>NC_062265.1:33146549-33746549 GCF_916048215.2 Malus sylvestris
CACAATATGCAGGAAGAATGGGTGGTTTGTAGAGTTTTCCAAAAGAGCATTAGTGCATTGAAAAAGCCACAGCAAGCAACCACATCCTCCCATCAGCAGCCGTCGATAGAATCTCCATGCGACGATACGAACTCAATCGTTAACGAATTCGGAGACATCGAGCTGCCAAACCTAAACAGCAATATTAACGCAAATTCATCCAGCGGGTTCAGCAACAACATTTCCTCACCCCCAAGCTATTACAGCAATATTATTGATCATAGCAAGAACAACATTAACGACGTTACCAACATGAGTTTGAACATGAATTGGGCAGCAACAGCGGCGAGAGAGGCAGCCGTGAACGCCGTTTCATGGCCGTCAAGCTTGCTAAGTCCCTCAAATCTTTCGGTGAATTCGTTGCTTCTTAGGGCATTACATCTTAGGAGTAGTACTAATAATAACGGTAGTAATTATCAACCAAGAGATACTAATCATGGTCAAGCTACAGCAGGCACTAGTACTCTAGATTACTCATCATATAATACTATGCAGCAGCAAGGAATGATGCCGTCAATCTCTCATCACATTGGATCCAGTACTACTATGGATCATATAAATTCAAAATTTCAAGCTTCTTCGTCGAGTATTAAAGATCAGATGATGGAATCGATGCCGCCACAACAACATTCGGAGCAACCATTCAATTTGGACTCCATTTGGTGAAGCTGTGAACTGTACAGCCTGATCAAATGAATAAGCTAATAACATCTTGTAAAGTTCGGCATCGTTACGGTACTAAGCCTGAGCTGGTTATGAAACAAATGCAGTATACCACAGGGAGAGTAGACTCACATGCACGTACGTAAAGTTCGATAATGTTCCATATATTTATAACTATGATAGATTATTATGTCGAAAAATAATAGGGTTCTTGCCCTAGTTTATGGGTCTGTTTAATTATGTTGAAGAGTTATAGTATTATGCTGGTAGGGAAAACTCCCTATGTTAAATCTGTACCCTCTTATATTATGAAAACATGTTTCTCATGATCAAACATCTCAACACATTTCTCTTTCAAAGTTCATAAGGTAATCTACACGATGATGGTAATGGTTAAGAAAATGAAAGTTCATCAATCATCATTGACAAGAATTTTTTTGTCATTATTATAACAAAATTCGAACCAAATTAGTAGCTAAATGCAGAGGTTCGAGATTCCAAAAAAAATATAGACTATTCAGATCCACACAATGCCCTACGAGCGGTTGATTTATGTTAATTATGTATGAACAAGATACTAACCACATTTAGAAAAATAATAATTATCCTTAAATCGACTAAAACATTGTCAAGGAATATCTGTTTATACGGACTTACCTGAAATGAGTTGGAATGAGCATTAGAATTAATCCCATCCATGATTTCTCTACGTTTTATTAATAAATGTGAAATAAAAAAATACGTATATTACAACATGTAATCTTCCGGCGGCCACGATTTTACTGATGGAAAAAATCCAGCAGACTTATAAAAATAAATAAAAAATGCAGCCCAAATCATAATAAACTGCCATTAAAGACGCAGCCCAGACCTATTAACCGTTAAAACAAAGAAAAACTAATGAAAATAGCTTGAATGACTCGTTTGGATGTGCTTTTAGAAAAAATATTTTTAGGTTTCAAAAGCACCAGTTATGTGCTTTTTTCAAGAAGCGCTTTAAGTGCATTTTTAGGATTTACTTGCATCTTTACTAATTATTGGTTCTAAAAATATTTTCACCAAAAGCGCTTTTCAGTAATTTCAAAAGCATATGCAAACAAGCTCGAAAACTTTGAATTTTAACAAAAATGACAAAATAAAAGGTAAAGTGAATAGTGCCATGATTGACTTTTTAGTGTAAAAATATGATTTTTCGTTAAAATAAACAGTACCAGAAGCTTTTCGTAAAAATGGTATGCCTTTTCTTTCTTTGGAAGCCTTTTTGAAAGTGTTTTCCTATTTGTGCACTTATGTTATATGCTAACTTGAGGTTGTCTGTAGATTCCCAGCATTCAGCCACCGACATCACATAATTCTCAGCAGTCGACACAACCAACTCAGCAACCAAGCACTCAGGCTGCTCCCTCGTTGCCTGGTCAAGTTGGTTTACAGGACCAAACAGGGCCATCGCAGGTCCAAGCTCCTCCAAGAAAGCAATACCAAAACCAACCGGCAATGCCTAGTTCATCAGCTGGTGCTCCATCTATAAATGTGCAGTCTCAGCCTATGCCTTCACGTCCCCTGCAGAACCCCCAGCAGCCCAAGGGACATCTAAATCCTCAAATGAACCCGACTTTTCTTCCACAGTCCTCTCAACTCCCAAATATGCCCGCACATCCTCTACATTCTTCTTCACAGCTACCTACGCTTCATCAAACCCAAATGTCTTCTGCTTCCGGGCAGTTACAACGTCATTACAGACATCTGGAGTTTCTCATATGCCGTTGCAACCACCATTGCCTCCACAACCAAGACCACCTTAAATGCCTAACTTCCATCACCAGTATCCACCACTGATGGGGGCCAACATGGGTTAAGAGTTCAACAATCAAGCTGGATCTTCCATGCAAGTTGATAGAGGATCGTGGATGTCTGGCCCACCAGAGAGTTCGACAGTGCCACTTCCAGGAGGCGGCCAGCCTCCTCACCCCCCACCGGTAAGATAGCTGCTACGTCACACATTTGACTTCAGCCGGAGCTTTTATTTATAGGTCGAGTTTCCGTATCAATCACCATTTGACCTTTATGCTCATTGTGCAGTTGTCTACTGAGATGGAGAAGGTGCTGCATCAGCAGGTCATGACCCTCACACCAGAACAAATTAACCTCCTGCCTCCAGAGCAAAAGAGTCCAGTGCTACTGCTACAGAAGATATTGCGCCAATAAACCCTCGTGAATTTTTCAATTTTTCAGCCGGAAAGAGGGACAGCGCTTAGCTTCAATGTTCAGCCGGAAAGAATCTTTGGAACGCTGCCTATTACTCGGTAAATTTTCTTGTTTGAGAATCTTAGAACTTGACTATCTTTGGTGTTAAATCTACATCCATTTGTTGTATACCAATGTTTTAGAAGGCTTGCCTCAGGGCGCGCCTAGGCGGCCTCTGAGGTTGGACGTGAGGGTTGCCGTCTCTGTTTTGAGGGAGTGGGCGGAAGGCGTCACCGGAGCCTCCTAGGAGGCGGAGGCGCACCTCAGGACGTCCAGGCGACTCTGCTTAGCTTTTTTTTTTTTCTCTCAAACCCAAATTTTGGGTAGAGTTTTAACGGCCTCATACCTCTTCCTTGCACCCTCTGCCTATTTTTTCTGATTTTTTTTTTTTATATAATGGATGTATGTGTGATGTCTGCGTGCATTGTTATATGTGTGTCTATTTTGCTTTTCATCCTCTATTTAATATATATATATATATATATATATATATATAATATAATATATGAATATATATGTGTATATATTTATAATATATGTATGTGTTCAGGATGATTATTGATTAATATCTTTTTTTTTTAATATAAAATATGTGTACGCTCAATGTATATATTAATAAATTTAGATCTCGTGAGGCTTCGGCCGGGCTATCCCTCGGACGCCTCGCCCACGCCTCATGCTTTTAATACATTGTTGTATACACAAATGCATATATTAAAAAACGTCAACTACAATGCTGTTGATCAACGAAATACATGAGAATTTTATCTATGCTAAAAGCCATTCTGTTTTAATGTAGATGCGTGAACTACTCTCGGAGTTTCAATTGATAACATTCTGTTCCAATGTTTTGCTCCCTTGCCGCAAGCAAACTCAGTCCTCTCTGAACAAAACTCCGTTGAATCCATCTCATGCACCGAGTCGAAGATAATCATTCACACTTTTAGACAATCCACCAGGCAGGATAATTAGCATTGCAAGGCTAATTCGTTACAAGCATCCCATGTTTTGCCATTGTCAACAGTTCTTGTTCACTCTCGCAAAATGATCAGCGTTTCAAAATGGGCGAAAGTTTTAATCTTCGTTTTCCCAATCAGAATCTTCATCATTGTCGCTAACATCTGAATCCACGTATGAATCTTCATCTTCATCCTCATCTTCGTCCTCGCTCTGCAGATAAGAACCAAAAATTTTACTCTCATTGCTTGATACGGGGATGGTTAAGGAAAGACAAAATCTGTCCTAGAGGTGGCATGCTAAAAATTTATACTAATACAATCAATCTGATTGGAGCTCATGACCACTAGATAGTGAATAGATGACAATGAGAAACAGGATATCTCACTTGGACTAATTCCAACGCACGATGAATCTGCTCAGGATCTCTCGAGCTCCAGGAACTCTCATCTACATCATCTTCAGAAATACCCTGTTCACAATCAACAAAGCTATGGTCATGCGAGTGAGCAAACACCCATACAAAAGCACAAAAATGTATCATGCATATTATTGGAGAAACCAAAGCTGTATAGCAACAACCGGCCGTCGAGAGGGGGCATACGCTTGGATCGCACAGTGAACAGATGAAAATGAACAAACATATAGTAATCACTGATTTTATCAGCAGTGCTTCGGATATGTGTTGAAACGAGAAATTATAACTTACCACTTGAGATTTCATTTGCTCTATGTTCTTCTCTAGTTCAGATATGTGCTGACTGAGAGCCTGCATGGGACATAAGAGATCTAGTGTGAGGTGAAGGACATCAACGAGAGCGAAATATCCAAAAAACTGGGAAATAAATTTTTTTTAGAAACCTCATGGCGTTGCATGGCCACTGATCGTTTTAATGCTTTAGCCTTAGTTAGAAGGTTCCTTGGCCTCAAGGTAATGGGTCGCCGATAATTCTTTCCCCGATAGTAAATGAGAGCATATCCCTTTGGAACTCTTTCTATTGCCACAAGTATACCACCACTTTCATATTCCAATAACCTAGCTGTATCTTCAACAAAAGCAAGAGTCTTTTGCTTGCTTATTAATTTCACTAGTTCTCTGTGCTTCCAATGCAAATGCATGTTTTCGACAACACCATCAAAGACACCACGTATGCCTGGTATAATATGAAATAAAGACCATTAGTGTTTCAGCTAAAAATTCTATCCTCACCTAAAAAATTAGAAGACTTCTTACCAAGAGGCAAGTATGCTTTCATTCTCAAACCAACCCGGCGAAACATAACCCGTTCCTCATCAGTGATTGTTTCCTGATCATAATCGGGACCCGCAGGAAGCATTAATGATTCTATCTTGGAGAGGAGTTTCTCTGCTCTTAGCTTTTTGGCTTGGGCCTGCCAATGAGTTCAGAATATCAAACTAAGGTACACATATGAATCTACATGTATACTTTCTTCCGCAACTGAGTTATGTCTAATGAATGTTAAATGATATATTTTGGATAAAAGCATGTTACAAAAAAGGCACCACTCTAGTACCCGGGTCTTTATAATTGAGTCGATTCAATTCCAAAACTATTGCATTCACAAGGAGTGAGAACAAGACCTTCACAGGCTCGTCCACTAAAAGAAGGATAGAGAAAATACTTACAACACCTAGTTTATGCTCAATTCGTCTGACAAGCTTAGCATTCTTAGCTCTTGAATCTTCTTCAATCATCCTTTCCCGTTCTTCAGCAGATATTTCTCTTCCCCAACGAGCTTGAGCCTCATAAAACTCAGCCAAAGTCCCTGCAAGTGCCTGTCCTTCCACTGTACCTGAAGAAGCCGCATCTATTGCTTTAATCCGCATTTTCTCTTCAACATCTTGAACCTGTTTCGTTAGTTCCTGTCTTTCAGCCAGAGCAGCAGCCACACTTGTTGGAAGAAAGTCCTTTCCACGGTAAATGACAATGTAATATTTGTTTCTGAGCAGTAAAACGCCACCTGTTAAATTCTGCAAAATAGAAGGAACTTAATCAGTACCCATTGGTATTTATTCCGTAGATAACAATCAGAAGAAGATTACAAAAAAAAACCTTAAAACTATTTGACGAAAGAAGAAAATAAAAAGTGCTGAGTGCCTCTTCAACCATAGATTTGGTAGAAAATGCAAGGTGGAGGCGCTTAATGGCAAACTTATTAACAAGTAATAACAGAATTACACAGGTTCCTTAATTAGAAGGATGGTGTTTAGCATTTTTTCCTTGAAAAAAAATATGCAGAATAAGCTTGAGAAAGTTGTAACAGGAAGAACTAAAAGTGCCACTAATGGACACAAACGAAAGATAAAATGTCACACGAAAAACACAAGGTTTGATGGTAATTAGGACAAGAGACAATGTTGAACAGACCTTTATCTCCTCAGCCATCAACTTGTTGTTTGTATTCTGGATACCTCGTTTGACAGCAATCTTTGCAACAGAGCTTTTCTCCCAAAGTTTAATAATAGCCAATGCCAACCCTTGATGGTTTCTATTTCTCCCTTCATTAAGAAATTAAGAACAAAGAGTTATGTCAAATACTGACACGGTAAACTGAAGAAAGGTACTCAGAAGGAGAATTATACCAAGGGCAAAATGACAAGGAAGCGACTTGGCAAGTTTCCGTAAGGTAGTCATCTCTGCATTAGTCAGCCGTGATCGCATCCCGGTAGGGAGAAGTCTGAAAGGTGTTTTGTAGCCAGGAATTGTTTTGGGAAGCAAATCAGCATCAACAGGAAGTACTCCTGTACCCCACCACTCTTCAAAACGTGGACCTAAATCATCCAATAGGCTGTGAAACTCAGCTTCCTCCTCCGTCATGTTATGAACACGCTCTGGAATTTTCAATGCTTGCTCAGTCTTATCTGGACCTGAAGTTGCATCGTTGCCACTTCTCGTCACCGATGTTTCAGCTGAAGAAACATCTGGGATAAAAAGACCACCCCTTTCCCCATCAACAGTTTGGGATTGAGAAGGTCCTTTGTAGTTACTCCCTCGGTACACAACCATGACACTTCCTGATCGCCATAAAACTAACCCTCCTGTTCGACGCTGACCAATCACTACAAGCAGTCAGTTACATTACGAAAGTAAAATGCTTCTACATGTTCATTTCCAAACTCGACATACAATTCCAAGCTGCATTCAGCAAGTAGTGTAATTTACACTCAACACACATATATACAAATGTAAATTGGTCATAACACCGCAAAAACTGAAAATTCGAGAACGGAACAAACCTCAACAATCTCGTGAGCCGTCTTCATGTCCAATGCCAGCACCTCATGGAACTTGAGCCTCACCAGCTCCGTCTTCCTCCATGTATCGTGAATCTTCTCTAGCACCGCCTGGGTGATCCCGGCCTTGGGCACACTGATTCTTTCCCTAAGCACCATCCCCATTCTCCTCAGCCGCTTCAGCTCCTCGTCCTCAATAGTCAATTCCGCCAAGGACGGAGCTTTCCCTCTCCTCTTCCTCAACCCCTTGACCTCCTCCTTGTCATTCACCTCCTCCTCCTCCTCTTTCTCCCACGGCAATGCCACCTCATCAGCGCTCTTCTCCTCCTCCAATACATAATCCGGCCGGACCCACTCCCGCTGCAACAAATCCCCGAGCTTCTCCTCTCCGCTTGCCGCCGGCACTGAATCCTGACCGTCCAATCCGATTCCATCGTCTTCCTCCTCATCGTCCGACCCTAACCCTAAGTTCCGCAACCGGAACACGATTCTCTCAATCGCGCTCTGGCCTTTATTCTTGTCAAAGTACCGAGTCGAATCCGCCTTGCCATCTTGCTCTCGTCCCTGCGACTCGTTGACCTTCTCGTTGACTTTCTGGCGGGGTAATTCGGCGGGAGAGCTACGATTGGGCCACTTGTTGAGCCAAGGAGCGGGCGGGGCGGGTCTGGATTTGTGCTGCGGGGGTTTAGCGTTCGGATTTCCGCCGTGCTCGGTGGTTCTGACGGAGGAGGAGAATGTTTTGACGATGCGAAATGACGGTTTTGGGGCCAGGCTGAAAGAGGAGGGCGAGTGAGAGGTGAGTGGGAGTGAGTTCCTCAGTGGCATTTCGGAAATTTTCGCGGTTGTGAAGGCCATTTGCGGTGAAGATTGAAGTAAATTGTGAGCTTACTGTGGCTGTTGACGGCGGCGCGCTGTCATTGTCTGATTGGTCGGAGCCTTGAAAGCGGTGGAGCGACGGGAGGTTGGAGACGAAGACTCTGTGTGTAGTTTTGGGGGAGACGATAAGATTTTCGTGGGAAGATTTTCGGATATTTTTTCTTGTATATATATACTTATGGAATTTTATCGGGGGCACATCTGTAATTTTGGTCGGGGAAGAGCCCTCCCTCTCTCAGGCCCTAATTTGCAGAGGATAATTGATTTTGGGAGTTTTTTTCTTAAATTTTTTTTTTTTTTAACAAACGATATTTTATGATAAGAGGTGGAGTAGTTTTTGAATTTTAATTCTTTTGAAATGTAAGAAAAGTAATTTTAATTCTTTTTTTAATTGTAAGAAAAGTTTCTTATAGTGTGGGAATTCTCGAGTATATCAATGAATGATATACATTATTGATTTTAACGGTTAAATTAAGAATTAACTAATCGATATGAACCATTTAGCAAACATAATTGCATAATGGAATCCATCATTTAGGTTATGATTGATTTCAGAAACTAAGAAAACTGTTATTCGCACTTCAAAGATATCATTTGCACCCCAAACTGAACCTGATTGTGAAACAAAGATCGATTTTTTAGCCAGGTACGATATCCATAATCAGATATTCAATATGATTTTCAGAAGATCTGTTTGCGTTCAAGTAAAGAATTCAAACCAATATAAAGGATTCTTTGATCAATCTAGAGATCTTTTCAATTCCATTCGTAACAAGAACATGCTATCTTCACCAACGAAACAATATAAACTATATACAACACGGTGTATGTATCTCCCCCGTCACGCGATAAATGCTAGCATAACGTAATACATGAAAGTCGAAAGGAGAAATACTAGAATAATTTTATTATTATTATTATTATAATTAATAGGACTTTGAATTGCTGCAGAAAAATAGATCAAGCATCATTGACCATATACAATTACGCAGCATGAAGATGGACGTGAACTGTTAGAACTCCATGTACATACTCTATCCATAAACGTATTCCTGTTAATCAACTGAAATTATCTACGCACCGGAAAATAAAACCACGTAAATTAAAGCTCAAAACCGAAAAATGAACGGCTCAGACTCCGGAAGATCTTCTGCTACTGGAAGGAGATGAGTTCAGGATTTCCTGACCAAGCTCCTTTACCTTGTTAAGAAGTAGTACTTGCTCGGTCTCGAGCTGAACCATGTACCCTTCTTGCGTATCCTCTAGGGCTTCTAGCTCGCTCATAGCCGTTGAGAGCCCTTCAATATTTCCGTCGTCGATTAGAGACTGGAACTTCATCATCGTTTGTTTCATCTGAACAAACTCATGGTAAATCGCGTGTCAGAAAAGAGTTGAACTTGATTAAAAACATTTTCCGTACGAACAACGCTAACAATGTGGCACAGGAAGAAAAGCTAGAAATGAAAACGAAACTTCTCACCTCACTGGAAATTTTGTGTGCTTTGTTTATGGATGGTTCGGAATCCAAACTTGCTCTTTTCTCCAACCCCGGGACTCTTCGAGTGACCAGAACATGGATCTCCCCTCTTATTACATTCTGAAGGGGGATCCACTTGTCTGCCGTCTGGTTTGGAAGCAATCTCTGATATTCCACAACGCAATCACCTATACTTGATGACGGTAATAAGGCATTGTGATCTTTAACATGCAAGAAAAGGGGGCTGCCATCATCAGGGAATTCCAAGGTTTGATGCCATTGGGGATTCAGAGTTTTGTACATAACCTGGAGCGCAAGACGTCCAAGTAATAAGAGATCGAAAGCAAAGCAATGGGAAATAACAAATGAGAGGAAAACGACAATCACTACAATATTTGAACATAAATGTGACTGCTCAAACCTTTGTTTGTTTCTTCAAGTTCCCGTATTGAACCTTCACATATGGATCACTTGTGCCTCTGATATCAGCAGCAATAAGGTCTTTTCCTTCGATGAGAACAAGTTCAACCCAGCCATTATCTGAACCCTTTGCCGAACCCTGAAATATTCCAAGAAGGGGAAAGGAGGAACAAAACCGTATTAAACAACACACATTAAGAGCAGAATGATTCACGCGCATATGAATGAACGTTATTGAACATACACATGCAGATGACCAAACAGACTGAAACAAGATTTCGTACCCTTGACCCGTCAGAGCCTTCAACTCTGACTGCTTCTATTTGAAGCCTTAATTCTCCGGAATTCACTTTTTCTAGGGGGATCCACACATCCCTGACTGACCCTTCGACCAGTCCCTCTAAATTAACTCGTGCGCTGCCAATGTTGTCATCGCCAAATGTGTCTTCATTGAAGCATTTTATCATCAGGTATTCACCTCCTCCAATCTCATCAAATTCAAACTTCTGATTCCAGACGGGATTCAAAGCATGAGCAGTCCTTGTTCTCTGGAGAATCTGGAAAGAAGGTTACGGCAACATATGGTGTTTATAACGTTAGTTTCTGCAATATATAGACTTTAATTCACACGTGAGAGGACACTATTATGGGAGGAAAAAAATCCTACCTTTCCATATTGCAGTTTAACATATGGATCGCACTTTCCATATCTGTCTTTTGAGACGAGATCTTTTCCTTCCATAACAGATATGTTAACTTTCCTTCCAGTTCTTGGTAGAAAATTTGATGACCCAAACAGTGATCTTTGCGGGGCAAGACGAGAGTTGTCTACATGTGAACCATCAGAGAATTGCCATTCTTTTAGGACAAGCTTCACTGTCAACTACATGATGCATTGAGAAAAAAACATTTACTGTTAAAATTAAATAAAAACAAGGGATGTAAATCAGTCATAAATCTTCAAATGTGTTACCTCCCCTGAATTGACCCCCTCAAATGGAACAACCAATTCAACTTCTTTTCCGCAAAACTCAGCATGTTTTGCTATCACGCCAGAATGAGGTCCTATTGCCCAGAATATCGTTGAATCATCCTCAACATACTTCACCTGTCCACAGGGAAGAAAACTTCAACTTAGTTGACACTCAACAAGTTGATGATAACTTCTGCGCAGAGAATATATATTATCAAGTGTTTCTGGTCATAAACAATGAAAAAAAAAAATTCTGTATCGTCACCGTGACTATCATTTCAAAAAATTAAGTTTTGCATCCTAGAAATAGTACCTTAATTTCACAGCTCGCCAGATAGTCATACTTCACATTGTTTGGCGTACACTCATAAAGATGAAATCGAAGATTTCCTGTTTCCTCATGTAACACCATATTAAACTTAGAATTCCAGCTAGGGTTTGAACCCAAACTCACACCTGTTTTTCTAGTTAACTCTTCAAGTTCAACTTCCACAAATGTCCGCAGATCTTTATCAACAAACTGCTCATCTGAACTTCTCTCGAACTGCTTTCTGGACGGGCTTCCTTTCAGACCATTCCTAGAAAGTTTACTTGCTGAAATGACTGTCACGTATATAATTCCTCCAACGGCCTTTTTCCTTAGGTTTACAGCTGGCATAGTGTAACAACGTCGGCGAGGTTCAACCATCGTCTTAACTAAGGTGTCAGTGAAAATTTTAACCTGTGGAGCAAGCCATATATTATTTCTCGAATTATCAAGCTTTGCACGAAAATGTGGCTAGATGTATGATTTCGACCAGCTAAAATTTCAATATTATCTAGTTGAGTGATTATTTACAAAGAGACTAGCTCGTTTGGATGTGCTTTTAAAATGACTTGAAAGTGCTTTTGGTGAACATGTTTTAGAATTAATTCTTAGTAAAAATGCAAGTAAATCTTGAAAAAGCACTTAAAGTGCTTCCTGGAAGAAGCACATAATTGGTGCTTCTTGCAGAAAGCACTTTAAGTGCTTTTGGAATCCAAAAACATTTTCTCTAAAAGCGCTTTTAGTCATTTTAAAAGCACATCCAAATGAGCTATATGAACAATTCCAGAGTGATAAGTCAGGTCAACTTAAGTTAAAGCAGTCTAAATTAACTTTCAGGCTTAGGAGTCAAACCAGCCAAGAAGAAACGCCTGGAAGCTCTGTAGCAGGCAGTGACTGGCTTCCACCACTTCCAAAGGCAATTCCTATCCTCACTTCCGGAGCTGACAGAAATGAGTACAAAATTGCTTTCCCATTCAAGACCGGCATCAGCAGAAGCTGCAAAAAAGGCAATTTAATGAATATACCGACCAAAAATATGAAAACCGCACAGCTTCTAGTTTCTTTTAATAGAAACCTTTCAAGCTGAAGCGTATGAGAAATTGGAAAAGGAAACGACTTTACATACATCGCCTTTGATGTGAAGACTATTTATAACAAACCGTGCTGTCCCCATCAATGGCTTGGCAAGCTTTGCTTGCAACAAAATACTCATATCATTTGTATCCCAGTCAAAACCCAAACGCATAAGCCGCTGCCAAAATTAACATAGGCAGTGCACATGATGATGTCAGGAATTTAGTAGTCATATATCAATTGCTTCAAGACAACGCTACCAAAGTATCGTACGTACTAAAATGTGAAAACTGTAAACAGAAGCCAAACCTGATCACCTGAAGTTGACCAACGAGTCCCATGAAGGCCCAAGCTAGGTGGGGATGAACCTAGTGAAAACTCCAGCAATTCAACTTTTTCCTACATGAAAAATGTTTACTCATTAATTACTCATAAAAAAACACCATACAGTAAGAATGAATTCAAATATTCAAATTATTATAAACAAGCAAAAGCGAGAGATCGCTCACTATAAGCCTTGATTTTGTGTGCTTCAACCGTTTCTGCATAAAAGAAACTTACACAAATTAGCATGATCCATTACCAAAACTTGTCTTCGTGAATGTTTGTTTAATGGACAATCTTAGACATCCTACCGAAATCAGAAAATGGCAACGATAATGATCAGAACTTCTTTCAGCATTATAAGCATTCAGTTAGTAGATTCAAAAGCAATTTAGGAAAACCGACAGTCAGCGAGTATCTGAAACTTTAAGACGACTGTTCTAACATTATAGGATGACATGATCATAGAATGCAAGTGGGAGACATTAAGTTGTTAACCTCGTACAGAAAAATTAATATAACCGGTTGATACACAAGGACACATTCTCACCTCAACAATGGACGAAAACCTTATTGATAGCTTCGGGTTCATATAGTTGGGCCATATTTCCATTACCAGCTTATTCAGCCACTCGCAGTGTTCCAGTGGAGTTATAGGCTACATAAATCACAAAGCGAAAATTCAGCCTCGATAAAGCTCAAATGTCATACAAACCAAATAAAATTCCGGAACAAATATGGTACCGAGGTGTTCAATATGACTCTCTTCCATTGCTTGTTCAGGTCTTCAACAAGTATCCGACGTTGATAGTTCCCGTACTGCAAACAGAATCAGTGACAGCTTATATTACATCTCGGTATGATTTCGACATTAGATCCTTAAAAATTGCGAAATGCAACAGAACAGGAACAGTGTCTAAATCGAAACATAAACGAAAACGATTGGCACTCGTCAGTAGATAATCATAACCAATGAATAAACCAAAACCAAAAAGTAAATTAAACACCATATTCTCAACAACTGGTAACAAAAGTAAAACAGTTAAAAGTTCTCCAAACCAAAAATCACATTGACCAAATTGACCAATTGAACAGTAAATTCTTTTTCCACTAACACTTATGTAACCTACAGATATGGATCATCCAGAGTCCGCACAGTTCGAATCTCTCTCTCCGTAGTTTAGATAAATTTAGCGTAGACTATTGCTCTCGAATCGAAAATATTTCAAATACATAACACAATTACACAAAGAAGCAATTTTACCTGTACGGTTGCCCAAACAGCAACAGCAAGTGGGACCCAATTGGAGAAGGAGAAAACCCATCTCTCAAAAGCCCAGGCAAACAAAACCAGAGGTATCAAAAATGGCAGAAAAGGCTTCTCTGCCATCACATAGTTGAAGAACTCCACTGCATCCTCAAAGCTCAACCTTCTCCCTTTCCTTCTAATCATCTGAGCAGGCATCTAAATAAACCAACTTTAACAATTCAATTTTCCCCTAAATAGATACAAATATATATATATATAATATATATGTATATGTATAGATAACAACTAGAATCTCCAAAGTTTCATGCTTTACTGAGGAACAAAAAAAACCCAGAAATAAAAACAAATTCTTAGGTATAAGGTGTGGGAACTGGGGTTTTTGGAATTTAGTTTGTGGCAAAATGTGAGGAATATTTATGCGATACTTTGCCGGTTGAAGAAGCTTTAGACGGTGAAATAATCTGACAGAGAAATCAGAAGCAGTTGGCTGCGTGGTTTACCATTTTTAGAGAGAGAAACACGAGAGAAGAAAAGTCAAGCTAAAGAGAGAGACGGGGAGGAGGACAAAAGATAAATAAAATCCCCAAGTCTTTTGTTAACTACTACGAAAAGTGCTTCAACTTAAGCGCTTATTTATGGGGTGGGCCACACTGGAACCCTTGTTATGGTATTCGGCCTTTGATGGTGGAGGAATCGTGTGCTCTTCGATGGAATTCATCCGACGGCTGAGGATCGTCTGTGGGCGTATGCCGTGTGACCTCAGTTGAAGCGCGGGTATGTTTTGACCGGTGACTGTGTACATGTCAGAACTTGTTGGCGGTTGCCTATTGAACGTTGAAGCTGGACCAGTCCCGCTAACTACCAACTAGCTTTTGAAGGACATTTTTGTCTTTTTAATGTAAATTTTTTTTGTATGACTGTCACACGAAATAATTAATTTACTTGTTTTATAGACTTAGTTATATTTTTTTTTAATCAGGATCCTCTTTGTGAGAATTTTGGAGATGCTCAAATCACATCCATTCATTATACATCGTGCGGCCAGTTTTCGTCAGGTACTGTTCATATTTAATTTTAGATAAAAAGATTTACAATGATTTCTGGTTGCACGATATACGATGAACATATGTAATTGGAGAATTTCCGAGATCCTCACAAAGAGGATCTGAAAAAGATCATCATTCTTTTTATCAGGAAGTGTTATTGGCACTCCAAAAATATCATTTTACACCATTTGCAAATGTATTTTTTTTTTCTAAATATAAAATATTTGGAGTGTAGAATTAGAATTATGGAGTGCCAATAACAATTCCCTTTTTCTTTGTTTTTTAGTGATAGTTGTATTGCAGAACCTGCGCTTTATACATAATTAGCCCTGACAGACTAATTATGTATCACATAACATGATAGCACACGTCACTAACACACCAATATGTGGTAGGGTAAAGGGATCCTCTCTGGATCCCTTCCATCAAATCCATCCAATCCACCAATCCGGGCCCTTGAAATTTGATCAAACGGCTAAAGTTATTATAACTTTTAAATGAGCTTCCTGTTTGTAGTCATTAGATCAAATTTCAAAGGTCCGGATTGATAGATTTGATAGATTTGGTGGAAGGGATCCGGAGATGATCCCTTTCCATGCGGTAGTACCAATTCATACGCGTGAATTAGTTTTGTTCGTACATTCTAAAATACTTGGATCTAGATTTGGTGTCTCTTTACAGTAGACAACATGTCTCTCCACTTTTACTTACTAAGGTTTATTTCGAACTTAGGACCAAGGAGTATTGGAATCTATTTATTGTGTAACCCATTGACCAACACAAACCATGGTCTCATTTGGTCGTGGCTTTTTACATGTTTATTTTTTACACCGGTGAATTACGCGATGGTGATTAGAGCACTTCTAGTGTAGGAAGATTTCCTAGGCAATAGGCAACTCAATCCTCTTAAATGTATAGTAAGTGACTGCAATGAAGAGTAACTGCCTAAGTGCATCTTCACTTTTAAACTGAATAGTCAAGGCAATTCGTATTAAAATATTAGTATTTTTTATTTTATAAAATAATAAAAGATAATTTTATTTTTAATTTCAGATAATAATAAAGATTGATTAAGAGTATTTAAAAATATTTAAAATGTAGTGTAAAGTGGAAGAAATGTATTTATAGAAAAAATATATAATTTTTTATATTTTTAATTAGTTTTTAATTATATTTTTAATAATTCAAATTGTCGCTAACGTCATGATAACATCACATAGGCAGGGCACTAAGCTAGATAATTATTGTCTGACTTCTCCATTGGGCTCATCTTGGGTTCAATTGCCCAAGTGGCTGGAGTGTTTTGGGGGAGGGAGAAAGTGGATTTGATTGCATATTCCTAAGGCAATAAGCAATGGTAGAATTGCTCTTAGGTAGAGTTGAAATATCTCTGTAAATTTTTTATGTCCTCTTAAAGAATTGACTATCATGGAAAACCATTTTGCCATTTTATAAAAAAAGATAAACAAAAGAAAACAAAGGTGGAAATTGTGACAACCCATCCCGAAATATATTTTATCGATGGTGTGAAATGACTTATAAACCCTTAAGCGTTGAATTGTGTGTGTGTAAATGGGCTAAGGTTTGGACCAATTAGTTCTATTCATAAGTAATTGGACCCAATTAGAACTAAAGGATTTAAGGTTTTGTTTGATTGGCTGCAAACTGGACCACACACACACCCAAACTCCCATTGACCCTCTATCTCTCCTCCCTCTCGAATTTTCCATTCATCCATACAACTCGTACAGTCATCATTTAACCAACTTCATCCTTCACGGATCGACGTCAAGGAGGTGGTTTTCATGTTCCTTGTGAGTCCATGAGTCGAACCATAGCTTTGGTTGGACGTGAAGACGTCGGGATCTCGAGATATCAAGGAACTTCGACGAGGTGCACTATACATCTGTCGTGATTACAGTGGTTTCATCAGGTTTTAGGACCCTAGGAAGTCTTAAAACTTCTTCACGAAGCTTTTAGAAGAATTTTGGAAGGTTTTGGACCTACGGAAGCTCGGGTTTAGCGAGTTGCAGAGGTGGCCGGATTATCGAAGTTTTCTCGACGAGATTTAGTGGATTTTAGGACCTAAAAGTGGTAAGGATATGTTCCTCTCATCCTAAACTTCATTTTGGTGCAAATTTCATGAATTTTGGTTGAGAAATGAAGAAGATATTGAAGTTCTAAGATTTTCCAGAAACTGGCGATCGCAGCGGTACCGGCACCGGACTCCGGCGAACCAAGGAAGTAGAAGGAGCATATTCCGTCAATTTTGACGGAATATTCTTAACAACGTCAGGTATATATAGTTGTATATGCTATTTTTAACGGAATATTCCCTAACGCTGTTAGGGAATCCGTCAATGTGCCACGCACATGTCTGCACATGGGCCGCGCGTCTGGCCATGCCTTGGCCAGCGCGTGAGGGCGCATGGGTGCTCGGAAAATTTTTCTAAAACTATGGGGATGTTCGTGGGGTTGAGTAGACCATGTTAGTATATTTAAACACCCCAATTGAGTAATGTATAAGATGTTATTACCTAGTTTTGGTTATGTTCTTTAAAATAACGTTTATATAGTTGTTTCGCATATAGGTGAGACCTACCCTGAGGACGAGAGCAATCAAGCGAGACTCGGGGGCTACGACCCTTCCACATATCAGTGAGTGGGCTTTTGGTTTTCAGTATATACTTATATACTTGGTATTTTTCCCAAAAAATATGTTTAAATGAAATTATGTTTTGAAATGCCATGCATATTGATTTATGCTTAGACTATGAATTAGTATAGTAATTGCATATATCTATGTTCGATGTTGTATACGCTCAGGTAAGTACCAGGTGAGTTGTAGATTGTTATTGTGAATTGATGATTATGTGAGATGTGTTGAGAACTCATAAACATGCACCTCGGTGTTAGTGCTCCCGCCCGTGGTTAGGACACAATCTTTCACGTGATGTTCACCTCCCGCACCATATGCTCACTTTGGATCCAAGTTAGGTGCACAGTCTTATCGTACATACCACTATAGGTGGTTTCGACTCGTAGGTGACCTGCGATTATTCGCACAGTCTTCACGTGATCGTAGCACTATAGCGTATTTATTTACACACAATCCTGTCGTACAGACCACTTTAGGTGGTTCCAACTCGTGTGCATGCATACTTGTTGAGCTATAGATTCAGCCGTATAGGCCACTTTAGGTGAATCCGGTTGATATGTTATTTCTCATGAGTTAATTCACCTGAGTTACTTATTCAGTTATTTTGAGATATTTGGCATGGCATACTTTTGAATATTACTATTTTGAGCATGGTTTTGAGATGTGTGTGTGTATATATATATATATTCTATTTTCTAAGAAATTATACAGGTTTTATGGCGAGGGTTAGAACTTTTGATAAATTAAATGGTTTTGAAAAACTTTGTTTTTGCCCACCCACACTTTCTGTTTTGCGCCCCTCCAGGTTTTAGGTAGGAGTGCTTGTTGGTGGCTTACGAGGATTTGACGGAGGTTCTGACAGATTGTCATAAATGTAGGATTTGGGTGTTGTATAATTAGTATTCGTCCTGCTGGACTGCATTTAGGCTACTTATGCTCTGATTGTGCAATCTCACTTAATATCACACTTGCACCTTATCTCATCTAGTGCTTTAGTTGGTTTAGTTTTTGTTTACTCGTATTTCTTATATCAATATTGCTTCCGCATTGTGCACATGGTTACGTCACCCTCACGTGACGGCCAATATACTTCGATCTAGGTTAGGGTGTGTCAAAATAATATGGTTCCAAGTTTTCTTTTCAATGTCCAATAGAATGTAAAATAGACGTCGACAATGTTGACACACCAGGAATCATGAAAATGATCGGTCTCACTAATATTAATTGATGGTGGTTGTTGGTGCAACTGAAAAAGACAAGCAATCGCTTACACACCATGTTTCTTTGCTATGGTTGAAGGATGAAACTATCAAAATTGCTTTCATTGTTATCTTCATTTTCCTTCAACAACAATATATATTGCTTTTCACCGATGGTTAGAGCATTGTGTTTCATCCTCTACATTTAAATCCAAATTCCTCTTTCTACTAAATTTGTGTATTTATCCTATTATTTTTCCAAAAATAAAATGTCTGTTTTTTTTTTCGCTTCAAAAAAGTTTATGGAAAGATTTGCTAATCTAACCACCAGCAATAGGATAATACTCACAACCTCAAGCTGGAAGGATTTACGCGTGAAACTTAACTACCAACTTTCACCAATATGAATTTATGTAGAATTTTAAAGATCGTGCATTAATGAGAACTTATGGTTTGGGAGCTAACCACAAACACGTCCTTATTAACTGAACCAACCCTCGTTGGCAATAAAATATTATTTTTTCAACTTAAAAAGTAAACAGTAAGTTGTTTTACATTCCAAAAAGAGTAATTTAGAAATGTTTTTAAAATAAATGAAAGCGTTTTTAGTAAAAATATTTTTGAAATCAATCCTTAATAAAAATTCAAGTAGATCTTGGAAAAACACTTTAAGTGCTTCATATAAGAAACACATATCATGTACTTCTTTAAAAAAAAACATTTACAGTATTTTTGAAATCTAAAATCAATTTCACTAAAAATGTTCTTAGTTCTTCTAAAAGCACTCCCAAAATAAGAATAGACTCCTTCTCCTCACTCCTTCGTAATAAACTTTATTTTTTAATTTTTGGATCAAATACTAGATTAGCTAAAGTGGTTGAGGATGCAATAAAAATTATATATATATATATATATATATATATATATATATATAGAGAGAGAGAGAGAGAGAGAGAGAGAGAGAGAGAGAGAGAGAGAGAGAGAGAGAGCGGCTTGCCATTACAGATCATGTTCCTAAATAATTAGGATTTGGATCATTTCCTGAGCTTAAGGAGATGATCCTCCTGATCAAGATACTTGGATCGTTGGATTTTCATCTAATGGTTATAAACAGGATGATCAATTTAAAGTTATAATAATTATAGTAGTTGGATTTTCATCTAACGGTCTACGTGTTTTGATCAGGAGGATCCCTTCCTTAAGCTCAGGATCCAAATCCAAATAATTAAAGGGAGTTTTAACGAAAAGCCCACGTTACTGTTCACTTTAACGAAAAACCACATTTTTACACTAAAAAGTCAAACCTGCTACTATTCACTTTACCCTTTATTTTGTCCTTATCATTAAAACTCAAAGTTTTCAAGTTCTTTTCTTTAGTTTTCTTATAATTAAACACCAAAAGACCAAGACTTTTCCCGTTTAACAGTTCTACAGAAGCACGTCGCATAAAAAATTAAATAACAACGATTATAATAATAGAAACTTTTCAAGAATAATTTCTGCAAAGGAGACCCGACAACGAACCTAATGTTTGTGTTCTAATTAAATTCAGATCAATCCAATTCCATCAGCGTAATGACATAAGATAGGAGTAGGTCAGTGGTATCCTTTTGCTTTCACACAAATGTTCAAGTAAACATTATTATCTGCTAGGATTGCTATTTAATAAATTAATTAATTACTCATTATTGTTGCAGTATAATCATGCCCTTGGAAAGGAAGGATTATCATTTTTTGAAAAAGATGAGGATTAGTTGTGAGACACACTTTACATCGAATTTCAATGATTCAAATCGTCTATTTTGTAAGTCTTGTTTCATAGATTATCTTTGCAAAAATTCCATTCAACCCTAAACATTTCTTCATTTAATTATACGATGAAATTTCAATGTTTCTTATACAATGTTCATCAATTTATTTGAACTTAATTAGATGCCTTAAATATTTTCGATTTAGCTAATATGTTGCAAGGATAACTTATGAGGTGTAACTTGAAAAATAGACGGTTCAGATCGTTAAAATTCGATTGTGATGTGGGTCTCACAACTAATTTTCTTTTAAAAAAATTAAAGAATCTCTTCCCTTAAAAGTTTTGCAGCAGTATAATAGTATTCTCTCAACTAGTAAATAAAAGTTTTGATTTTGTGTTCAACTCACAAGAATAACAAGTTTGATATACTTCGCTATATATAATTTAATTTAAACCTCGCCCGCCTTAAACTAGAGCATGTGACATATCTAATTAATTAAAGAAGAACAAGGGAAACTTCTTATTCATCAATTATCATCATGTACGATTTATAATGAAATATTTCATTGACCATAAGACGCCACTAACATACTTTGTCTTTTTACTTTTAGATATTTTGGTGGTGTCACTGTCACGTTTGTCATCCATAGATACGAAAAAAGAAAAATAAAAAAAAATACAATTATTAAACTAAGCACTTAAAACGCAAGTACTAAAATAATCACTGCTAATAGTCTTGGGGCAACTAAGTCAATGCCAAGTCGGAAAATCATTCCAAAAACATCAATTATTGCTAAGATAGAAGACGTTTTATCTTAAGTTCTTTGACCATGAAAGAAGTAATTCAACTTTTTATAAGTTTAGTTTTTGCAATGTATCTTAATTTTTTGATATGAAATTCATTCTCGACAAGCTCTTTCAACAATTTACATGTAAAGTTATTTGAATTTAACACATAAAAAACACTACTGAATCGACGTGGAAGCGCGTAGACCATATATCAACTAAATGTAGAGGAAATATATATTGAAATCTTAAAGAAAGGGAAGCAGATCGAATGAAGTTTGTTGGTGAGCGGATCACATATGTATTAATCATGCCATGTTCTTGGATTTCTTCCCGGCCGGCCGGGGCCCGGGGACTATACATCAACTAAAGTATACATACAGCTTTATGGACCACAGCTTGGCACTCGAGCTTTCGCATGCTTACATGCATATTCCTTCTACACTTAAACTTGCTAAATCACATGAAGTACAACGACACCAACAAATCAGTTTTTTATCGAAAAAAAGAAAGGAACAAATTAACTTTAATTTCTATCCATTGCTTCTTTTTCTTTCTTTTTTTTCTTACATCACTCGCTCGTCAACCTAGCTCATTACTTCATGTGCATATTGGAAGCATTCATCCAGTTGATGCGCACTTTTAGGGTGTGAATACAAGTATTGTATAGTACAACTATAAGGATCATTATCTTAACATGTTGGCTACAATGCTAGCAATTTTTGCGTCTAATTTTAGCATTTGGACTTTTTTACTTCTGTCGCTTTTTTACACACAATGATCGATGAAAAATAGACAAAAGCATTAAAGGTCTTGCTTTTTGTGTAAAAAAATAATATATGTCATGTGAAGAAGCGAAAATGTTCAAATACAAAGAAAGTTTAGTACAAAAGTTGCTAGTATTTCTGTATATGTAAACTATGTACATGAATTCTTTTAAAGGAAAACTAATGAAAATGGCTTGAAAACTTTGAGATTTAATGATAAGGACAAAATAAAGGGTAAAGTGAATAGTATCAGGTTTGACTTTTTAGTGTAAAAATATGATTTTTCGTTAAAGTGAACAGTACCGTAAACTTTTCGTTAAAACTCCCTTCTTTTAAAGATAATGCATAGTGTCAAAGTGCACTCTGGCATATATGAATATTTATCTTAGCATGTTAACCACCATATAAGTGGGCAATACATATATGTAAACTAAGAGATCATTTGATAGTCATTTTGTTTTCACAATCTCTAAAAACATGGACATAAAAAATCAATATATAATGTGAATAATGAAAAAGAGTAATGCTAGGTAGATTTAAATTAAATTTGCAACCATATGATGTGTCACCAATAAGAAATAAGCACATTAATTAACACTTAAATAATAGTCTAATCATTAATAACCACGTCATATGATTTACAAAATTTAATCTAAAAGTTAGTCTCCCTAACATTACAAAAAAAAAAAATGAAATAAATTTTATCGGTTAATATATAGCACTATGCATATGATGAATATTCCATTCTCCCTTAACGTGTAAAGGCTGCATATATACCAGCATAAACCGACGAGTTAGGGACCATCTCAACTCAAGAGAGCATAGAATATAATTAGGATATATATGGTGGTTGTAAACCCACTTTTGCACCTTGGATGGTCGGAATGTTCTCCAATCCTAGAGATGTGAATTAAAAATCTCACAGCCTATCGCTAACTCCGGCCCTTTTAATTCAAGGCCTTAGGGTTTTCGGCATGCGCGATTGACTTCAGTAAAACTCATACGAATCTGATACCAAAAGATGTAATCTACAAAGGATTGAGTTTAACAAATATCAAATAACATGACTTATTTAGTCAAGGAAGTAGTGGTCGATATTTGCAAACTAAAACCTTTATAATATTACGTAGCAATGTGAGTTTCGTGCTGAATAACTTTTCGGCATTAAGAACTACATATAGTGTGTTATTGCACAAAACCGGAGGGATCTTGGAACAACGTAAATCCGATCGTGAATCTGCAAGAAAGTAAAGAACACAAGATGTATCGTGGTTCACCCCAATGTTTGGGATACGTCCACACTGATGTTAATATGTTTCACTTTGAATGGTGAATATATAATAAGGCTAGAGGCAGTGTGCTCTCTAGCCTATTTTCTGTGGCCTAAGACTTGCCCTCAATCTTGGTATCTCCCAATGAGGAGAGTGAGGAGTTCTTTTATAGAATAAGGGCTCCTCACTTATTACATATTTGCCCCTTCATTTATTACATAATTACATTTGAGTCCTCAGAGTATTTATACGAGATCTAAATACGGAGGCCCTAAGTATGGTACAAACAGTAGTCCCCCAAGTCTTCAGTCAAGAGAGTCTTTTGGCTGGAGACTTGAAATTCAGTCCATGTGTGGGCCGAAGTAACTAGATGTCGTCTAGAACGGATACTCGATATGAGGCGGTGCCCAATCTGAAATTATGCTCAACTAGAAGTAGCACATGTTGCGAGGCTGCTCTGCTTGTGGTTTATGTTGCTTTGGTTGGCTCGGCTTGTGGCGTTGAAGGTGAAGGAGTCCATTTTATAGAATAAATGCTCGCTCCTCAATACATAAATGATGGGCTAGAGTTGATGCTCGGGGTGAGGCAGTTGCTCAGCAGGCGACGATGCTCTTTAATAATGGTGAGGGAGTCCCTTTTATAGAATAAGGGCTCGTTCATCAATACATAAGTGATGGGTTAGAGTTGATGCTCGCGACGAGGCGGTTGCTCAGCGGGCAGCGATGTTCTCTAATGATGGTGAGGTAATCCCTTTTATAGAATAATGGTTCGCTCCTTAGTACATAAGTAATGGGCTAAGTCCCCCAAGTATTTTTCATGAGGCACAGTTGCAGAAGCCCAATATATGGTACATAGTGTAGTCCCCCAAGTCTTCAGTCAATAGAGTATGTTGGCTGAAAACTTCAAATTGAATCCATGTATGGGCCGAAGTGGCGGTTGATCGGAGGTGGTATTTGTATACCCTGCATTGAAGCTTTGTAGGTGAAGCTTTGCAAGTGAAGTTTTGAAGCTGGAGCTTTTGTAAATGAAGTTTTTGAAACTGGAACTCTCGAAGCTGGAGCTATGTAAATGAAGCTTTCGAAGCTGATTGACATGAGTGATGCTTATAAATGTTTATGTTGATTGACATGAGTGATGCTCATGGATGTTGACATGAGTGATGGTCATGAATGTTTATGTAGGATTGTCATGAGTGATGCTCATGAATGTTTATGTACGATTGACATGAGTGATGCTCATGTATAATTTTGGAGTACTTGATGTACTTTTGATCACCTGGTTGGTGATAGTAGCGGGCAGGCTGCCGAATAATTTTGGAGTACTGGACGTACTTTTAATCACTTAGTGCGTGATAATAGCGGCAGACTGCTGAATAATTTTGGAGTACTAGACGTACTTTTGATCACCTGGTTGGTGATAGTAGTGGTAAGTTGTCGAATAATTTTGGAGTACTGGACGTACTTTTGATCACCTAGTGGGTGATAATAGCAGCAGGCTGCCGAATAATTTTGGAGTACTGGACGTACTTTTTTTTTTTTGCTGTCTTCTTTACACATCAGTATAACTATACAATAATTGCTCCAGTTTGCAGAAGACAACTTAAAAATATTCATCAATGGCAGTGGGTATAGGTGTTCCATGCTTTCCACTTCCTCGACTTTTCTCCATCTCCAGACATCTTTTCCTTTTTCATTATTTTCCTCCCTTTATTCATTGCTTTTGCTTTTTTGCTTTTACTTTGTTTTTCTGCTTTGCTTTTGCTTTCCTTGATTTCCCCGCTCCAATAGCACTCACCCCTTTCTGACTCATCCCTTCTTGACCCTGCTCAATTTTCTGAGCACATATAATAAGTTGTGACTCTTCCTCTTTTTTCTTTTTCTTTTTCTTTTTCCCTTTTTCTTTTTCTAACATCATGATTAATTCCACGGCCATGGTGCCAAACCCGCACATGGACACAAAGAAGCCGATTGTGAGGATGAGGATGGCGTAGGGGGACCCATAAGGGACTTGAGATGATGATGATAGGGGTGAAGATGACTAGGCCGAGGACGATGGCGGTAACGATAAGATTAACAGAGGATGATGATATGCTCTTTAATTACTTGGCTACACCTGCATTGCACAGCTTCTTTCTTCGAGCAAGTGGGTATCCATAGTAGTTTACCACCTGTATATTATTCCCTCTGCCGCTTTACGAAATGGGCTTGCTGATTAACAAATGTTTGTTGGGAGAGCCAAAACAGCCGTACAAATTAGTGTTGAGATTGACCGCCGAGATGTCGGTGGTGAAGAAGGTATAGGGATCGTTCAGGTAAAGCTTGATCTTATGCGGCTACAAGTTCTCCCCCAGGCCATATAAAACGACGTCTTTCGGCAAACTGGTGGAAACCTCGAGGTACGGGTCCTTAAACTCCAATTCACCATATGGGTCTTTTGATTCGAAGCTTGAATTGAAGATGACCTACCCGTCGGACTTCCCCTTAATGGCGAACCCAAATAGGTCGAAGATGTAACTGGAGATGAGCTTAGAGTCGGAGTACCCTAAGTGCTGGATGAGGTTCTTCATTTTCCCTGACGGCGTGATGATTTGTTTCAGCGACGGTGGCTGCTCTCTAGGGATGAGGTCGTACGTAACCCCTACCTCTATTTCTGCACGTCAGTTATGTGGACCTTCAACCGGTCTTGCGTCTCTGCCTGACATATAGCTGCAGGAGTGGGATATCGGGCCGTGGGTTTTGGACTCCTGTTTGAGCTGGAGGTGACCCAGAAGGCGTTGAACTCGTCGAGGTAAATGAAGCCATCGTTGTCGGTGTCGAGATCGACCTTAACGCGCTTGAGCTTGTCGTCAGAGACGTTAAAGCCGAGGGCCTTGAGGTCGTTGCCGAGCTCGTTGACGGAGATCTTGCCATCGCTGCTGGCGTCGAAGCTTTTGAAAACTTTCAGGACCTCGTCGATGACTACGGGTTTGGGGCCTGTCGAGGTTGGGGCTCCGTTGGTTGCCATGGTTGTTGGAAATTTCTGGTTTTTTTTTCTATTTCTCTTCCTTATTCTTCAAGGGATTCGAGTAAAAGTTTTGAACTTTCAAATGGGTTTTCTGAAATCTGAAATGGGTTTTGCTTAAAATTGAAGAGAAATGATTGGAGTGGGAGTGAGAGATGTGGTGGGTTTATAGTTAAGAGAGTAGAGAGAGTGTGAGAGACGAGGTGGCTCCGTGGGTTTTCTGGGAAAACTTTGGGTTCTTGGTTTCTGCAGATTCATGACGGAGGTGAAAAATTAAGAGAGAACCGACATGGGTTTTCGTGTCAATTTCCACAGACGTCGTCAAATGTTGATGCATAAAATCGGAGGGGTCTTGGAACAACGTAAATCTAACCGTGAATCTGTAAGAAAGTAAAGAACACAAGATGTATCGTGGTACACCCTAATGTTTGGGTTACGTCCACACTGATGTTGATATTGTTTCACTCTGAATGGTGAATATACAAGAAGGCTAGATGCAGTGTGCTCTCTAGCCTATTTTCTCTCTAGCCCATTTTCTGTGGCCTAAGCCTTGCCCTCAATCTTGGCATCTGCCAATGAGGAGAGTGAGGAGTCCTTATATAGAATAAGGACTCCTCACTTATTACATATTTGCCCCTTCATTTATTACATAATTACATTTGAATCCTCCGAGTATTTATACGAGATCTAAATATAGAGGCTCTAAGTATGGTACAAACATAGTGCATTCCATGTATCTTGAGAAGAGTGGGAGATGAGAGATTTGAATGCATGGAAGGCGTGTAGATGGTTTAGAGAAGCATGCAATTGCAACTCATTGAGAACTGCTAAGATGACAATATCCTAGCTGCCTAGAAATGTAAGTACAAAAATAATTAAACTGCTTCTCCGATTAGCCCTCAAATTCCACCACCGCACCCCATCCCCATACAAATCTCAACGGTCAGTCCACCTGGCATATCCCTACTGGCCCAGTTCGACAATTTCGGAACCACCACCACACTCCTATATCCACAATACAATTAAAAACCCCCATACGTGGCACAATACGACTCGAAAAGCCCACCCATCCAATCGTAGGAACGCCTGCACTCGATCAGTCATCCCTAATACATTCCCCATATTGCACCATAGGTACCTTCAAATTTGAAAATTTTCTTTGTTATCTACATGCACATGCATTGAGTATTGATTTTTTTAAACCGTTAGATCAAATTCAACGATTATGGATGCATGTAGTTCTCAAGAAACATTGTACATTTAAATGTAATACCCTCTAAATTTGTTTCAACAAATCCCATGCAAATAGGAGCAAAACTTGTCACACCTACTTATTTCCACCTCTATATATATTTCCCCTTCATCTAATTTCTTGTACTTTTGAGAGGCCCTTGCGCGCTTCCCTGCGCCCAAACAAAAGTGTCCCCACAAGTGCCAATATTTACAATGAGCCCACATGCAAACGCAAACAAAAGGGACGTGATCCGCACCAACAATAATCATGGGACGTCGTTTTACCCTCCGCCCTTGAAGATCAACAGGGACTCCCATTTCATCAAGAAGTCCTCGTCTTCGGCCTCGCCGTCGTCGTCAGCTTCGTCGTCCACATCTTTCCTCGTGAACGCTGTGGCTGGGGTGATCAAACCGCCCCAGCAACAGCGCCACCCGGTGATTATCTACACGCATTCGCCCAAGGTCATCCACACGCACCCGAGGGATTTCATGGCGTTGGTGCAGAAGCTCACGGGGCTATCGCGCTTTGAGGATGACAGGCGAGAGCCTCGTCCGCAGCCGCCGCCTCCTTCAGCAAAACGCGAGGTTAATGTGGAGAGTTTGTTGGAGGAGGAGATCATGAATAATAATAGGATCACCGGAAAGGTTGTGATGAGGAACGAGGACAACGATTCGTCGTCGGTTATTACGACGGAGGAGAATTGTAGCAGCAAAAACATTAATAATAATAATAACAACAACAATAGCAATAATAATGTAGGGAGGGTCGTAGGTGTAGGAGGAGGAGGAGGAGGAGGAGGGGATGGTCAGGTGAATTCCTGCTTCGTGCCGCCTAATCCTTACCTCGGAAACATTCCGGTTTTTACGCCAAACGCCACCGATTTCTTGTGCTCCAATTCCATCAGCCACCTCTTCACAGCAATATGACGATCATCCTGCATGGTGATCATGATTCATGATCATGCGGCGGAGGAGGAGGAGTACTACTTTGTGATGGAATGGCCCTGCCTACGCGACTAAATTGAAGGCCTGCCTACGTGACTAAATTGAAGGGAAGGATTCGCCGTTTTTGTTAGAATTAATGTTTGATTATTTGTTGGTTTTTGTTTTTCATCGATTTTTTGGAGTTAATGTGGATGCCTGCAAGCTGCCAATAAAAGTTCTAATTTTCTGAGGTAGAACTTCTTTTTTTCAATTCTTTTTGTCAATCAAATCGTTGTAATCTGATAATTAACTCATGTTTCTGACGGCTTCTTGTTTATCAAATCGAAATGGATGGAGGAGGAAAAAGATAAAACGAGCCATATTGACTAGAACAGATGTGCTACTTTATGAATCCTAATTAAAATTTTGTCCCTTAAAATTTAGATTAAATTAATGTAGCAGGTGGCCACCCTCAAGCACCCTCTTCTGGAAAAATGAAAATTTATGGACTTTAACCGATCCAAAAATGGCAGCAGGAAGCAGCCATCCTCTGTTAGATCATTTTAACAGTTGCAGATTGCAGAAGCAACTTTACGATTTATCCTGGCGGACTGCGCCGGAGAAGAAGCAGATAAAAAAATTAAGTATTAATTGGACAAACAAACCTTTTTATTTATTTATTTTCTTTCTTTTTTCCTTAAATTTCATACGAGGAGCTTATTTCGACTTCCTCGTTAAGATATACACACACACTTTCTCTTTATGTAGTACAGCAAAACGTTACCTGGACATATATTATACATTTCACAAATAGTTACATCATCATTTCTTCTTCTTCTTCTCTTCCTTTTCTCTTTCAAGAATAACGGGCGCCGCTGGTATGCTGAACCACCACTCTCGCAATCTTCTCATCCATCTCTCCGTGCTCGATCTCCTCATCGGCGAATAACATGTAAAAGTCTCAAAAAAGATATATAGAACAATATACTTGACGGGCATGAAAGCCAGAGCCAAAGCCATAACTAGAAGAGCTATCGCAAATCTTTCGCTCGCCTGATCATCATTACACAGAATCATTATCCACGGTCAATGTGCTAAAAGTATATAAATTAACTGAAGTAGAAAGGTGGAGGAACGAGCAAGGAATAAGAGAGCGGAACCTGAGGAAAAAGGGACAGCAACAAGGCACGAAGCTTGAGAAGAACAACGTTCCCATCCTGGATGATCTCTTCAGCTTGAGATATGGCATTCTGAACAGCCAAAAGCTGCTCCATCGTATTCATCGCTGGAGGTGCTAACACCTTAACCTCGTGAGTGGACTTTCCTTGGCTAAAATATTGAGTGAGAACCATGAAGACCGCCATAAAGACGAGCATCAATGCAAAGGCATAGCTCAGCCATCCCCTGAAAAGTGCACGTGTGTCAGTCTACAGACAAAATTCCTACCGGTTTTATGTGTGGAAAGAAACACTAGAGTATCGAGACCATGAGAAATCCCATTGAACTGTATTTTTTTCTCTAGCTACCCCCGTGTTCTCATTTAGGCAGTTTCCAAAAAATTTAGTACCTACGAATTTTCATTTGGAGGGCTTGTTTCTGTCTCTAAAAACCATGTTACATTGAGTCAGCATCAAAGTTTGACTCTGTTATAATGTGCGATAATCATGCTTTTTAAATATTCATTTTTTCCCACTCCCCCTACGTCTAAATTAAAGACCAACCAGTAAAGGAAGAAAATGAAATTTCAAGCAGTTTACCTGCAAATGATGTAAGTGAAAACACAACAGAAAAGCAAAGACTTCAATGGATCCTCCCAAAATGCCAAAGAAAGCAGGCACTTCCCTAATTCCGTCATTGGAAAGAGTAACTCCTGCAATTACTCAACAAATTTAGACGACGTTGCCAGAAAATGGAGTTTAACTCATAAGATATGTAAGAGAATATAGGCTAAATAAAACCTTAAATAACATTACATTATAACCAAATACCTTCATCACTGCAAAATTTGTATCGATCCCTTCCACTTTGACTCCATCTACTGTTGCTTGTGCTAGCGCCATTTTTTCATAGTTGTTTTTAGATTCCTTAACTGCTCTTTCCAGCAAAGTAACTTCTCCCACAGTTATCTCCCCCACGGCAAGCCCAGCCTCAACAGAATTATTAGAACTTGTTCCAAATGCAAATCCCAAGTTAGAGATCATATCCAAGGCTGAGATCGAATACATTCCATCTCCTGACTTAGAATTGTTAGACCCATCTAATTTTTTAAAAGTTGACAAATCTGCCATGGTTTCAAGTATCAAGTCTCCACCTGGTAGTTGATCACAAAGATTGAACATTAGAAGACCCTCATAGCATAAATCAGTTTGGGAGATAATTTCTTGAATTGCTTGTAGTCGCAGAATTCCAAGCACTGCCTTTGAAAGTGCTTCATCCTTTTTTATCCCCTTGATCTGGTATTTATTTATAAATCGATGAACGTATAATATCTCCCGTATGATTGCTAGCCAGTAATCACGACGTGTATGCCCCTTCAGCTCCGGAAACTCTATTATAGCTGGTTCTGATCTACAGAAAAGACACTACTGAAAGTTGATAATCAAGTCCTAAGAAGACGACTTTCTTTAATAGCTACATAGCAGAACAAGTGTAGAGACCAAAAGCACCAAAAATAAAAGGTAATGCTTAACTTACAATGAATTTGATTTATAAAAGACTGCCTTGTCAAACAGTCTAGTACCCCATGGGCCAGTCAACTCAGCTTTCACAAGCTGTTTTAAGTCATCTGATAGATCATATCGTTTTGCCTTGTCATAAGATACAACACGCAGGGCCTCGAAGTAAAGTGCATGGTCGGTCAGAATTAACCTTCCTGCTTACAACACAATTAATTTCGCATTAATAATCTTCATGTGCAGTAAATCCATAATAAGAACTGACAAGGACGTGAGCCAACAAAGATATTTGAATTGTTTAACTATCCATTGACGTACCAGGCCATGTAGAAATTCCTACATGCTCGAGAACCGGTTGGGTAGTGACTGTTCCATCCACTTCCAGAATCTTCTCTCTTTTTGATGATCGCATGGCAGAAAGAAGTGATGACTCTGATTGGCTTTTCATTTTTCTTATTGATCTGTACGAGAAAAATTTCAAAATCGTAGGACTAGATATGAGCGTCTGATACGCAGCACAAGAAATATGCTTCCAGAAATTCCATAAATTTGAACTTTGAAATTTATGAAAAGAAAATGCAAGTTTGAAGGGGAGAGAGGAAGAAAATGCAAACTCAATAGGAGAGAATGTACCTTTCTAGTCCACTTAGGTACTTGTCATATGTGGACAACTGAAGTCTCCCATTGCTAGAAGATGCAAGCACCTCAAAAAGATTTTCACTGATAATCACATTTGCAATAATAGGAACTGCTGGAGCTATTCTACAGAAAGCGTCTAACCCAACGGATAAATCCTCATCTAACTGCACAAAAAACGAGGACATGTTGACATTAATAGAAGCATTACAGTGCAAAGAATTGTTTGAACGCCAAACTATAACTTACACACAGACAAAACAGGTCCGATTAAAAAAAAATTTAACATAAGATTAGAGATTGTATACTGTATGTACAGTACTGATAGGAATATCTGAGAATCTACAACATAAGAAATAAGCTTCTAAGGAAAAAGAAAAAACAAAATTTACATTTCGTAAAGGTTGGCTAGATACAGCCGGAGCCTCCCAAGCTATCATCATGTCATATGTCAAGCGTCGAAATTTTTTATCAGCCAGATGACCTGTTACTTGAGTGGACAGAGCAAGTGCTCGGAAACAGCAGTATTCCAAAAAGTTCCTAGCATAACACGATGGATGCTTTATAGATTCAGAAGCCTCAGAATTGAAGCCTTCACGAAGCTCAGTTGTAGGAACACCAAGGATTCTGCATCATTTGTTCGTTATCATTAGAAAATAGGAAACTAATGAAAAATGCTTGAAAACTTTGAGTTTTAATCAAAATGACAAAAATGTGTCCTAAATGAATAGTACCATAACTGACTTTTAAAGTAAAAATGTCTTTTTCGTTAAAAGTGAATAGCACCAGAGAATCACTTCTCGATACTAGTTACCACATTTTGTTTGTGATTCATATGAAGTTCCCAACAACAAAAGAATAATTTCCAAAGGAGCGAAAAACATAAGTTGCACATATTTCATCCAGTTCTACTGTGATAATATAACAGTTGACAGTATCAGGTGAACGGCTGAAGACTTACTTTGAACATCTTCGGACAACTATGTTTGCAATTGGAGATAGCTCTGGTACCCAATTCGTCTGGGCAGAAGGGGATTTTTCCATATCCTCCAATTCTTCATCATAAGGGCTACGATTTCCAAGCAACCATTTGAAGGATCCATCTCTAACAAAATTCTCGAGCATATTTGCCACAGCCATCCCTAGTTTTTGCTCTTTCAATGTGTTATGATTTCACTTATCATAAGTTCGCAACGAAATTCAGAAACTACAAGAAGCAAATTTTAGTCAATTAAGTTTACTCTTTCAATCTGTTAAGATTTCAGCAATCATAAGTTCATAGCAAAATTAAGAATCTTAAACAACTGCAACACCAGCAAGTTCACAAAAACTACCAGATCAAAAAATCACTTGCAATCCGAAAACCCAACACCCAAATTCTACCAACAACATCATCAATCTCTTCAACCTGCTACAAACCAATTCTAAATTACTCACCACAATACCAAAATTAATCAAACCTAATTCTCAAATCCCACTAACAAAGTAAACCCAGCAACTAATAACACCCAAAAACAACACAACTTGCCACAAAATGCACATTCAAGACCGCCGCTTTCTCAGCAATCTCAGCTTTTGCCGATGAAATTCTTCAGATTTCTGCAACATTTCGCAAAACCCACCTCAGATTACACGCTCCGAACCAAAATCTACGAACCCACATCACCAGTTTGCGAATTAATTGAAGCAAAAGAAGAATTGGTCCAAGCAGCCACGTATGAAGGTGTGGAAGATCATAAATGTGTCGTGGTATGGAGGTTTATTGTATTATTCTAAGAGAAACTGAGATTGTTAGATAAGTACAGAATTCGCGGCAACTGTGACAAAAGAGTTTTCGTCATCCAAAATACCCCCCCCCCCCCCCGGGGCGCCTAGTAGCAGCAGGGTTGTGCTTCGCTGAGCTAAGGTGCAGTAGTTGGTACGATGCTGTCACCGCACGTGTCAACTTCATAACTTGCCACGTGGCAGTTGTTTGGATCAAATGAGTAGACGGTACAACCATTTGCATCATCACTTATCTTGGAAAGAGATCATTTTTTAATCTCTTCCACCAAGGTTATCAGATTAAATAATCTAGATCTTCTAAATTTCATCCAACAACTAAAAATTATCACAATTTTTAAGAGATCAAAACATGTGGGCCGTTAGATGAAATTTGAAAGATCCGGATCAATTGATCTGATAACCTTGGTGAAAGAGATCCAGAGATGATATATTTCCAAGATAAAAGACCAAGTGATGATGCAAATGGTTGTATTGTTTACTCTTTTGATCCAAACAACCACCATGTGGCAAGTTATGAAGCTGACACATGCGTTGACAGCATTGTACCATTTACTGCACCTTAAAACAAGTCCACCCCAAAGGGGTAAGCCAGCTCACATCCTTCAAAATGGCCCGGCACCCACAAAAAGTAGGTTGGCACCCAACCTAAGCCGTCTCATAGGGCGGCCTATAATGTGTTGAGCCATGGTTGGCTTATGTGACGTCATGTTGACGCCAGCGTGACGTCACATGCCATTAAATTTTTTTTTTTGCTAGGCACATGTAAAACACGCACGACTGGCTGCGCGTTCTGACAAGAAAAAGAGAGCGAGGCCCACATATGCAGGCGGGATAGGGGCGAGGGTCCGGATGCCACATGGCTCATTCTAGATCGTTGAATTTCCAACGGCTAGTTTTTTTAGCCGTTAGATTTATAATGGTAAAAAAAAATTGAAATTCAAATCCATTGCCTAGCCACGTGGCGCGATCTGGACTGCTGGATTTGAATTCTTTTTTAAATGTAACGGTTCAGATTAATTATCTTAATAAAAATTAATAAAAAATGTTTAAAAATTCAGAAAAATTTAAAAAAAAATTCTATAAATACTGACACGTCTCGACCCCGATATTTCCCAAATACCCGGATAGGCACGTGTTGGCCGACACCTGAGGGTGACGAAAGCCATTTATTGAATACAAGAGTAATGATTAGGAGGAAATAAGCATGAATAATCATTAGACTCTAAAGGTAATAAATAAAGTATAAAGAAATGTCTAGAGTGCACAAAAAACGTCCTAATTCAAGATCATAAAAGGAAAGATCATTACAAGATATCACACAAGTGAGTGATAGACTGCTACTGGTAGGGGAATACCTCGTACGTTGTGTCATAGTCCTCATTTCTAAGACCTGAATGGGGGCGCAAAACAAAGGTGAGTGGACCAAGTTCATATATACAATAATAATAAAACAGTTATCAAGATACTAATCCCCACAGTTTATATAAATAAAACTACTAGCATAATAAGTGATAGTTTTACTGAAAACCCTAGCATGCCAAAAATATCTCAAAAGACATATCGCTGAAAAACATCGCGGAAATCAAAACATCAATCATCTCATAGACCGTCTCGTAATTGCGGTGTGCTGCCCGTAAGATCACTGAATAAATATAACTCCCGGCCCTATGCCAGCACCGTGGTCTCTGCATCCGTAGCCAGAGATTACCAACTTTCGGCCCAATGCCTACTCTGTGTCCCTCAGCCCGTAGCTAGGGATTATTTCTCCCGGCCTATCTGCCAACACCAGATCCTCGCCCCAGGCGGCATAGTGTCCACTAGGTACGCACAAATAGTTACGCCTCTCATAAATAACCACTTCATAATATAAAGTCATCAATCGTCTATACTATAAAAAGGGGTTTCTAAAACATGTTCTAGCATCCTATCGTCATCCATCAGATAGTCTATCAGTTCATGGTTTTTATATAAAATACAATAAATTAAAATATAGCTCAATATAGGCCAACAATTAATTTCTCACAAAAAACAAGACGATAAACAACATATTCCATAAACATGCTTAACATAAAATCAGTTCATAAACTCATAAGGTATGCATTTCATTATGCAAATAAACTATAAAATTATGTAAATTTTAGAAAGGATCCACTCACAGATACTCCGTAGCAGCAGAATTGTGCAGAACAGGATTAAGGAAATCCCCACTAGCAACTTCACCTAAGCACAAAAATGTACAATTTATCAAACTACCCAACTATAGAATTTCAACAAATGGAAATAGGTCTTGGGTTTGGATTCGGATTAGGGTTTAGGTTTAGGTTAAATATGGTTAAGACCTATTGGGTTTTGGGTTTGGATAGGTTTAGGAACAAAGGGGGTGGTTTGGGCTTGAGCCCAAACCCACACAACACACATACATACACACAAGCACCCATACATGCATACACAGCACACGCGCACACACACAGCACAACACACACACACACACACATACACGTGCACCACACACACTCACACACATATACTACACACACTTACATACGCTTACACACACACACACTCACACGGACACACACACACACACACACCATACACACACAATACACGCACACGCACGCACATCATAATACACATACACCACACACTCGCACAGCCCAAGCAAGGCATGGCCTGCAGGCCAAATAACCAACCAAAAATAAGAAATTGGGCTAGTCCAAATACGGGCTAAGGCCTGTAAGTGGCCTGAAATGGCTTGCGTGTTATCGGGGAAGAATGTCGGAGCTGCTATAGCTTCGATCGACGACAAACGTATAAACCAAGCTCCAAAAATGAAGAGGAAAACATAGATGAAGTGATAGGAACGGGAATATACCACTGTGAGTCTCGACCGTGGTCAAGAATGGCTGGGTTGATTACGAAACTTGTCGGGTTCTGGAAAACAAAAATATAGTGGATGCACATATTAGAACCTTCCATTTGGCCTAATAACAACTCAACAAAACAAAATAGAGCAGTGAGCCTCGCCTGAGTTCGAGTTTTAGAGATTTGAAGCTCTCGGCTTCAATGGCAGAACACACAGAGGTGTTCTAATGATGCATGCAGGATTACAGCTGAGTTCCTCAAGCCCCAAGGATTCTAGATATGTGGTTAATCTGTTGGATTTGATTAGTTTTCGAAGAGGAAGGAAACAAGAGCTCTCAGAGCTTTAGAGAGAGTGAGAGTTCCTGTGAGAGAGAGAGAGAGAGATGTCTGAGAGGGAGTGCTCGGGAAGAGAGGGAAAAGAAGAGAGCTGAGAACCTGCCACTTGGCAGTTTAGGAGAAATGGGGAATCTAGATCAATAGCTAGGATTAAATGAGATAAGGGATTAAATTGATAGATTTAAACATGTTTCAGGGAGGAAATAGAAATATAATTAAAATGTGGGGGTGGGTGTAACAAATACCTAACCATCATCTTCCACCTTACACCACATTTCAATATTTTCAACACTTTCAACCATAATAGTACTTTCGGATAATGACACGTGGCGTAACAATATTGGTTAAAAATCTTATCTGAAATTAAAACTATTTTTTTTATTTTGTAAAAAAACTAATAATATTTTAAATGGGCTAAGTGTCAGCGCATTTTGTAAGGGTGGAGATCGTTTGTGCCAGCTCATTTTTTAGGAGTGGAGAAGCATTTGGCTAATTTACTGTTCATAGGGTCTATCATTGTTCACTGAGTGGATTAAATAGGCTGAATACCAGCGCATTTTTTAGGAGTTGACTTGCTCTTGGCTCTTCGCCACGTTATTAGGTTTGACTAATTTTGTAAGTATGACAAAAAAATTTAGTTTGACTAATTAATTCGAGTCTTTCTTTTAGGGTTTAGGGTTTAAGGCTACTAACTTTATATTATATAAAACAAAATTGGCGCATCATAAGTTGGAACCGGATCCCCTCTAGACCTAATGGAACTAAATCCAAGGATCAAATGATCTGGACTATAAACAGGAGGTCCCTCTAAAAGTTATAATAATTGTAGTCGTTGAATTAAATTTCAATAGTCCGGATCATTGGATCCTTAAGCTCAGTTCCCTTGGGTCTAGAGGGATCCGGTTCCTCATAATTTAACCGTTGTTCTGTGACCCCGTTGATAAAAAATCTAATGCTCGGTCTTTACACGGCTGCACACGAGTGCAGGATGTGGGAGAGCACAAACAACAATCCCCTCAGCTAATCACCTTCAGCTTGCTCTAAAGTGTTGTGCTTCTTTTTTACCTTTCATCTTCCACTAACTTTCTACATCGTCGGTACTCAGTAATCTCATCCTAGTTGGACAACAGATATCAATAGTAAACACTTACTGTGATTTATACGCTAAATGCAGCAAGCAAGCGAGATTTACTTCATGAGCAGTATGTTCATGGGATGTGTATCGTACTGGTCATGCAAAATCAAGACAAAATTTAAAAGTTTCATTCTCTATCACATTAAAGGACTTAAAAAGTAAATTAGGTAAAGCCAACACCAGCTAAACGGTGCGTGCATGCATATGACATGAACACTGGTATTCCCCTTTCAAGGTTCAGATAAACTTGGATGTTCCAAATACAACTGCACAGATAGAGGTTGGCTACTCACTGACTTAATAGGGGTTATTAATGGAGGTTGTTGCCACCGCTTTGTGTCTGTTGGAATCCATGACTCTGAAATCCTTGCTTGTACTTGCCTCAGGGAGGGATCGAAATTACGCAGTTATCTCCCACCTGCAATCTGTTGTAAAAGAAAAGCTTACATGCCTACCCCTGATCGATCACTAAAGGAAACAAGATATTAATCCAGATTCCAAATCATATACAGTTGACGAACTCAGAAACTACGTAAGCATCTGGTCAGTATCCAACCAAAATGATACTTCTATTGATTTTAAATCTCATGGACCAAAATGATGAGTTATGCAAATTTCAGGAACATTTTTTTAATGCATTCGATACTTGTACTCTAAACTACTCTAAGGAGAGGAAGAGATTTGAACTTCACACACGGTGGGTTGAGGAGAGTTCTATAATTTATTATTGATATTCACAGCATTCAACCTCTCTTACTTTTATTGATATTATTCTAGGGTTAATCATGATAGTAATCTTCTTATTTATACTCGTGTTTCACTTTAGTCTTAACTTTAGTTCTAAATTTTATGACCTTCTAACCGTATCACATCCCCACTTTAGTCATTATGTCAATTTGTTAAACTGTTTCATTGTTGTAAAGCTGGACATTTTAGTCGACAATCAAATAAACAAAAGTATGACAGAATGGTTAAAGCGAGTCACATAACACAAGTGAAAAACTATTAAATAGATAAACTAAATTGGAGATAAAGTGAAATACAAATATAAGTTTAAGGACAAATATTTTAATTAACTGAAAATATGACTTTAGCCCCTGAAACTCAAGTTTCTTTACATAAAACCCGACATAGTCTTTTTATCTGAATAAAACCCAATGACTAGGCTCCACATAAGCAAATTCATTAATTTTGTTTGCCTTTACACATTTTACATTTTGCAGATGCCTAAAATACCCCTAATTACCGTTTTAATGTAAACATTTAATTCTATGCAAATTTGAAAGGAGAGATTAATGGAAAAAAATGCATTAATGTTTAAAATAATAATATTTCATAACAAATTGTATGTTAAGGAAAAAAAGAACTAATAATGTTATACTTTCCTTAAGATTTCGTAATTGTTTTTCAAATTTGCATAAAATTAGACAATTTTAATTTAATCATGTCATTTTCTTACCAAATGAAAATATGAAAGAGCACTATAAAATAATTTAGCTATATTTAAAAAATATAGGTAAATTATTTGGACATGTGTATTAGTAATAAATTTGCCCTGTATATGTAATGATACATGTAAAATAATTTACTTATAAAATAAAAAATGTTATTTGATTTCAAAATAAATTTATCTATATTTTATATAATAATATAGGTAAATTATTGCACACATATATATTAGTAGTAAAATGTGGCCAATATATATAATAATGCATGAAAATAATTCACCTACAAATAAAGGAAATTTGATTAAAAAATAATATATCTATTACTTTTTGTTTATAAATTTCAATTTCTTTTTTTTATATTACAAACATAATGTACCTACAATATAATTCACCTACAAATAAAGGAAATTTGATTAAAAAATAATATATCTACTACTTTTTGTTTATAAATTTCAATTTCTTTTTTTTTTATATTACAAACATAATGTACCTACAATATAATTTACCTATTGTTTAATCTTATAAGAAAATAATGTATCTACAGTTTTATTTTTTATTTATTTTTTGTCGAATATCTACTGTTTTATTTTAGTAGAGATAATTTGTCTTGGTTTAATTCTTACGAAATAATTTAGGCACTGTTTAACTTTACCAAAATAATGGAACTACTATTTTAATTTACCTACAAAATAAATGTTATTTGATTCAAAATTAATTTACTTATATTTTACATACAAATATAGATAAATTATTTTTAACAAGCATATATGATAACAAACAAAAAATGCCTAACGTATGTAATAATCTAGGTAAAATAATTTACCTACAACATAAAAGAATATTAATTGGTTCTTTATTGTTTTTTATCCAACAATATTATTTGATGCAAAATAACTGATTGTACAAGGATTTTTTTTTTCATATGAAAAATGTGCCCATAATTGTTTATGAACATGGTTAAATTAATATATATATATATATATATATATATTCCTAATATTTACCATACAAGAAAGGTGAAATTTTCCATATGGGGTTAATTACTAATCATAATTAGGGTAAGTAATAATATTTATTGACATAATTAGAGTTTTGTGGCATAAGTTGTAAATATGTGATAATAATTGGTTACATATTTGTCTACATGGTACTCTATTTGAAATTTGGGTTTTATTTGGATATTTAATATTAGGTGGGTTTTTGTTTGGAAAATAAGAGTTTCAAGGGCCATTTTCTAAAGAACCCTTTAATTAATTCTATTTTTAGTTCATTCCTGTTTTTTTTTTCTTTCACGTGAATAAAAAAGCTTTGCTTTCATTTCTTAATAATGTTGAATTTTTTGTTCTTGAGAAATAAAATGCAGGCCGATATCTCAGTAAATTGGGCGAGGTGGGTGAGCGCGGCAGCGAGCAAGGTGGGCGAGCGTGACAGAGAGCGAAGTGGACGAGGTGTAGGGTGTGCGACGTCTGAAGGATGATGTTCTGAGTTTGAAGGGTGCGGCAAGGTCGGGGTGTCGAGTTTCAACTTTGGAGTCTGGAGACTGGAGGCAAGGTATCAAGTTTGGAATCTGAAGAAAGGAGGGGACGAGGGGTGTATTAGTGAGGGTTAGTGTAAAACATAAAACAACGTAGTATTATGGGTTTAGATGTTCGGTTTTGTTCGGCTTAGTGCGTGTCCTAACATTTGAAACCGAAACTGAACCAATTGAATTCGATTCAATTCAGTTAGAGAAATTCAATTTGGTTATTTTGATTCGATATTTTGTACGATATTTTTTTCGGTTTTCGGTTTTCGTTTTTTTCGAACACACCCCTAATTCTTCATGAGTCCTTAATCCATATAGGTCAACATAGTTTCTCTCAACCGCATGGGTTGATCATCAGCATATTTGATTAAATCTCGACCTTCCAATTTTTTAAATGAAAACGAGAGGCCCAGATTTGATCAATTATGTTGATGCACATGTAGACCATGTGCATAATAGAAACTCTCATTTGATCAAACTATACATATCATCTACATGGTCTAGTTTTGTCTATGTTCATAAGTTGCACGTGAGGCTCACAAATCGGGACAAAAACATCATAAAAATTACTTTTGTTGACCATGAAATGACATTTTGAGTCTTGACCATGCATGTGAGAATCATCTACAACCTTCAAGCATAATTTAAACATAGATCTCGATTTTGATTAAGATTGATACAAGCTTTACCATTTGAGTATGATGATGCTTCTTTACTGTTAGATCTCACATCGCTCAGAGGAGTGGATCCTCTATGCCTTAAATGTACATGCCCACCTTCATATATCACGAGGTTTTTTAGGAGCTCACAAGCTTTAGGTTCCGTAGGAACTCCGAAGTTAAGCAAGAATGAGCCAGAGCATTCCTAGGATGTGTGACCCACTGGGACGTTCTGCTCACGTGAATTCCCAGAAACAAAACTGTGAGGGCGTGATCGGGGCTTAAAACGGACAATATCGTGCTACGACGGAGTTGAGCTCGGGATGTGACATTTACCACATCACCATAAACCATCTTGAGACACTCTACAATGAGATGATGCTTGGTGAATCATATTACATTGAGGTTTATGCATATTAATATTATGAGATGCATGCATGCACACACTTAGGTTTCTTTTTTGTGCCATTTTTAGTTTTGCCTTAATTTAGTGGGTATTTTGACAAGCTAACATCTTCCACTCCAAAAGCTTCTAATCTAGGGTCTATGCATATTAATATTATGAGATGCATGCACACACTTAGGTTTCCTTTTTGTGCTATTTTTAGTTTTGCCATAATTTAGTGGGTGACAAGCTAACATCTTCCACTCCAAAAGCTTCTAATCTAGGGTCCTTGAACTTGCCCATATTAAGTTACCTTCCCAACTCCACCTAATATGTGATCTCCTCAATCCCATTTGGGAATATATGGCACCGTCCATTTTCCATTACGATTTGAGGGGGGACCCTTGAGTCCTCTTCCTCCTCTTTGTTCATGCATACAGCTTCAATAGACTTGGTCAAAGAGGGGTCAAGGAAAAGAAGAAAGATTGACTGGGATATGAGGAGAAAACAAATTGGAAAAAAAAATTGCTTTTGAGAGAGAGAGAGAGAGAGAGAGAGAGAGAGAGAGAGAGAGAGGTTCATACGCACTTATCCTTTTAGAGAAATTGGGAGATCCCACACTGCCCCATACTCTTTAGGGCATGCTTTGGCCCATTCTTGCTGTCCTATGTCCCTCCAAGTTTCATGGATGCATTGCACCTATCTTTCCCTCTTTTCAAAACAAAACTTGAAGACAAAAACTTCACATTTCTCTCTCTCCCCCAATCATTCACCTCATGAATTGGCAACCTCCATGAGATTTCATGGACTCCATGGGTTACTTTCAGTTGTCATTTCAAGCTTGTGACACTTCGGTTCGGTTCATGAGTCATAATCAATACATTAATGTCACGTAGTTACTTCCAAGTTTTGACATTTTAAGGCCGATATAGAAAGAGAAGACTAAAAAAATAAGATGAAAGTATCACAAACCAATCATGCAATGTTATGTGAATAGTTAAAACACTAGACGGCACACGATAACCTTAACGTCCATGTTGCATCTACGTTGATCTTGACATTAGAAGAAATATGTCTAAATTTTCCAAATTTCCCATGATCTTATATGTACAAGTTGATGGCAATTAAATGTTGTTTTAACACATGAGACAAGACAACATGTATCATCCAACTGTTGTCTTAGCAGTCCTTTTAACTTACAGCTTAGTGTTTATCCACCCCTTATGTTTATGAGTCATGACTTTACTATGTAACATAAAGTTAGTTTTGTAAACATGAAATAAGTCATTTGATTATCGTAGTATGTCCGACTTCTTGTAGCCGAGTTTGAATCTCTCTTTTAATAAATTAAAGTACGTAATTAGGATTTAGTGCACAGCCAATTTATGCATCATGCAAATAATTACTGATTATAGTTAGAGAATCACAATTAGGGAGAAACTTTTTTAACTGTATGCATTGTATTAATCTCAATAAATTTCCCCCAACATATAAATTAGGGTTTTACAAGTTTTGGTTTTCCACTTGTGGCAGACATATATAGCATGAAGCGGGGACAAAAATCATAACATTAGAACTGTAGGAGGAGTAGGACATGGGAGATAGAGCATTTTCATGTCTCAGGGGGACCAAGTTGAAGATGTTGAGTGGAAGCTGGCACCAAATCCTCCATATCCTGCAGCTTCTCTCTTCAATCTCTCCAACTCTCCTGCTATCTGCAACATAAAAAATAAAAAGTTACTACTTTTCGATCGCGCAAAATTAGAATTCCATCCCTCGCCACCAAAACTTTTTTACTGAAATTTTTCATATTTTGTACCTTCATTGTTTCCGTAACATCAGTCTCTGAGTTGAAGTCATAGAAAGAGCTCGCTGTGGCTAGCTTCATAGATAGGAACTGAAATATTCGACAAAGAACAAACATTAATTTTCCAGAGAAGAATAATTAAGAACAAATTATTAACAAGGAAAATTTGATTATTGTTAAACTAATTACCTCAATCTGGTTTTGCAAGGACTGAACATAGTTAATTATCTCGTCCAACATTACCGCCATTCCCATCGTCTGTAATTACATTAACGAGTTCATAAATTAGACTTATGGTTCTTGAATTTACTAAATTAAACACATACGCTTAATTACGCTACCAAATTTCTTAATTACCTTAGAGCACCCTGGGACAATATCTTGTAAACATGTCAGCCTTTCATTGATTTTTCCTCTTCTAACCTGATTGACAACATTCAACAAACATATATTAAAACCAAGAAATAATGTTTTTAGCAAATTTATTGGTCACTGAATTAGAATATCGCTCGAAGAAAAAAAACGAAGAAACACATGCAAATTTAAGTACCCTTTCTGCTAGACTGTGACTGTTAGTTGCTTGGCCTCTCCTGGCTCTAACATGAACAACTTCCTTTGGTTTCTCATCTTCCTTCTCATTGCTCTTGACCCTCTTTCCTCTTTCTGCGCTCTGCGAACACAGGAACAAAATCAAACTGAGAACTATACGAGGCAAAACAAATTTAAAAAAAAACTGAGAAAAAATTATTTAAATAGTTACATTTTTTCGCTTGACCCCGGTTTCAGAAACTGGGGGAGTAGAGATTCCGGAGCTGCTCTCTGTTGCATCATCCACTGCTATTCTCTTCTTGCTTTCATTTCCATCTGTAACAATGGAATGAACTTGTAATTTTGGAAAGTTTTCGATCATGTTTCCGGCGGGGAACTCGGGTTCTTGATTGCTGAACAAGTAAGTGTCATTTGAGAAGGGCATGTAGGTGTGGAAATTCAAGCTTGGATATTCCACGACACTTGGAATATTGAACTGGTCTGCATACTGGTTTGTTGGTTCCGTGTTTTGGTCAATATCTAAAAATGGAAGTGAAGGTTTATTGCTTAGCAAATCTTCTGTGTATTCAGACATTGGGTTTTTTTGTTTGTTTTGGATTTGCAGAGTCCCCTGCTCGAAAGTTTCGATTGAGTTTTTGGATAATGTGGGTGAGGAACCATTATTTAACATGGATGAATGAGGAAGTGGCCAAGTGGCAGAGCTGTGTGTCCCCTGTGGGCCCTATTTCAGCGGATATAATGTAATCATGTTTAACTTGAAGTGTATGATCATGTTTGTTAATAATTTAATACATGAAGTGGTTGAACTTTAAAGAAAGTAGGGTTGTAGTCCCTACATTGATCAAACTCATCATTTGGATCATTTACTTTCAAAATCAATTAATGTTATTTCTGACATTCACTACTGCACATCAATTTTGTCATTTCGTTAAGATTCCGTCAAACTATTTTGTTAGTTTACATGTGGGACCCATAAATATAATGAAATGATGAAACGTGAATTACACAAAATAAGAGGTTTTATCGCAAATGGTCCTTAACATTGATCAAACTCCTTATTTTGGTCACTGAGTTTCAAAAATCAATAAATTTGGTCCCGAACTTTCAATACTGCACGTTAATTTAATTCTTCCGTTAAAGTTTCGTCAATATCTTTTGTCTCACTAATTCAATCATATGGCGCCGCGTGGATTAACTATAAGAAACTGTTTTTTTTTTAATTTAAACCTAAAGGTAAAATAATAAAATAAAAGCCAAAACTAAAAGAGAAAAAAAGTTATCGTCATCTTCATTAGGATATGCTCAAAAGGAAAATTAAGGCACCATGACACTACTAAAGTACTTGGCCTCCTGAACTCACTCCTCATTTTCTTTAGTTGGCTATAATCCTATCAAATTTGAATTGAATTTGAATTCGATTTTATCGAATTTAGATTGATTTTTTTTTTTTCCAATTGGGGTTGTGGGATGTGAGAAAAATGTCAGCAGGGAATATTCATATGTTGGTTCACTTTTAAAAAAATATAGTTTCTTATAGTTAATAAATTGGAGCCATATGATTGGATTAGTGGGATCATATCAGCACATAAACGAAAAATATTGATGAAATTTTAATGGAATGAATAAATTCGATAAAATCAAATCCAAATTCAATTCAAATTTAATAGGATTATAACCAACTAGAGAGAATGAGGCGTGAGTTCAGGAGGTTAAGTACTTTAGTGGTGTCATGGTGCATTCTTTTTCTTTTTTAGCATACCCTAATGAAGATTACCATAATTTTTTTTTCTTTTAGTTTTGGTTTTTAGTTTCTTATTTTACTTTTAGTTTTAAATCTTAAAAAAATAAAAAACAGTTTCTTATAGTTAATTTACGTGGCGCCATATGATTGAATTAGTGGGACAACAGATATTGACGAAACTTTAACGGAATGATTAAATTAATGTGCGGTGTTAAAAGTCAGGGGCCAAATTTATCGATTTTTGAAACTCAGGGATCAAAATGAGGAGTTGGATCAATATCAATGACCATTTGCAATAAAAATCCTTATTTTATGTAATCCATGTGTCACCATTTCATTGGATTTGGGGGTCCCACATACAAACTAACATAATAGTTGACGGAATCTTAACAAAAGGACCAAACTGACATTGGGTAGTGAATGTCAAGGACGACATTGATTGATTTTGAAAGTGAGAAACCCAAATGATGAGTTTGATCAATTTCAGGGACCATTTATGATAAAAACCCAAGAAAGCATGAATTAGTTAGTTATTCAATTCTTGATCTTTTTGCTATTTAATTAGGAGATTTAGGAATTTTTGGGATTTGAGAATCCAAGCAATAAGAGATATGTATGTTGGAGCAATTATTGCAGTAAGAATTTATGAAGGACATATTGAAAGCTTTTCCCATAACTATAGGGTTATACCAAGGCTCAACGTTAAATTCTTATTTTTTTGCATTAGTAATAGATGAGTTAACTAAACATGTTCAAGACGATATCCCTCGGTATATACTTTTTGCAGATGATATAATGTTGATAAATGAAATGCAGGAGGGAGTAAATGTGAAACCTAACCTTGGACAGGAAATGTTGGAAGTTAAAGGTCTTTATCTAAGTAGATCAAAGACAAAGTATGTGGAGTCAAGTTCAGGAGGAATGAAGGTCCAAATGAGATAAGGATGAGGATTGGAGATCAGGAAGTACTAAAGAATGAACGTTTCGTTATCTTGTATCTATCTTGCAAAATAACTAAGAATTAGATGAAGATCTCAACCATAGAATACAAGCTAGATGAATGAACGGCAATAAGGTCAGCAATGCTTTATAGCACGGAATGTTGGGTGGTCAAAAAGCAACACGTGCCAAAAAATGAGTACAGTGGAGATGAGAATGCTTCGTTGGATGTGCAGGCACACGAGAAGGGATATGATTAAGAACAAGGATATCCGAGGTAAAGTAGGAGTGATAATTGGTTAAAATGGTTTGAACACGTGAACTGAAGACCTAAGATGCTTCGATTAAGATGAGACTATGATACATAGTCTCAGGGTAAAAGAGATAGAGAAAGACCTATGAATACTTTAAAAAGAGACTATAGAAAAAGATATGAATTACTTTGAGCTAACTAAAGATTTGATGCAAAATCGAGTACAATGACGTTCTAGAATTCATACAACTAACTCCACTTAGTGAGATAAAGTTTGATTGTCTCCACTTAGTACTTAGTGAGATAGGCTTGATTGTTGTTGTTCTTGAGGATTCAATTACTTTCTAATTTTCTAATTTAGTCACCAAGTGACTTAAGCATGTACACTCATATGCATATATGCCGAAATTTCGAGAGAGAAAATTGTCTTAAAAATTCAGCTCACCCGAGTTTCCAATCCTTAATCCCTTTCTTTATCAGTATCATATGCATAATGCCATATGAGTTTAAACTTTTCTCATGCTCTCATTACTGGGCTATCACCACGCATAAACAAATAAAGCTGGTCTCTTTCTTAAAAGAAAAATATTAGGAGACCACATTTTCTACAATCTAATGTGGTATGTTAATTAATAAATTTATCTCAATGGATGTTGGTTATATACATCATCACTTGCCACATGAGATAATACCCTGAATATGATATAAATGGGATAGTTCTATTTACACAATACCCTTTCTACTTCCCACACAACCTTGTTAATTTTTTGCCCATTAATCGTTTTCATTTTATTTGATCTGACGGTCAAAAATTAAAATGATAAATAAGAACTAAAAACAGGTGTGTAGAGAGCACTACCCTATAAATATGTAGTCTCCCTATAATTACTCTTCCTAAAAACGGAAGAATGCCTTGCAAAGATATCCCTACGACAATCTCTGGATTGGGCTTAAATCTATGTCTTTAGATTGGGCTTTTTATTTTGCTACTAGGTGGACGGGTTAGCTTGTTTCTGGGCAATCTACAAAGAAAAGTCGGATTTCGGGTTTAGAATTTTAGGGTTCTAGCCAAACAAATTGTTGAAGTTCTGCTGATTGTTAAGCATCGAAATCACTAGTTAATTAGATCATATCACAGTCCAGAGAGTAGTTTCTTGATTTTTAAGATTTGGTTACTGAGTGATCACTGTTACAAAGTCAACGTCCTTACTTATACAAACTAGCGTCAATGTTGTGTGTAGGTAACTCATACTATAACATCTGGTTTTGTAAAATTATGTGATAGTGTGACAGTCGTAAAAAAAAATACAGTATCTTTCTATAGTCAAAATTAGCTGCAACTAACAAGTTCTGCAGACTTTTCAGCACATATTTTTGCTGTGGAAAGCTTGAATGGGGTGTTGAAGGAAAAGGAACCACATAGGAAATGGCATTGTTACAATAAGCAACCGTGGATAAGACTTTAACTGTTTGTAAGTGCTGGATAAATATATTTTAATATAATTTGGTCAGTCAAGCACGTATCATATATATTGAGAGTGTTGTAGATCATCTAGAAAAGAAGAAGAAGAAACTATGACCCCTTGAATGGAATTCACCCCATTAGCCAAAATTTTGTTTTCAAGAAATTGACGAGTCATTTCTTTGCCCTTGGCTTCGTTCAGGATAAATTTGTTAATGTGCCAGAAACACGGTCTAGCACACCAAGTGTTATATAATACAAGTAGTTGATACTTAAAAATTTGAATTTCTAACCACTTGTACTATATGTAATGTTTGGAAGGTAGTAATTCACCGATTCTTATTGAATAAATAACATCTTTACAATACTACTATATGTAGTCATATATTTACAATCAATTCCTACAAACTAGCTACTAATAGACAGCTCATAATACAAAATAGGAATATAATTAATTACAATATATGGCAAGTATCTTGATGATGATCCTTGACTTTCTCAACACTCCCCCTCAAGTTGGTGAGTGAATGTTTCGAACTCCCAACTTGCCTAGCAAAGAATGAAATCTTTCCTTCCCAAGAGCTTTAGTGAACAAATCAGCAAGTTGTGATATGGAAGGAACAAATCCCGTCACAATTTTTCCTTCCATAATCTTATCTCGAACAAAATGACAATCAATCTCAATGTGCCTTGTTCGCTCGTGAAATACCGGATTTGCCGCAATATGAAGAGCGGCTTGATTGTCGCATAATAAGGTAGCCGGCCCTTGGTCTTGAACTTGAAGATCTCGAAAAAGGCTTTGGAGCCACGCAAGCTCACAACATGTTGCTGCCATGGATCTATTTTCTGCTTCAGCAGAAGATAAGGATACAGTTTTCTGTCGTTTGCTTTTCCATGAAATAAGGCTATTTCCAAGGAAAATGCAATAACCAGTAGTGGAACGCCGAGTGGTAGGACATCCTGCCCAATCAGAATCACAATATGCCTTTAACTTCAATGAATTTTGAGATGGAAACATCATGCCTTGCCCTGGTGTGCCTTTCAAATACTTTAAGATGCGTAAAGCAGCTTCATAATGAGACTTTTGAGGTGATTGCATGAATCTACTCAATAAATGAACTGAATATGTAATATCCGGTCGGGTTATAGTGAGATATATCAACCGACCAATCAATCTTCTGTACTTGACTGGATCATCCAATGCATGCCCATCATCAAGGAGTAATTTGAGATTTTGTTCCATAGGAAAGCTTGCAGGCCGTGATCCTAGAAAACCAACATCATTTAGGATATCCAATAAATATTTTCTTTGTGAAATGAAAATACCTTGTTTCGATCGTGCCACCTCAATTCCCAAAAAATATTTCAAATTACCAAGATCTTTGATACGAAACTTGGTATTCAAAAAAGATTTGAGATCATCAATTGCTTTCAAGTCATTCCTCGTTATCAGTATGTCATCCACATAGATGAGAAGCACAGTAAATGACTTCCCTCTTCTCTTAGTGAAAAGTGAGTAGTCTGCTTTAGATTGAACATAACCAGCTGATCGAATAGCTTGTGAGAACTTGAAAAACCATTGCCGAGAAGCTTGCTTCAACCCATAAATTGACTTATTAAGGCGACACACCAAATTCTCCCCCTGTTGCTGAAGACTAGGCGGGGGAAGCATGTAGATTTCCTCCATGAGATCACCATGAAGGAATGCGTTATGGACATCAAGTTGATGAAGTGACCATGAGTGAGTAGCAGCAAGAGCAAGTAAGCAGCGGAAAGTGACAAGTTTGGCCGTGGGAGAAAAGGTATCATGATAGTCAATACCTTCCCATTGGGTGTAACCTTTAGCAACCAACCGAGCTTTGTAACTCTCAATACTCCCATTGGATTTTCTTTTGATTTTATAAACCCACCGACAGCCAATGGGTACCTTCCCGGAAGGGAGAGGAGAAAGTGTCCAAGTGTCATTGGCCTGAAGAGCCTGGAGTTCCTCGTCCATGGCCTTGCACCAATGGGGATGTTTGGCAGCTTCTGTATAACTGTTAGGCTCCAAAACAGTAGACAATTGTGCAATGAAGGATTGATACTTGGGAGAGAGCCCTTGATAGGACAAATAATTAGAAAGAGGATACCTTGTACGAGGACCGGAAGGCGAGGAGTTGGCGGGGGGCAACAGAATAGTCGGACAAACATAATCATGGAGCTTGGTTGGCGGAACTCGGATGCGACTGGAATGGCGCAAATGAGCAGGGGATGCAGCGGCAGGCTGGGCAGATGGTGGACACGGGTCCAGAGAGAGAACAGGCCCAGCAGAAAGAATTGAGACTTGGTCAAGCCCGTCAGTGGCAGAGGTGGGTAGTTGTGGGACTGGTGCTGGGCCAGGAGAAATGCCCGGGTCGGTAGGGGGTGGTCTATGTGGGAAGGGATGGGGGCGGTAACAGGTGGAGAGGAAAGTGGGCCTGGGTCGGCATAGGGATCAGTATGGGGGTCGGTGTTTAAGACAGTGTTTGGGTCAGTATGTGGGTGCGGGGTAACTGTTGAGGGGTGAGGATTTGGGTGGAATGGAAAAATATGCTCATGAAAGGTGACATCTCGACTAGTAAAAATTTGTTTGGAATGAAGATCATATAATTTGTAAGCTTTTTGGCCAAAAGGATACCCAATGAAAACACATTTTTTAGCCTGAGCATCAAACTTATGTTGGGGGTGAAGATTAGTGGCATATGCTAAACACCCAAAAGTGCGTAAATGGGTATATGAAGGAGGGTGACCAAATAATTTCTCATAAGGCGTAAGACCCGATAAGATAGGGGTGGGAATGCGATTAATTAGGTAAATAGATGTGAGAATGCATTCATCCCAAAAATGCAAGGGAATATGTGACTGAAAATGCAAAGCTTGTGCAGTTTGAAGAATATGTCTATGCTTTCGCTCCACAACCCCATTTTGTTGAGGGGTGGAAACACAAGAGCGTTGAAAAAGTATGCCATGATCATTAAAAAAAGGAAGCATAGAAACAAATTCGCCACCATTGTCAGTTCTAATGGTTTTAATTTTGTGGTGAAATTGTGTTTCGGCATAGGCAGTGAAAGATTTAAGCAAAGATTGAGTGTCTAATTTATGACGCATGAGGTAAACCCAAGTGCAACGAGTAAAATCATCAACAATAGTAAGGAAATAACGAGCACCCGAACGGGATGCTACTCTATGGGGACCCCAAATATCACAATGTATAAGTTCAAAAGCATGCTTAGTATTAATATGACTTAATCCAAAAGACAATCGAGTTTGTTTTGCCAAAGGGCAAATGTCACAAGGTTTATTTTCAGAAAGGGAAATTTCAGGAAAATGTTTAGCTAAAAGTTGGAGTCTCAAGGGTGAAGGATGACCAAGTCGTTGGTGCCACGTGATGGAAAAAACCTTGGTAGTTGTAGGTGATGTCCGCCATTTGGAGTCCACCAAATAATAAAGTCCATTATGTTGTCGCCCCCAACCAATCATCGTCCTCGTCTCCAGGTCCTGTAAAATACAAAAATCAGGATAAAAGGTTACTGAGCATCCCAACGATCGAGTGATCCGACTAATGAAAATTAAGTTGATAAAAAAAGAAGCTATGCCAAGCACATTATAAAGAGATATTTGGGAACCAAAATTGTATGTGCCAATAAAATTGATGGGAACCCGAGTCCCATTAGGTAATGCCACAGGTGGTAGAGGAGGATTGGAGGTTGCATTAGTCAATGGGAGACTAGATATGTGGTCAGTGGCACCACTGTCTATAACCCATTGGAAAGAAGAAGGCCCACCTGTTAAATTAGCCTTGGAATCAAGGCCAATCTTTTGACTCATCATGGATAAGAGTTGCTGAAATTGGTCGGTGGTGAGGTTGGGCATGGACGGTGCAGCGGGAGAGGCCATGTTGTTGACAGTTGGTTTGCCGCTCGGTGCAGCGGTGGAGCGCCCACCAGAACCACTCGAACTGTTTGACTTACCATGAAAACGGTGTCCCGGTGGATAGCCGTGGAGCTTCCAACACGTTTCAATAACGTGATGATCCTTATCGCAGTATGAACAATGCAGTGGCTTCCTCTCGGATGATCTTCCTTTTCCATGGTTGCCATTGTTGCCACGGTTCGTTTGAACAACCATAGCTGCAGGTTCAACGAGGCCAGGCCCAACAACCATGCCTCTCTGCTTCTCTTCTTGTGTCAACATGGAATAGACAGATCGAATCGAAGGCAATGGTTGAATAAGTAAGATCTGCCCACGAATCGCAAAATACGAGTCGTCTAACCCCATTAAAATCTGCAAAACCTTGGTTCTCTCCACCTGTTCGTTATTAGATTGAACAGCCCCGCAAGAACACGGCTTTAAAGTTTGGTAGGAATCCATCTCATCCCACAAACCTTTAAGCTTGGTGAAATACACGTTGATAGGTTGTTGACTCTGTGTAAGACGTGCAAGTTCACGTTGGATTTCAAAGAGACAAGACACGTTTTGTTGAGAAAAACGTTCTCGAAGATCATCCCAAACATCTTTGGATGTCGTCATGTACACCACACTGGTGGCCAGGTCGCTGGAAAGTGTATTGATAATCCACATAAGGATCATGTCGTTGCACCGTTGCCAAAGAGCAGATTCTGTGGGCTTTGTCTTCGCAGATGGCTGTTCAACACTTACATCAACAAACCCTAATTTGTTCTTTGCACTGAGTGCAATTGACATGGAACGACACCAAGTGCCATAATTTTCACCGGTAAGTTTGGTTGAAACGAGCGTCATTCCCGGGTGATCAGAATGATGAACGAAGAAAGGACTGGCAAGATCACTAGATGGTTCAAGTTTAGCCATTGCTGACATTGAATCTTCCACCATAGTCCAAGAAAAAAAAGAACTAAGAACCCAGGAAGGGCGCTGGTACCATGTAATTTTTGGAAGGTAGTAATTCACCGATTCTTATTGAATAAATAACATCTTTACAATACTACTATATGTAGTCATATATTTACAATCAATTCCTACAAACTAGCAACTAATAGATAGCTCATAATACAAAATAGGAATATAATTAATTACAATATATGGCAAGTATCTTGATGATGATCCTTGACTTTCTCAACACTATAACACTTGGTGTATCTAAGGTTTAAACATATAGATGGTCCTTGCCCTTAGCCTTACACCTGATGTCTAGTATAGTCTTAATACAGCTCATTGTATTGGGAAAAGGATCATCGCCGGATCTTTTTTTGGAGGATTCAAAAGATCTTGTGATTGTGTTCGTTCATATTATATCGTGCGGTAAAAAATTATTTTAAATTTTAAATTTAAATATAAATAGTAACTAACGAAAACTTATCTCATAATTTACGATAAACGAACACGATCACATTATTTCCCGGATCCCAAAAAAAAGATCATTTTCCATTGTATTGGAAACAAATTATTAAGTTAGGAATATAATATCGTTTCATGAATTGCTTTTAGCGAACAATTGCGAAACCCATGAGCATGACACAGGAATTAGCAAACGTCATAAACCCATCAATTTCGTCTTATCTTATCAAAGAACAAAATTAAGGTTAATCAATTTCGTCTTATCTTATCAAAGTGTTCTGGCAGAAAACTACATGTTGCAACAGTAGCTAAATCATCATCAAAGAACAAAATTATGGTTAAACAATTTCGTCTTATCTTATCAAAGTGTTCTGGCAGAAAACTACATGTTGCAACAGTAGCTAAATCATCATCAAGACTTGACAGTATTCAGTGGTAGATCCAAGATTTGAACATTGAGAGACTTCAGTGTCAAAGGTTTAAGTTTTTAGATAAGAATAGGACATTAAGCACGCTAAAAAAATTTAGCTTATTCACTGGGACTTTTAGTGGAATACTTGATGGGCTTGTTGTCGTCAATCGAACCATGTTGCATACATGTCAACAAATATCAACATATGCTGAAGAAATCTGATGAGTGCGATCGAGAGAATTTGTCAAATGATCTTGACACAACTTGCCTATTGCTACCACTATATGCTTAGCATACATTACATCAAGTACTTGATGGCTACAACAGGGACACATACTAAACATTCGAATCGAAAGACTTTCACATGTCTATTTGATGGACTCCTAATAGTCGTGAGGCCACCTTGACCTCAAAGTGCATCCACCTTAGCTGTATCCCTCTCATATATGATATCTTTGTGCATGGAATCGTGGACTGCTTAATTCAATGAGTAATCACGTTAATTGATTTAAGGGATATTTTGGATGCGGTTACTAATGTTCTTTGACTAAAATCTTTGTTGTTTTTAGTTTTTTTTATCGAAGTTCTTGACATTAATGTAATGATGTATTTCTATGTAGGTTATTATATTTTTATTTTAAAAATAAAATTTGTAGTTATTTATATTAATGAGATTTAAAATAAAATCCATAATTTATGGGATAAAAAATATCAAGGACAAATTATACTCTCCAATAAATTTTGTGTGTATATATACACACACACATGGGTACGTTCATAAAAAAACTAACCAAAAACTTATTGTACCAAAACATGGGTACATTTACAAAAAACACAAAAAAAGAAAGAAGATATTAGGCTTAACATTATTAAATTTCTTCTATTTAACTTGACATAGACACATTCTCAAAATGTACCCATATAAGTTTAAAAATGGATTAGAGAGAAGATTGAATGAATTTTATATGAAAAAAGGGTACATTTTTCATATAACAAATTGGTATATTTAAGAATGGGTACATATCAATTTTTTATAAAAATTTAATGGGTACAAACTTATTCTAATTTTATTTTTTTATATTTTGAAAATGTTTGAATTGAAAATTAATTAGGAGTTTAATAAGGGTGTAAGTATTAAAACTCTAAATCAATTACTAATTTTTATTATAAAAATTATGTAACTTGCATGTATGATAGAGACTTTGATCAAAATATAAAAACTAATAGGATTTTAATTAATGAACATTAGAAACTAAAGACCGGATACTAATTTTCCCTTAATTTATTATTTACTATAAATCTGATTCATGCATTGCGTACATACAAATATTTCATATTATTTTTGCTGACAGCATTGCGCGCAGAGAGCAGTACCTCACGTTCTTGTTTTTGTTTTGAAATTCATTGAATTTAATTTAAATATTGTTTATGATGTAGTGGTGTTATATTTATCTTAATTACTACCAAAAGAAGCGTGTTGGTTTATCTTTTCCGATGCCTACACAACAGGGCTCTTTTTGAAATAACTTAAATCAAAACAAATTTTAGGACTAATTAATTATAAGTTCACAACTATTATTAAATAATAAGTACAAAGAGCTACAAACATAACGTTCACTAAATAATAAAAAACAGTTCAATTTTAAACAATCAAACAATAAAAAAAAAACTTCAAAAACTTCAACTTTAAAGTTTCACTTGAATATATAGTATTATTATATAATAAGATTTGTTTTTAATTTTATTATTGACATTTCAAGTATCTTATTATACACTCTCAATTTTTATATTTCGATTAAAAAAATTTACACTTACAAAGAATGTACAATGACATTTTGAAATGCTAATCAAAGCAATTTTTTTAATCTATAGCATTATCACATATAAATTTTAGCTGACAAAATTTTTGAAGCCGCTCAAATCTAAAGTCCTGTATTACGATGCGACTTTCGTTCCCTAGGGCCGCCACTGCCTACAGACTTGGATTGTCTGCCCTCCTATTTAGGTGTCCTTTCCGTGTCCTCCTGTTTTGTGTGATCACGGTTAAGTTATGTCAATATTTTATATTATTTTTTTATAAAAATAATAAAACAAAAAGAAATAGTAATATAAAATATTTACGTGGTTTAACCGTGACCACAAAAACAGAAGGGCACGAGGAGGGCACAGAAATTGGAGGGCAGAGAATCCAAGTCCACTGCCTACACAGTTATGTATACTAATCAAGGGGCGACTAAGATAAGATAGCAACATTCTGTTTTATTTGCCTTTAATAATAAGCACAAATCCATTTGTAGTCTTACGAAAAAAAGTCTAACATGTCTAAATCCATCAATCAGACGAAGGGATGGGAATTACCACTTGAAAACCAAGTACATTTTTTGTCACATTAAAACCAAGTAATTATCCATAAATAACTACCGGTGTATCGGCAGACAAAATAAATGTATGGAAATCACTTCTTGTTTATTTGTCTCAAAGGTATTGGATGATGACACTTTTAGAGCGGGAATTATTATAGTTAAAAAAAACAGATAATTAAAAACAATTGGAAATACTATCTTGACATAGTTATTTTTTTGATTCGACGGAAGTTATTGTGAAAAATTAATTAATATTTACGAAATGATTTACAATTGAACATGTTTACATTGACTAGGACTTTAAGTTTAGTGTTTACTGTTAGTGTTGTAGAACAATGTTCGAGTTATAATTTCTTCAAGTCCCACATTCATGGTGGGAGAAAACTTGTAGTGGTTTATAAGTTTTAAATTAACATCCATATTAAAATGAATTAAGTGCATGTGAGGAGACCCGCGTAGTTTATGCTTAATGTATAAATTTAATTAATCAAAGAAAAGCCTTAATGACTTAGTTAAGTTTTTAATTCAGAGATTCATTTATTTTTTAATTTTTTGATTAATTCAAAACAGTTATATGGTCTGCTTGATCAAATAGTTACATATGTTCTGAAAAAAGCATTAGAATGCCTATATACCTTAAACTTTGTTTATAGCTAGTTGAATCATGGTAGAGAACATTTGTACATAGAGTTACAAACATTGAGTAAGGACAAAATTTTGTTTCAAGAACATTGCAAATCCGCAAGCCTCTATCTGCAAAATTCCCTCAGGTCATTACATTTTTATAATTTTGTTTTATGTGATTATATATCATATATGTTTGTATAATTTTATTATAGTAGAATTTATATTCAATAAAATTAATCTTACTGGTTGGTACTCCCGCCAATTTTTACTTCCATTGGTGATTGTCGTTTTGCTTCTCTTTTTCTTTTCCTACATAAACCATAATTAAACTAATGGAAGTTCAATGGAAGCTACCTGCATGTAGAATCTGCAACTCTACTAGTCTTCTTCTTTGAAGTTTCTGGCTTTGCCCCTAGAAATTCTCAAGGAGAAAAGGGGTTTTGGTTTACTATATATACTTATATATGTGTGTGTGTGTGTGTGTGTGTGTGTGTGTTTCTAGTCTGGCTTTGTTTAACTCCTCAAAAGCTTGCCCTTGTTTCTATGAATAAGAGCTGGTATGTCCACTAATACTAAAACCCTAAGCAGCAATTATTCCGGCGAAGACGATAGTGAGCTTAGGAGAGGGCAATGGATTCTTGAAGAAGACAGTCTTCTTATTCAGTACATAGAGCGCCATGGCGAAGGCCAGTGGAACTTGCTTGCCAAACGTTCAGGTAACCGTACGTAACCAATTTGCATGCTGGTGACTATGGCTACGAGTATTTTATGGTCTTTTTTTTTTGCCTTCTTTTTTGGTTAATTATATTTCTTAATTTGTTGGTTAATTATACAGGATTAAGGAGAACTGGCAAAAGTTGCAGATTGAGATGGTTGAATTATCTGAAACCCGACGTTAAGCGAGGCAATCTTAGTCCTGAAGAACAGCTCTTGATTCTTGACCTCCACTCAAAAATGGGCAATAGGTGAGTTAGCTACGTCATTCAACACCCCAAATTCATTGCCGCTTTTAATTCGAGCGATGTTCTAATCTAATATAAACAAACGCAGAGGGGCATTCAGTTTCTTTACATCTTAAAGAAGCCTTTTTCATGCAGAGTTTATTAAAACTTAGCATTTATAGTGTGGTGCCTTTAGGTCTTAAATTATAGAAAAAGAGTTATATTTCCTTTTGTGATCGCAGGTGGTCGAAAATCGCACGGTATTTACCGGGAAGAACAGACAATGAAATCAAGAACTATTGGAGAACAAGGGTACACAAACAAGCCCGGCATCTCAACATCGACACGAAAAGCAGGGAGTTTCAAAATATGATAAGGTGCTATTGGATGCCTAGGTTGAAGCAGAAGATAGGACGAGAAACCTCGATTTCTTCAGCTGTGTTAAACCAAAATCATACGATTTCTCAGCCTCTCGAAAACAACACTTTCCAACATTTTACGGCAACAATATCCCCGCCACCACAAATCCTTGTGCAGGAAGAAATTAATATGAGTGGAACCATGTACAATTTGGATGTCGGAAAGCAAAACACAGAGGCAGATTACTGCAGAAGTTCGTTCATTTTCCCCTCAGAACCAATGGACATGTCGAAGACTGCGCAATTTCCGGAATGCCCTCCTTTCTATTGTGGTGACAACAATGGCTACGACATGGAATCCTTCAATCTGCAGGAATCTGTGTCAGCAGACTCAGCACCAAATTTCCCTGGAAATTCCGCCGGCGATTGCTACGTGGCAGAAAACAACTGGTTTGACAGTGATTTTTTCATGTAGCATGTGGAACATGGATGAAATGTGGCAAAATAGGAAGTTGTGACTCATACAAATTAGTTTATAGATCATTTCATCAAGTGTTAAGCAGCTAATTTTCTACCCAACACACAAAATTGTGCAAGTTGTTGATATGAATTTTTTTTAATGCAAATACTGTTAGTACTGAAAATGGTATGGTTATGAGACGAGCACTAAGGCTCCGAGTTCACTTTGTCTTCGGGTGCAGTTTCATATATTTTTACAGCTTCAACCTACTTGGTTCTTGAATAAAAATAAAATAAAATATATCTGCCTCTGGCCCCTGTCTTTGGCGTTGGGTTTGGTGTTGAATTCATTCTTGAAAAAATAAAATATATCTGCCTACAGCAATCTTCTTGAAATCATTCTTGGTCTCTTTCATCTCAATTCCTGTTTACTTTATTTGGTGTTGAATTTTTGCCCTAAAATGCTGTAGTCGTCGTGATAGCCCTCACATTTTGGCCCACAAACACAATTAACACAAGACTTTGGGTCCAGGTATCACCCTCAATATTAGGTTGAAGTTAGGGAAGATATCAAATTGCATCGGGCTCAGTTTAGCCATAACGCCAATTTAGGTTTAGTCGATGCGGCGATATGGCTTTTCGATGCCCGGAGATTATAAAGCGGTGACACAATTTTATCTTTTTATTTTAGTTATGTTTAATAATTTCCAAGAATGGTCTTGGAGTTTGGTTTGATTTCTTTCTTTAGGAGTGCGTGCTTGTTTGATTGCTCTCTACAAAAGAGTTGCTTGATTTTCCTTTTCGTTTTGGTGTGCAACCTCTTTTGGATCCAAGTGTTAAGGATGAAGCTGTTTGATTTACTGGATCTATTTCACTTGTATTCTGGGATCATGGTGGTGAATAGGTGGTGATCCACCTATGGGCATCGTACTCTATGTCTCAATAATATGATTTGAGATTTTGTTCTCATATGATCTCCGTGTAACACGAAGTTTAATGGTTTTGTTGATCTATGTAAATTTTGTGGTTCCTAATGTTCTCGAACAAGTGCTTCAAGTCTACCCATTACTTTGTGATAAGTGATGTTTATTGTAATATGTCTAGATCTAGTTTGCAAATACCCTTTTGAAGCCGAGTACTTCATAATATATTTTTATAATGTCATTTTATCAATAAATAACATATCGCACTCTTCCTTAAAAAAAACCTACATGGTTTTATAAATGTAAACGTAGCCAGGCTTCAAATTTTCTTCCTCGACCAATTAATGGGACGGTGGAGAAATCGTGACTAAATTAGTCAATTTGAGGAAGCAATATCTTCTTCTTGCAGCAATGCTTTGATTTAAGACTAGCCAGTCAAGTGGCTCAAAGAGACTCCACCAACCATGAAGCACTAGAAAATTAATGCAACTGAGAAAAAAAAAAAAGTTGCAACCTATCTTAAAAGGGAAGGGAACTTCCCTACACTTGAGATGACATAGTGATGGTAGTCCGTAATAATGATACCGAATAATTAAAAACAAATGTCAGTGCATGATTGATTTGAAATACTTCCACATATTATAGCACATCAAACATGCTAATATTTGGTCTTTCCCTCTCACCATTGATTATAGCTAATACAAAACGGAAAGGGATCATTTCTGGATCTTTTCTAAGTTCTACCTAATCCTTCTCATTAAACAATCGGGACCCTTAAAATTTGATCAAACGACTAAAATTATTATAACTTTTAGAGTGGACCCGTGTTTTTAGCCGTTGGATCAAATTTCAAGAGCCCAAATTGTTTAATGAGGAGGATTGGATGGAAGGGATCCAGAAAAGATCCCTTCTAACACAAAACTATGACAAGTCTTCTTATTCATTAAAGTATAGATAGTGTAATTGGTTTATTAGTAGAATCTTTTTTTTTTTATTTCAACAAAATGGAAAAGGACTACTAGGCATGACAATTTCCATGATTACCAACCGGAAAGTTAGTCAGAAAAGAACTCCCAAAACTTATGTTGACTCTTCTCCTCACCAGTTCAAATGTGCGTCCGACTTTTACGTTCAGCATTTTTTCTTTTGTCAAATTAAGCGTTGTTTTTGTGCAATTTGTACAATATAAACCTTTTACGACGACATAAAAAACAACAATATTTGAATTTGATGCAGATCAAGTACCAAATAATTTTCCTTATATGTCCCTAAAACTTGATCATGTGCATTGTAAGTGATGAACAAAAATTGTGAGAACACTAAGATACCGTTTGGTACGTGAGATGTGACGGAACGCAGTGAGACGGGATGCGCTCGTCCCACGTTTGGTGCGCCAATTTGCCTGGGACGCGCTGTCCCATGGAACGGATTTTAGTCAATTTTTTGTGCCACCCTCCCCCTCGAACGACTTGTTCCAGCCCAAGGAACAAAATATCGATATTATCGGCGAAATATCGCCGATATTGTCGTTTTTTTTAGATACCGATATTTTCACACTTAACCCTTAATTATCGTCCATATATCGCAATATTATCGATAATATTGTAAATATTACAATATTATCGCTAAGGGTAATTATTTTCTGGTATGCTTTTAAGTTTGGGCTGATGGTCCATTTTATAATCCCTCCACCAGCTTCTTCTTTATGACTTGGGCGATGTGGGACAACAGTGGTCCATTTTATAATCCCTCCACCAGCTTCTCTTTATGCCTTGGGCGATGTGGGACAACATCAACAACTCTAATTTTGTTCTAGTGGTGGTTCCTCGTCTAGCTTGCGTTCTTCCGGTTCTACTTCTAGAGCTTATAATTTTGTTCTAGGTTTCTCGGTGCTGCACATGTTGGACTGCCTCATTTCTCTCCTTTTGATTGCTTTACTGGAGGGAAGATTCAATGCCAAATCTGCCGGCGTTTTGGTCACACAGCGATTGACTGCTTCAATCGCCTGAACATGTCCTATGAGCAGGGGCGGATCCACAGTGGGGTCGTCGGGGTCGAACGACCCCTTGGAAACCATGGAAACAACCTTGAAGCTCCCATATGCGACCTCTTGGAGCTGGGGTCGTCGGGGTCGTCAGGAAGAGGAAGAAGAAGACTCGGCAGGAAGAGGAAGAAGAAGCAGCTCGCGCGCTTCTTTTTTTTCAAAACAGACGGGCAAGCTGGGAAAGCTGGGTTCTGAGAGAGAAGAACTCGAGCTGGGAAAGCTGAAAACAGGAATCGATAACCCATTAAGAAAAAATGATAAAGAAAGCCATTGATGTGTAAAATCTAGAACTAATTGCGGAGAATAGGGGGTTTTAAGGGATAATTTATTTTAATTAAACTTTCACTTTAACCTTTATTAAACTCATAATTTAATTGGACATGGTAGTTTTTAATCCTTGTAGTGCGAAAACCAAAGTCCGAAAAACCACTCACTGCAAGAGATCAAATCTTCTGCACCCAAAATGGATGTGACCTCTCTATGGCTCCAATGAATGTCTGACATCTATTAAATATCTTAACTTTTCTTAATTTTGTTTTTATGAATTTAATAGGTGGCAGACACTCATTGGGGCCACAGAGAGGCCACACCCAAGAAGATTTCTCCTCACTGCAATGGTATAATTTTCACTAAAACTCATCGCATACACAAATCTACTAGTCCTTTTGTTATCATCATGGCATGATCTATAACGTGAGTTTAGTTAAAATTCCAAAAACCCAATAATTAAACAAATCTAACACCAAAAAAAACAAAAACACCATAATTGGGACAATTTAATTCCATTAATTCTAAGGGAATTATCCAAGATCGACCAGAACACACAATTCAGATTGGGTCTCCACAACAAACAACCTAAATTTTTATTTGAACTTTTACACTGCGACCCCTTGGGGTAAGATTCCTGGATCCGCCACTGCCTATGAGGGATGTGTTCCATCATCATGTTTCACTGCTTATGCTGCCAGTTCATATGCTCCCCGTACTGCTGCTCCTCCGCCACCTACAACTTGGCTCTTAAACTCTGGAGCCAACACCACATAACCAATGATGCTGCTTAGATCACAAATCATCCTTAAATAATACATGGGTTCTGATCATGTAAATGGTTTCAATGGGTGCAGGTTTGAACATCTCTCATATTGCAATTAGTTTATTCTGATATATGAAGTTATTCAAATTTATCTGTTTCTAGATTCCGTTATTATGACATATATTCATTGACGATTTTTCACGGTACACTTGTGGCGTCTTTGATTACCAAAACATAATCATGTACTATGTCTATATGATTTTGTATTAACACGTTGGATAAAAATATCACTCAAAATTTTGATATGGCTTTCGAAATTGACCAAACAGTTTTCTTTTTTCTCGAAACTAGATGATGTAAAATGTGATTAACCAAATTATTATTATTTAAAAAAAATAAAGAAAAATTAGTATCCAATCCCTAGTTTCTAATGTTCATTGACTAAGATCTTATCAGTTTTTATATTTTGATCAAAGTCCCTAGCATTAATGAATTACATGTAAGTTACATAACTTTCATAACAAAAATTAGTAATTGATTTAGAGTTTTAATACTCACATTCTTATTAAACTTCTAATTAATTTTCAATTCAAACATTTCAAATATATAAAAAATAAAATAAGAATAAGTTTGTACCCATTAATTTTTATAAAAAAATTGATATGTACCCGTTATAAGAATAAGTCACTCATGTATCTTACCATGCAATGTATAAAGTGTAAAATATTGTACTAATTCATTATATATAAATGATTATGGTGTGTTTAAACTTCTTTCATTAATTACTACATATTTTATACACTCACAATGTTTGCCAGCTCACTATATAATCAACTTAAATCAGTTAAATCCATCATGCAATGCATTTCCTTCCAATTTTTTGTGATAAACTAATAGATAATTGACTAAATAAACATCCTGCAAAGTTTCATTAAAAATTTCCAAGTTTTTCTTACAATTTTCATGGTTTCCATGTAATTTTTATCGATATCGATATTATCTCGATATTTCCATTGATATTTCTGTGTTTTCGGACTACCGATATTTCCGATATTACCGATATTTTCTTCCTTGTTCCAGCCCATGGAACACAAAATTATAACTTTTTGGACAATAATAACCCTCATCTTTTTCATTAATTTCACTATCTACCTCTCTCTCCTGTAGCCTCCCTCTCTTTTACCGTCCCTTTCTCCTGTAGCCTCCTCCATCTCCACCACAAACCCAACAACCTAGGCTAAGCCAATCCTAGTAAACCCATATGAATCCAACCCCACCTTCCTCTCGCCGCCTCCTTCCTCCCTGCTAGTCCCATGACGAGACCGTTGCCCTCGGCCGCAAAAACCTCAGGACCACCCACTCGCAGGATGTGGCCAACGCCATCGCTCGACGGATGGGACGGTGAGGATTAGGTGGAAGATGTAAGAGATGACGTTGAACTCTTTGGCGGTGACTCAGGTAAGGTCGAACTCGTCAGAGTGGATGGGTATGATTGTCATTTAATCCGTCGTTCCATCCCGGCCTGAGCATACACCAAACGTAGCATGAAACCTCAGTTATGTCCCGTCTGCGTACCAAACGATACTGGTTGGGGGAGAATTAGAAATATTTAAGTTTAGGGCCTCAATACAAAATGATAGTTCTGAGGGCCTTTTGTAAAAGCCCGTTGGGTTAAGTTTGTCGTTTGGATGTTGGGCTTTCAGCCCAATATTTTACTATACAGTACTCCAGGGCTATTCATAACCGTTCATTTATACGATTCATCATCCAAACGTCCGTTCTATCTCGTTAAAGCTTTTTTATTCGCCATCCTTAGGGTTTCTCTGTACCCGCCGAAGCCAGAGCTGTAGGGTTTTCTGTCACTCAAAAGCAAAAGTCGCTCCGGCTCTCGATTCTCCTTGAGGTAAACCCTAAATCTCTAATCCCCATTTTATCTTCCTCAATTCGTTCTCTTATGTTCGATTCACTGCTCGACTGATTGCTTAGTGTGAGAAAGTTTGAGACTTTTAGCTGTAGTAAGTCTATGCATCTTAGATTTCTTATGCTGCTTGTATTTCACATGAAATCGAAAGGGTTTGAAGATGTTTTCGTTGTTTCCAAGCATCAATTATTGCAAAACTTAGCGACCCATTTGCTTATTTTCTCCATTTTTTCCTTCTTTTGGATTGTGATTTGTTCGAATGCAGAAAGATTTGTATTTTGTAATGTGGGTTTTGAGTTTTGTTCAAAAATATGATCCCAACCCTTTATTCCATGTTTGTTTTAAATTTTATCTGATTTATAGAACTCAAATGGTGTATGATGGGTCGCATTATAATTCTTGTTTTCGTGCCGAATTTCCAAAGTTCATCAGTTTTTTGGTGTCTTTGTATGCCGGAAATTTTGATTGTGTGGCTTATGCCTGTATTGTGTAGTCAGTTTTTGCCAAGATGTATACTTCAAGGAAGAAGATTTCCAAGGATAACAATGCCGAGCCGACTGAATTTGAAGAGTCAGTTGCTCAAGTAAGTGATGCAGCTGTTTACTGTGATTTTTAGTTACTTTGTTGTTGTAGTTTTGGGTTTTGATCACGCGTTCTTATCTGTGCAGGCAGTGTTTGATTTGGAAAACACAAATCAGGAGCTGAAGAGTGACCTGAAGGATCTCTATATTAATTCAGCAATGTAAGCATTGTTTACAGAATTTGTGTGTATTATAAACTGTTGCCTATTGTATGAGTTGCATTCTTTTTTTCTGCCGCAGTCAAGTTGATGTGTCTGGAAGCAAGAAGGCAGTTGTTATCCATGTGCCCTATAGGCTTAGGAAGGCGTACCGCAAGATTCACGTTCGCCTTGTGAGGGAGCTCGAGAAGAAGTTCAGTGGAAAGGTGATTAGTATTTTACGATGTTCGGTTCTGTATTGTATGTGAACCTATAAATAATTGAGACTAGTCTATCATTGTGGTTATGTAGCATCCTCGTTTCTAGGCATTACCTTTTGCACCTAACAGTTTGGAACAATTTATCTCTTTGTTACTCTTTTTTTTATCTGCTCAGCTAGCTTTTCATCTTGGTATCTTGTCTCTCTAGTGGGTGACCTAGTTCCGAAATTTAGTTGTCTTATTACATTATTTACCTTAGCCGACCCCACTTAGTGGGAAAAGGCTTTGTTGTTGTTGTTGTTGTTGTTGTATTACATTATTTACCTATAAATAAGTGATTCTTATATGCATATCTATATCTACTTGCAGAATATTTTTTTGTTTGGTAACCTCATAGTGGCCTTCTGGTTTTTCATTTGGTAGGATGTGATCCTGATTGCCACACGTAGGATTGTGAGGCCTCCAAAGAAAGGGTCAGCTGCTCAACGCCCCCGCACTCGTACACTAACTGCTGTGCACGAGGCAATGTTGGAGGATGTTGTGTTGCCTGCTGAGATTACTGGAAAGCGCATAAGATACCGTCTTGATGGATCCAAGATAATGAAGGTAAACTATCAGGACTTGGATGAAATAGTAAATTCACTTGGATGGAGTATAGACATTCTAATAGAAAAACTAGAATAGTTAAGTCTCATTTATCCTAATTTTGGGCAGGTGTTCTTGGACCCCAAGGAACGTAACAACACTGAATACAAGCTGGAGAGCTTCTCTGCTGTTTACCGAAAGCTTTCGGGAAAGGATGTCGTGTTCGAGTACCCAATCACCGAAGCATAGAATTATTTGGTTTACCTTAAGAACTGCAGTTGAGCAGGCAGACGATTTAAAATTTTGATGTTGAGGACATGGTTTTAGGATAGCCCTTGAAGGATTTTGTTCTCTACATTACTAGCTCGTATTTTTGTTGATGTGATATGGTTTAATGTCGGATTTTTATTCTGTTTGAATCGAAGGATTTTCAATCAAGTGTTTCGACCTTTCAAATTTCATGCATTGTTTTCGACATCAATTTGTTTCGTAACAAACTATTTACCATTTTGCATAATTAGTATTTTCTTAATTTGGTCGCTGAAACGATTAGTTTTCAACTAGTCCTTGATATTCCTTCACTTCGTGGGAAAAGGATGTCGGAGATTCTGTGATCATGACTGTTTATCATGTGAGGTCAGTTTTCGTTAGGTATTATTTATATTTAATTTTAAATTTTAAATAATTTTTTTTCGCATGATATACGATGAACGATCACAAGATCTTCAAGATCCCGAGGATCCTTTTCCTACTTCGTGATCAATATCATTGAGTCCGGGAATTTGATATTGATTACTACATCGTTGATATTTAATCAATATGTTGTCGATGTTTGATTATGTGTTTGTTAAATAAATGATAAGTGAGATCCTTATTTAGAAAGTTCCAAACAGATACTTGGTTAATAGACTTTTAGCAAACAAAATTCATTGGGATAAATCGTCTCTGTGAGATTCAAAGCGTTTCAAAGAATGAATCTGTAGAAGCTAAGAATGACGTAAAAATCTGCTTGACGGTATTAGATAGCACTCGTGGGCGATGGCAGCCACGGACCATTGCCGGCCACGGACATCATGGTGTCGGAACTTCGCACCAACCAAATACTTTTACCGGATTTGGTAACCTGCACAAATGCAGCGAGGGTGAACCTGTTCTATGTAAGTATTTCTCGTGATTAAGCAAATAGGCAATAAGAATAACAACTTTTCGAAGCAAAAACTTGCCTCAAGACAAAATCACAAGACCAAGGTACATGGCTCCGCAAAGAAACCCGAAAGATATAAACCCCCTACAAAGAAAGCTCTTCGGAGTTAGAAAAAACAGCTGAAGTAGGGCACAAGAGTATGCCTTGCGCTCGGGCGGAATTCTTATTAACGATAAGGAGCTCACCAGATGACACCCCATCCACAACCAGTGCAGCACGGACACTCTTCTGCAAATTTCTCGGCGTCACTTGAACGAACTCTACGGGATATAAGATCGTCATAGATATCTGCATTGTTACAATTAAACATTAAACGGAGTTGACGAATGCAACAATAGACGGGTTAACTTGAGGATCAAATATTTTGTTTCTTCCTCATACCATAGACTGAAAACAAGCTGTTCATTACACCTGCATTAGACAAAATAGAACCGGCAGCGATTAGTTATTCCCGTAGTTTTGGAAGATAACAAATCGAAAGGAACTAGAAGAGATTCAATTACCAATAAATAGAATAATGTACCGAAGCACACGAACTGTTGTTGTTTCTTGCAGAACCCAAATTATGCCGAGAAAAACAATGAATCCTGGCGGTGTAAACATGAAAAACAAACGTCATATTGCATCCTTTGCTAGTCATGGGAAGATATGCCACTGCAACTAGAATACATACCTATACAGAGTCCTCGGAGCATCCACTGCACATCATCAAGCAGAACAAACACAACAGGATAAAGATGAAATCCATTGTTAGGCAAACACGTCGTCTATTTGACAAACTTATGCATTCAGTATCGATGAAATCCAATGTTAAACTGTTACATATCCTGACGCTTCAAGCAAAAGCATGTTTATTAGCACTTACATTTTTAGCTATGCACAGTACAATCAGCAGTGCAGCAATAAAACACCCAGCAGCTATTCGAGCGGTAAGGAGATTTGTAGATGCAAGAATCAAGATCATCCCCCAAAAGGACGAACCAAGATCTGGTAAAAATGAGACGGATAACAATTGCATCAGACTGAGAAACAAACCATATTTGACCCGAAATGTCCAAATGGTAAGTACAAAATATCATGCATTTGAAAACAGTTCCCAACGGAGAAGAGGTCAAAGATAAAAGGAATTACATCCAGCGGGCAAAATCAACCAGTATACACCACCCCGAGTTTGTGTGGTTCCGCCCTCATCTGCATGAACTTGAATCCCTTCCACCTGCAAACTAATCTGTATCATTACCTGCCTCTAAAGATAGCCAATTACGAAGACATTCTACGCGTTTTCATTAGGACATCTCAGCAAGGCATTTCATTAAAAGAATACAACGAAGTGCATACAGAACATATACGAAAGAGCGTTGTTACTGGAAGCAAGTGTCATTTCTCCTGACCTGAATTATCAGTCACTAACAAATACACTATTGATTCAACAAAACTAGAGGCGGGCAGGCAGGCATTCTGTTCCAGTTTATCAACGTAAATTTTCGATGAAAATATGGAAGAGGAGGGAATCTTACATGACCACATGTAAGTTTACAAGCAATAGCATGGCTCGCCTCGTGAAGAAACACAGTGACAAGCTTGAAAGGTCTCAGAAGCACTGTCCTCCAAAGCTACAAGGAATGAAGAACAATTCACAATTCATGAATAATTACATTTCTCCTTAAAACTAATTTGGGAAATGAGCTAAAATGATCAGAAATCAAATCCCAGCTGAACTGATCAAAATTAAATATCGAAGTAGAAATCAAATGATCGTTTCAGCAATTGGGAATTGAAAAACGACCATTTCGGCCAATTTAACTTTAAATTAAGCACTGGCAAAGATCCCAAGCCCCAAAATTTGTTAAGAGCAGAAAACAAATCAACAGGGAATCAAACTGCTCTTCATTCCACAGCTGAAGAACAAATTTTATGAACCAAAGAATCGATCCAATTCTCCAACTTGTCGAAAAACAAATCTTTACCCAGATCAAAGCGACACTCCAACTTCTCAAATATATATCAAAAGCCATGGAAAACACTGGCCAGAACCAATGTAAGTTAGAGAGAGAGAGAGAGAGTTTTACAGCTAGTATGATGACAGTGCAGACAGCAACGGTGATGAGGAAGACGACTTGCTCGTGGTTGCAGCAGTTTGTGAGTTCCCAATTAGGCCTCATCTCTGACCCCAAATTTAGAGAGAGAAAGTTGGTGTCCCCCTCTCTCTCTCTCTTCGCGATCAAAGAGAGAGTATAAAGATTGAATTTTTTTTATTTGAAGTGAGAGTGAGGAGAATGCAGAACAAATTTTGAAGACGGGGCAAAACAGATGAGAAGAAGTTTTGAAAAAGTTTGAATCTTTTGGTGACCAATCAGGAGACTAAAACATGTCTGGAAAGTAGTAAAAATCCCATGACTTTTGTCTCGGCGGATGCACTCTTTCCACGCTACTTCCAGATCCAACCCATTTCAAAATCTTGGAGTTAATTTTACCAAAAAACCAAAAATCTTGGAGTACAAAGGCTCTTCTTTTTTGTTTTTGGAATATTTGGGAATATACAACGTATTGGTTCTTGAAAATTTGATTGATTAATTTTACCTCCCCCAACTATCATGTGAGGGGCAATTTCCCACCTAGACTATTTTTCAATCAATTTACTTTTTTTTTTAAGTTTGATTTTTGTTAAATGCGAGTGTAAATCACATTATTACTAATTCATTATAAGGTTAAGCTCATTCTCTTCCCTTAATGTAAATAATATCATTTGTTAAAAAAAAAACTATGTAAAGGTGGCAAATTGTAAAATGTAAACACAAAAATTTCCTTTTATGTTTTTGATGAATTATTTATGTATACCAAACGAGGTCTTATACATGCAATTATTTTTCACAAACTTCAAATTCTTGTTGAAATACTACCACTTAATACTATGGTCTAAGATCATCTCCAACCGACCCGGCCAAAGCGCCATAGGGCTAAAAATAGCTAAGAATGACACGAAAACTGTCTCTAATAAAGGGCTAGGCCAAAGGGCCCCACCAGGCCCAAACCCCCAAATTAGGGCAGTCCTCCAGCGCCAAAATATCAAGTTTGACATTTTGCCAGCTCTCCAGCTCCAGAATGTCAAGCTTGACATTTTGCCAGCCCTCCAGCTCAGCTCATTTGAATGCCAACGGCTAGCTAATATCATGTTGTTGTTAGGTCACCGTTGGAATTTGATTTTTTTTTTGTACGAATTTAAAAAAAAATCTAATTTTTTTTCTTCCTATAAATGCCAACAACATTCCTACAACAATGAAAGCTGAAAATAAGAAGTGCCACGTAGATAAGAATCCTATCTAAAATTTGCACAACCAATTACATCTTGACATGTGACACTCGAAATCCTATCCAAAAAATTATTAAGATTGCAATGATAAGAAATCTAGAGAGTTACTCACTTTAGCTATGTGTCACTTGAAATCATATCAAAAAAATTATTGAGAATACTTAAAGATAAGAAATCTTGAGAGTTACTCACGTTAGCGGCACGTGTCACTTGAAATCCTATACAAAAAATTATTGAGATTATATAAAGATAAGAAATCCGGAGGCTTATTCAGTTGGCGACAAGTGATACTCAAAATACGTCTGAAACCTTATTTTAATATGGTGGTTTAATTTAATTAACAAATTAAACTAACCATATTAATTTAATTAAAATAATAAATTGTGTTTGGCCTATAGCCCTTTGGGCCCTCGGTTGGAGATGATATAAAATATGGTCTAGCACTGTTCATTAAAATATAATTTCTTGCAGGACTATAGGGTTAAAGGGAGCCCTTTGGTCGTCATTCAGTTGGAGATGGCCTAATAGTATTCATTTTCACTTGTAAGTGAGAGGTTTTAGGTTTGATTCTCGCCAAAAGTGAATTTGAACCACATTATTGCTACCTCATTGTGAGGCTTAGCCCACTTTCCCGTCCCGTTAGTGTAGATAATATCGTTTATTCAACAAAAAAAAAAAAAAAACTTCTTGTTGAGGTTCTTGATGGCTTTCGTTGGATCTCATCGAACACCATAATTAATTGACAATATGAAAACTAGATCAACTTATAAGCCTATGTAAGATCATTCCTCTCATCAATATATGATTTATCCCAACACTGACCACGGTCAATGGAACATTACGACGACGACTCAGTGGCAGTCCTTAAGGATAGTCAAGTAGATTAACCCACATCTCCTAAACATTTTTATTTGTATTTTTATAAGTATATATTATGAATTAATTAAACAAATTATATAGTATTGCCATGAGATTTAAGATTACAAAAATAGCTTTTGTATCACATGAAATGGAGGTAATGTACCTTCATCAATGGAAGAATACGAGACAACGAATATCTAGAAAAATCCTCAACAAAACTACTCCCCCAGAAGCCTCCTCGGCGGTGTTTTCGTCCAGGTTTCCCTCGTCCGGCCAAATGAATCGCTTGAAAGATGCGACGAACGGAGTTCATGTCAGGCCAATTTGCAATGCAGTCACAGACGTGGAGACAAGATCACAAGAGCAAGGTACACAGATCCACAGAGATATGTGAAAGATATGAACGCCCTACGCGTAAAGCTCTTCGTAGTTAGAAAACAACGAAAATGGATAAAAAGAAAAGAGCGGAGGAGAAACCATAAAGGCTCACCAAATGACACCCCATCCACATCCAGTACAGCAGGGACACTCATCTGCAAATCTTTCAGCATCACTCGTATTAATTCTACGCGATATAAGATCATCGTATATATCTGCATTGACCGTTACATGTATACGTTACAAGGTATCTATGAGTACAAAAACATGCAGTTAAAATGACGATCAAATAATATCGCTTCTTACCATACACCGAAAACAAGCTGTTCATCACACCTATCATTAAATAAAATAAAGCGTCAGACGAAATGAAGCATATATAAGCTACTTTCTTAAGCAATAGCTGAACGAAAATAGCAGAGTTGCAATTACCGGTGAACAGAATCACTTCCCTAAGCATATGAACCGGCGTTGCTTCTTGCAGATACCAAATTGCAGCAAATAAAACAATGAATCCTGGTAGTTCAACACCGTAAAACATAAACAAAACCCCAAACGTCAAATTGCATCGTGTGCTAGTAGTAACAGGACGATGTTGTGATGAAATACGGAATCCATACCTATGCAAAGTCCTCGAAGCGTCCACTTATACGATATCAAGAAGTACAAACACAACAGAAGTTTTTTGTTAGCAAGTTTTACATCCTTAGAAATCAAGTAAAAGATGGGTTTGCTATGACTTACATTTTTAGCTAAAAAGAATACAATAATTAGGGCAACGATGAAACAGCCAGCAGCGATTTGTGTAGTGAGATGCTTCGTAGATGCAAGAATCAATATCATCCCCCAAAACGATGAACCAAGATCTGGCGTGCCACAAAATTGAAAGACGATAAATGTAACAATTAAATCAGGTGCAATGTGCATGTTAATTGAAAAGAAAATATGGTCAAGGATAGAACGAAATTACATCCGGCTGGCAAAATTATCCAGGATATGCCACCGCGGGTTTGTGTGACTCCACCTTCATCTGCCTGAACTTTAATCCCTTCCACCTGCAGACAAATCTTATCATTACCCGTCTCAAACTAAACGCGACCATTCTAATTAAAAATTTAGATAGAAGTGTGAAAGAATTTCCTACCTTACCACATGTAAGCAGACAAGCGATTGCATGGCTCACCTCGTGAAGAAACACGGTTATAAGCTTAAAAGGTGTCATCAGCACTGTCCTCCACAGCTACAAGAATTGACGAAACAAGTTGACACAAAAACATTAGCGGATTCTTTACGTGTTTAAAAATTAAAACAAATTTGATTAATTAGATATATCCAAGTACCAAAATTTTGCTACGAGCTAAAGATCGTGAGAGAGAGAGAAAGAGGGGTTACCACAAGTATAACAACAGTGCAGACAGCAACGGAGATGAGGAAGATTACTTGGTCGTGGTTGCAGCATTTTCTGAGTTGCCAATTTGGCCTCCATTTCATGAAATTCAAATTCAACTCCATCTCTTCTCCTTTTTTTGGAAACCAAATACTGCAAGAAATTTTCATGTGGCATTGGCGTTGCCCCATAGCGATATGAATAATGAATATACAAGAAAATTAGACAGGAAATACATGAAGTATTTGAATTGCAGATAAAACTCGTCTTCATATAATTATTCAAGAAATTTGTAAATGTAACACAATGTGGGACCTGCAAGTTGGATTTCCGCAGTTGAATTCGAGATTAGCTTTGAAGCGAAGCTAACAGCGTGACAGATTGGTTTCCCCACAAGCCGGAAAGAGGGTGAGCTATGAAGGTCAAGGTTCTTCAAGCCCTGCCCTATGTGCTTCCGATTCTGAACAAAGACGGCCTTCAAGGGCCACCTGGTGATGAACCGAGGGAGCGCAGGGCTTCTGGGATTTGTTAATTGAAAATGTTGTTCTCTGTAATTCATGATTTCTGTCTGTTTTGATTTGTATAAGGTTTGAGGTTTTTCTTTCTTGTACGTGGTTGGTGTAAAACACAGGTTTGTGTTGTTGCCTAAAACTGAGGCTTCACCTTCACCTTAAAATAGTAAATCTTTTGACATTTGGATAATCAAAGAGTTAAACAAATTACATTCAAGGTTAAAATTAATTACTTCATGTAGAAATACAATTGGATTGATTTCAATTGATAACACAAGGTACAAATATATACTAGTCAAGTGACTTGGTGTACAAGTAAACTTAATCCCACAAGAATTTACGTAACCTAGCCCAACAGAATCCGAACCCGATTCTCGTACACTATCACTTTACATCACAAAAATGGAGCTTACTACACAATTGAATTACAAATGAAGGTTATTATTAATCATCTACCTTCGTCGATAGAAGAATGAGACATCCAATTTCTAGAATGTTCCTCACCAAAACTGCTCCCGCGACTACTGGCATTAGTATTGTTGGTAAAAGCGGAGGTAGGGGTGGTTGTCCAACATCCTCTACGGCCCTGGAATCCAGGTTTACCTGGCCTCGGCAAAGTAAATGAATCGCTCGATAACATGAGATAGATGGATTTCATGTCCGGCCTTTCTGCAACACTTGCTTGACAACATAGAATTCCTAGCTGAACGCACATTGCTGCCTCGACGGGATTGCACCTGGCCAGGTTTGGGTCAACCAAGTCCAATGCTTTCCCTCCTTGATGCAGCATCCATGTCTGAGGAAGAGAGCGAAGGAAAGTGAGGGTTATATGAATTGACTGAGCACATATTTCAACAGAAGAAAAAAGAAAAAAAAAAAACTGCGTGAGCATTGGACGATAACACCTGTAATGATTACTTAGGTTAGAGTTCGTTAAGAGGTATTCCTATTAGATAAGCTGCGCTATGCATTATCGATAACAAGAATCAGTTTCGGTATTCCCTAAATTTGCAGAGGTACCAAGTATAGTTAGTAACTTAGTCACACTATCGAGGGATCATATTTTGATTTGTGCTTTGCATAATTTGCAACAAAACTTTCCACATAACATACATAGCTCAAGAGGTCGGCCTTTTTCTCTTTCAAGCTGCCCATCGTGGTTCTTTCTCCCACTGATGATCTCTAACACCAAGACTCCGTAACTGAAAACATCCGTCTTCACCGATAAATATCCATGCATTGCATATTCAGGAGCCATATAACCACTGCATTCAACAAAAGAATTCACTCAATTCCGTTTTTCTTTGCTTCTCGACGAGTGGGATGAAATGGTAAAAACTTTGTGTGGCATAAAGGGAAAAGGAAGTGAAGAAAAGAGACTACTCACTGAGTGCCAGAAATCCGAAATGTATTGATATGAGTGTCCTCCCCAGGAAAGAGTCTTGCCAAGCCAAAATCCGAGATTTTCGGGTTCAGCTTCTCATCTAGTAATATATTACTAGCTTTGATGTCCCTATGAATGATTCTTTCCGGGGCCTCTTCATGAAGGTAGAGAAGACCTCTTGCCACACCCTTAATCACCTGAAACCTTGTCGTCCAATCCAAGCTTCCAGATTTCTGTTTATCTGAAAGTTTCGGGTTTAACCAAATGAAGTAATCCATTCAAATTCACTCTGATGCCGAGATGAACACATATAAATTCAAAGTAGGGAAGAGCAACAAACCGAAAAGAAAGTAATCGAGGCTTTTGTTTGGGAGATACTCGTAAACCAACATCTTCTCAGGCCCTTCTACACAACATCCCAATAACGTGACCAAATTCTTGTGTTGAACTCTCAGTAACAGTTTCACCTCGTTGGTGAATTCTGTAGCTCCTTGCCCGGAATCTAACGAAAGCTTCTTTACAGCTATTTCTTGACAATTTGGCATCAAGCCCTGCATAGTCCATACAAGTAAGATAAATACTCAACAATCCGAAGAAAATAGAAATAAGTGGTATTTAAAAGATCACAACTTTTTTTTAGGACGATATTCTATTTAATCTAATATAAACTCCACTTATATCTAAACTACGGGTAGGTTAGACCATCCTTCACCCATTGGAACTCTATGTGTAAATTATCCTAGAGTGGTTTAGAATATATATTGTCTTGTAAAAAAACTAACAGCTTTAGCTACCAGAAAAAGGAAAATGGCTCAAAACTTTACTTCTCAACTCTTATACATTACAGCAAACATGAGTTTAGCAAAGCTCGCTCGAGCAGTGTGGTACCCTTGGCACTAAAGTTTGAATTTTCTATTCCGTAGTTAAATTAATTTAGTATAGACTATCGCTTGTATTGGAAAAAAAAAAACACTCGTACACTTAGCAATCTACCATTTGAAGAAAAGACAGTAATGTTCCTCAAAGAATGAAGAATATACAAACTGAAAATTTGAAGGGAAATAAAAACATCATTCTTTCCGATCACGTGATTTACTTATACTTCCAGGATTGGCCCTGATCAAGCTAGCGATTTATGAGTCCGTACGTACCTTGTAAACGGGGCCGAATCCTCCGTGGCCGAGTTTGTTGAGCTCGGAGAAGAAACCGGTGGCAATTTGCAGCTCCTGGAGGTCGAAGAAGAGGTTGAACGAGTCAATTCCGTCTTCGGCATCGTCAGAGCCGGCTGCAGCGGCGGGTCTGCCGGCTCTCAGCCTCTCCAGGCAGACGCAGAAACTGGAGCAAAGTCCCATGAACGCATAAATTTGGAGCTAAGGAAGTTGTTGGCTGTTAGTTTTAATTAAGGAAAAATTAGTATCCGGTCCCTAGTTTTTATTGTTCATTGACTAACACCTTATTAGTTTTCAAATTTTGATTCAAGTCCTTAGCATTAATGTGATAATGAATTTACATGTTTATTATATAATTTTTTAATATAAAAATTAGTAATTAATTTAGGGTTTAATACTCACACCTCTATTAAACTTCTAATTAATTTTCAATTCAAACATTTCCAAAATAATAAAAAATTAAATTAAATTAAGTTTGTACCTATTAGTTTTTTTTTATATATAAAAAGATTCTCAATTTTTTAATCTTAAATGTACCCATTCATATAATTTTTCAATTTTTTTAATCTTAAATGTACCCATTCTCAAATATATCAATTTGTTATATGTAAAATGTACCCTTTTTTAATATAAAATCCATTCAAATTTTTTAATCCATGTTTAAACTTATATGGGTACATTCTTTTTCGTTGATTTGAGAATGTATCCATGTTTTGGTACAATAACTTTTTTTTGTTAATTTTGGTTAATGTACCCATACATATATGTATACACACACACAATATAATAGAGAGAATAATTTAAATTTTATTATTTTTAATCCCATAAATTATGGGTTTTATTTAAAATCTCATTAATATAAACAATTAAAATTTTCAATTTTTAATTTTTAATTAAAAAAATATAGTAACTTACATTATTACATTAATATCAGGGACCTCAATAAAAAACTAAAAACTAACAAGGTTTCAATCAAAGAATATTGATAGATAGGGACCGCATTCAAAGTGTCCCTTTAATTAAAAACAGCTGCCTGGGGATATAAAACAAAATGTCATACAAATACCAACGCAAACTACTTGTAAAATACAAGGTCTTAGCTAGAAGAAGTACGATGATGCTGCGGAACTCGATAAAAAAAAATTTCAAAAAAAATTTACTTGAGACAGAACTTTAAGATATAAAAAAGAGAGCGTCACGCATGCTTAAAATTCAACATAAACAAACATTTGAATTAGCCTTCACCACCCTCGTCATCTTTGTAATAGTGAAACCAAGTAACGAAATCGTCAAAGGTAACTCCAAACTTAATTATGCTTGAAATTTCTCAAACCCTTCTTTCTCTTGTTTAGCCGGCCACCATCTCTCTTTTGTCCCTCTAAAAACTAAGGGTGCGTTTGTTGCACCGGACTATCTCGGATTGGACTAACTTAAAGAACTAAGTTGGACTGGCTTAGACTAGACTAAACTGAACTGAATTAGTGAAGCGTTTGGTACAGTGTCGGATTAAAAAACAGGATAACAACAAATTCTAATATTATATTTTTTCTTTCATATTTTATTAATATCTTATATTATTTAATACATATTTAGTAATATTTTATTACTACCACTGTCTATTTCTTTTTTTTTCATTCTGGAAACCTCCCATCTCCATTCCTAATTTTTTTTTCCTTTGATCTTCCTTTTTCTTCCTAATTTTGCTCTAACCCTCTCCCTCTCTTCGTCTTTTTCTTTTCCTTTCCATGATCTCTTCCCTCAAAATAGCGTCATTCATCACCCCACTTTTGTTCTCTCTTTTTTTCCCTTTCCTTTTCTTTGCTGTTGTGATTCCTCTAAATTATTTATGGCACCACAAATTCTGATTTCCCAACTTCGAATCCCACAGAAAATTGAAATCATGCAGAGGCTCTTCTCTGTAGCGCCATGGATTTCACAACCACTCTATGTTCTCGCCCCTCCTTTGATTTTCTCAGAAAATCTCTTAATTTTCTAGGAAAAATGAAGAATTTTTCTATTGAGTTTGTTGTTGTTATCAAATTGATTTTTTTTTTCTTTTCAAATTTTGATGGTTGGATGTTGAGAATTAGGCGGTGGGTGTGGTGGGTTTCAGATCTGGGTATTCTTTGGATCAAAACTTGAACTTTGGGCTCAAGAAAGGAGCTGGCCCAAAGGGATGCCTAGGGGAGAGCCCGGCCTAAGCCCAGTCGAAGCCCAGAAAGCAGGAAAGGGCCTTTTCTGACTTGGTGTAGCTCATGAAGACCACTTGCTTACCTACCCAAAGGCCAAGTGGTATAGACTGACCAGCTACACAGCCCATAAAGTACTTTATGGTGGCAGTACATGTAAAATAGCTGATGAGTCATCACCCTTCAAACCGCATTCGGGCAAGGTTGCTGCTACAGGAGACCAAACCGAGTTGTCTATATAAGAAGAAAGAGAAACCAGGAATAAGGACACTCAATCAAACAAACAAATGCAAGCACAAACTCTGCTCAAAGCCAGATTTGCCTTCAAAACGAAGCTGTAGTCAGCCCAACCTTCATCCAACCTTGCTGTAGTATCGATTCATCTTTTGTAATCTCTCTCTCTCTAAAGCTTTCAGACCCTTGATAAACTACAAAGATAGGAACCTGCAAGACGACCAGGCTTGCCCGACAAGGTTAAACCTTGCCCGACCTTCTTTGTTTTTGTCTTTTCATTCATTAGCCTAGCAATATGTTATATACTTCCAGTTATATTCAAGTTATTTCTAGCAAGATGACTATTAAAAGGCTTTCTCAGTACTCGGATCCGATTTGAATATATCTTCAGTGTTCAAACCAGATCCAAGTCCTAGGCCATCGGGCATGTAAATCTGATTAGTTAAAAGTCCTTGGCCTCAAGGCATAAAAAAGAACCTTATGTGGACTTAACCCATCCACGACCATCCTTGATAAACGAGAAGTCCGAAGTTACTTGGGGCGCAAGTAATCGACCTACCTCTTAGTCTTATTTCTATTACATTATGATTATCATAGAACGCTTAAGTATGGAAAGGATTCTGATAAGAAGCCTCAAGGCCTACACCTAAGGCCCCACGAAGGCACCTATTTGGATTCATTCCGTTCTACGGTCTAGATTGTTTGAGTATAAGAACGAACTTTAATGGGAAGCCTCAAGGCCTACATCTAAGGCCCTACAAAGGCACCTATTTGGGTTCATTCTACCTTTCGGACTCGGGTAATCAGAAGTATAATAGTTATAAAACTCATGCATTCACGAGAACACATATGATGTGCTCGAGCATTGGTTTAGTTATTGATAGGAAGCCTCAAGGCCTACACCTAAGGCCCCACAAAGGCACCTGTCATAACTAACACGGTTTCTCGGGTATATACATATATACAACCAAAACTCGACATCCATTTCACATCTGCCATACTGAAGATGGCAGTGGCACGCCTGAGCACCTAAAAGTTAACCTTGATTGTGAGCCTCAAGGCCTACACCTAAGGCCCCACAAAGGCACCTTTCAAAGTTAACTCTGTCCTTCTCTTTCAGCCTTGCCCGACGAGCCTTGCCCGAGGAGTCTTGCCCGACAAGACTTGCCCGACAAGACTTGCCCGATAAAGCCCGACAATGAAGCAGAAGCCCGACAGCAGCCCTCAACCGGTGCCAACCTCCCGGGAAGCTGTGTGCTCGTCGGCCAGGAAACTTCCCCGACGGAAATTCCTGACGCGAACAGGTATAGGTGGCCAGAGTTGTAGAAAAGCAGACGACTTGCAACGTGAAGACGATGTAGCGTGCAGACTTTGTACGTAGCTTTAGAGAAGGAATTGGTAATCCCATATGTTTTGGGCGGCCTAGCTAAGAACTGGTAGTGAAGGACTTAGTCGGCATGAGTCCGACTTAGTCCCATTAAACTTAATCCTTGTTCCAACCAAACACAGATTAAAAATCCCAACAAAGCCAATCTAGTCCAGTGAAGCTTAGTGAGGGCAAACAAAAATTTACAACAGTTCCCTTCGACCAAAAATTAATTTTTACAACCCAACAACTAATTTTTCAAGAATCACTTGAATTATTAAGAGCCCGTTTGGTATTTGATTTGGATCCAATATTTTTAACTCAAAAACAAATTTTGGGTTACAAATTTAAGTTTTTGTTTGTTTGGTATTTGATCTGAATACAATTTTCTAACTCATAAATATTTCAAAACAGAGCTTATGTGTTTTTGATAAAAAAGATGATATATTTCATTCCAAGGCTATAAACTAGGCTAAACCGTACAAGGAAGGAAGAGGTCTTCCTCCAAAAGATCACAGATAAACAGAGGAAGATTGCTAGACCAAGTACAATTACTTTTTGGATGGAAAGCAAACCTAGCAATTCTATTAGCTACAGAGTTGGCATCACAGCGAACATGGGAAATAGAAACTTCAGTGATCATTTCCATAAAGAGCTTGGCATCTTCTATGATAGGTCCAATAGTCGACAAATCAGTAGAAGAATCATTCAATGCAGAAACAATTTGAAGTGAATCGCTCTCAAAAACTATATCTTGTAAACCCTTTTCGATCACCAATTTGAAGTCAACTCTAACCGCCAACACTTCGATTTGAGTAGGAAAGAACACCTCCTAGAAATTTGATGAGGCAGCCCCGATAAAGCCTCCATTAGAGTTGCAGATTACCACCACCACACCACCAACAAACTTTATGTGTTGAAAACTCAAAAAGTGTGTTTTTGGACTTTTTATTTTTTGGGTTCACCACCCATTCCCATCTGTCTCTCTCTACCACTCACTCCCCTTTCTCTCCCTCCATTTCTCTCTCTACCACTCACTCCCGTCTCTCTTTCTCCTTTCTCTCTTGGAACCCTCTTCTCTGTTGCCTCTTCAATCTCTTCCCACTTGCATCCACCATAGCCACCACCTCAATCCTTCTTCCTCCAGCTGAGATAAATTGACGGCAACAAATAGTCATTGGTTTTGGGGGTCGTTGGATCTCAGATTTGAGATCGTCGACATGACCAACCTTAGTCTATCAACGCGAGTTTGGAGGAAGGAGTCGATAAATAGCAAAAAGGGTCTCCAGGGAGGGATGTCGTGGGTTGGGCATTTGATTTTTCCTGTTATGAATTAGTTTTGAGAAGTTGCATGTCAAACAAGGTTTTGAATTTAAAATTTTTAAATCAAAACATGTGTTTTTAGAAAGAAAAAAAACAAAATTTCGAGTTCCGTTCTCAAATTGGATATCAAACTGACCCTAAAATTTCAATGCGTTTCTAATAAAAATACTCTTACATTATGTTTGGACGAAGAAATTAAGATTATTAAAAAAATTTAAAATGACAAGATTTTATTTTCTAGAATTTGTAAATTTTTTTTGTTTAGTTAACCTAAAAGAACAATGAAATTGAATACGAAATTTATTATTTTTAAACTCTCAATCAAAGAAATAGTTTTTTCACTTTTTTTTTTGTTTGTTGCAAAATTTTGTTCGGTCAAATTACATTACTGCTCTTGAATTTTAAATTTTTGTTGCGATAGAAGACTAAATAATCTTGTCAGTCTCTTTTAATTGATAAAGAAAATTTCATTATTAGGGTAATTTAATAATCAAGTTAATTAATTCCATTCAAGTGAAGTATAAAACAACTCATATGGAACTACGTCATTTATTCTGATTCTAGATAGATTAGTAAACAATTTTAACATAAAATCTAATTCTGTTTTCTCATCAATATAATTCTTCTTCGATACATTTTCGCTTAATTTCATTAGGATTAGTATATGAGCCTCAATAGTTGTAATTCAATTCCTACTTTTTTGTTTTTTTTTTTTTTTTTTTCATGTTTCCCAATTTACCCCCACGAAAGAGTTAAAATTACCTCCTTGTACGCACCCGTTCTCGGTTTTTCCAGTTTCCACCCTCTTTTTTCGTCTGGTTACGAAGCCGCCATTGACGACCTTGCCCCGGGGTTCCATGCTCAGAACTCAGAAGCAGGCATCGGAGCGAGCAAACCCTAGCTCCTCGATCCCAGAGGATGTTGCTTGTGTAGAAAGAAAGAAAAATTTGGTAAGATGAGGTCGTCGTCTTCCTCCGATAGGATTAACATTGCCGCGAGTGCCCAGCGACTCGATGTCGACAATCGGATTCCTCTGCGTATCTACTTTCGGATCGCCAATAATATCCTCAAGCAGGTTTCACTTCACTCTCTCTTTCTCCTTAATTTTTCAGCAAATTTGTTAATTAAATTTTCATTAATTTTGAATTTATGCTGGGAATTTTGAATTTATTTGTTAATTAGCTTATTTTGGAAGTGGAATTTTGATTGTTGGTGCTTTGTATGAGCGCGCCTTTTTATATGGATTATTTAGATAGAATTATCTGTAATTTGAGTTTCAGAAGCTGGAATATCTTGTATAGATCCTTAGGGTTTACTAAGGATTTCAAGAATTCAAATTGGTAGCTTGCGGTTGATAGGACCCGAAGGATCAGTGCGATTAACAGAAAAATAGTAGAAGAAGAACAAACACAACGAATTTGGTCACTTGTAGGGATCATCATTATCATTCAAGTAGGAAATAACTACATAAATAAATCGAATGCAGTAAAGCAAAAGCAATATTTTAGACAGTTTCGGTGTTTAACACAAACCCGGGCATAGTGGCGTCCTAGGATTCGTACAACCGACCCCACTTAGTGGGATAAGGCTTTGCTGTTGTTGTTATTGTTCGGTGTTTGACTCACTCAAATTATAGGAATGTATCAATTGAGTCGTGAATTGCAGCTAAAGGGATCAGGTTACTTATATAGAGCTTGCTATTCTGGTGCCAATGCATCTTATCTTCTGCATTCATATTCTGATAACATTAACAGGTGTCCTCCATATGTGCCATATCCATTGCCGCTATAATGTATATTGAAGTGCATTTTTTCGCGAAATATTGCACTTACTTTTTCTTAACAGACTGTGATATGGATGTTTAGTTGTTCCTTTAACATCTTTGCTCTTTTTTATATTACTAGAAAATGATTAAAATGTATTTTCCCCCTAGTTTATAGTCTTGTTTTTGTTTTCGAATGTCGTTTCAGCTCATAAAAAAAATTGTTGAATTGTAGGCTGACATTTTTCGACAAGAGAAGAATATTATAGACCTATATATTATGCTACTAAGGTTTTCAAGGTATGTACGTAAGCACCAGTCAATTAATTATACAGTCAGCTAGGTTATATGCAGTAGGTCAAAAGTATACACAGAATGTATGTGGGGAGATATGCAAAAATGTTTAAAAGTAATGGTGAAACTTTTTGGTGTTCTACTTCAGTTTGGTCTCTGAGACAATACCGCATCATCGAGACTATAGAGCATCTATTCAAGGAGAGAAGGTTTTCTTGAAAACGGTAATGTTGTCATATATTATCATCTTTAATTATGATAAAAGTTCTTTTTATTGTTCTGTTTTTGTGCACAACATAATTTTAGTTTTTTGCTCTAGAAATTGTTTGATGCTCTGAATGAGCTCGAGGAGCTCAAGCCAGCAGTGAAACAGAAGCTTAAGCCAGCCGTGAAACATAAGAACGATGAATTTAACAGAATAAATGGAAAATTTAACGACGGGTGGAGCCATAATAACCAGATTGATTTTGTGGTTTCTCCTCTCAAGAAGCAATCATTGATAAGCTATGATGCAACCAAGGTACAGTTAGTGCTTACTGCTTTGTCATACTAACGGACATTAGACGTTTCATATGAAAAAAGTGGAAACTACTGATCTCAATTTTCGTTCTTTGACTTTGTTGCCTGCCAGTGTCATTTTCTCCTTATACTTTGCTTCTTCTTTCATTTTCCGACCACCACTATTATATGTATGACAGGCAGCAAGACCAGCTGCAAGAGAACTTGTCTATCAACCTCCGAGGTCTCAACAATTTTCCTATGCCAGGCCTTTGGAGGGTCAATTTCTCAAACTGTAAGTATTTATGTACTTTACAAAGGTGTCTCCTTTATATTCTTATAAAAACACTAAGAATCCCCTACATGCTTTACGCACAAACTTTAGTTTACTTCCATGAGAGGGTAATTCGAGGATTTCTTGAATTGAGATAATTATACATATACTGCTTCCACCCTTTTTTGTACATGTGGATTTTAAAAAAGATTTCTAGCTGCATATTTATCAGAACAAAAAAATGCGTTTGAGAGCCATCTTGTCTGTGGCAAAGATTATTCTGCATGTGAAGTTTGCTAATATGTCATTGTATTTGAACCTTCTTTTTGTTTCTGCTTTCTGTCTCGTGACTCATCGCATATTTACCACACATGTACTGTACGGGACAGTGAGAAAATGAGTTAAGTTTGGTATTATGAAATGCTCCTAGTCTAGATTTCCTTGCTTGTTTGCTTTTTGTAGATCCATAGTTCCACGTCCAAATGAGGAAACTCTTTCCAGACATTCTATTTTGGGCCCAAATGGCCTTAATGGACAGTGGCAGCCACCTAGAAGTGATATAGGGGTATGATGGTATCTGACTATTGTTTTTGGTTCAAAGTGGAAAAAAAAATGTTCACTTTTCTCTTAAATTGCAGGTTCGCTATCCAAGTATATTAGACTTAACTCCTGTTGAAATTCCAAGGTATGTCTCCTGGTCAACTTTCTGAAGTTCTTTTCTGGTCCTGATACTAAACAATCCAGGCAGTTCTCATTCCATGATATATTTACTTATGTTTTTTAAGAGTTTGTAGCTTTATCTATGCATCTGATAAGTTTTCAGAGCAAACAGTGTGGGACAGTCCATAGAAGATGAACATACAATTAAAAAAGACGAAAAGACAGATATAAAGGATGCTAGCGACTTGGAACCTGAAAGGTCAAGTTTGGAACCAATTCTTACCCAGACTACTGATGGTGGCCAGAAGGATTTTACAGAGGAACTTTGCTCCCTTATTTCTTTCGAATCAACAGAAACTCCTGGTCATACAAAACTTATCAGACAGCCTTCTCCTCCTCCTGTTCTTGCGGAAGTACAAGACTTGATTCCAGCAGTTTCACCTCAAGTGTCTGAGGTAGAATGTGGACTAGAGACTCTCTCATCGGATGAACTTCTTCGTGCTGAATCTCCCCTGCAATTACACATTGTAAGATTCATGACAAGTTCTTTAATGTTTATTGTATTTTCTCCCTTTTTGGGCATTCAGCTGTTTGTCAGGAATGGAATATAGAAATGTTTAAATGCAAGATCTTTCTGATGATAAAAACTTCTGATAATTATTCGGTCATGTATGCGGAAAATCAATCACATTGACAAAAATCTGTAGGTGCTTCCTTTACCTAATAATTTGTTTCTCTTTGCAGTCAACGACAATGATGGAGCATTTCATGAAGCTGGCTAAGTCAAATACTGATAAGAGCTTGGAGACGTGTGGCATCCTAGGAGGCTCACTAGTAAGACTGCATAACTAATTTACTGTTCAAAGTCTTTGACTTCGTAAGATGCTAATGTTTTAATATTTCCATTTGTCAGAAAAACAGAAAGTTTTATGTTACAGCTCTCATCATACCTAAGCAGGAGTCAACTGCGAATTCGGTATGGCAGTTTTGTGCCTTTTGTACTATTTCATGTTTTGGCCTCACATATATCAGTATACTTGGCCTGGTGATATAACTCTTGTCCAATATACATTTTTTTTAACAGTGTCAGGCCACGAATGAAGAGGAAATATTTGAAGTTCAGGATAAACAATCTCTCTTTCCTCTTGGCTGGATACATGTGAGTAATTTGTGCTTCAATCGCTGATCAAAACATCATGCTTTGATCTTCCTCTGATTCATGGATGAAAGCCAGTTTCATATTTGATTTGTTTGTGATTTCGCAAAAAGAGTCACACTTCCGTAGCTCTTGGTTTCATTTAAAGGATAATAATATGTAAATGTAATATGCTAAAAACCATGTATGTAGTTGCATCTGTTTCAATGCCTAATCTATATATGCTTAAAGTTTACCCCGGGATTTTCTTTATTTCCAATCATAATGCTGACCATTCAATTGTTCATTATGGCACAATTTTCAGACGCATCCTACACAGTCTTGTTTCATGTCGTCGATTGATCTCCATACCCATTATTCATATCAGGTGAATGCCTTTTGTCATCTGCGCATAGCTTTCTTTGTGTCAGTTGGAAACCACTTTTAAGTGCTTAGAGGATGTGAGTTTATTTTGATAGACAGATGCTAAGATGTTAATGTACAAAATTATAAAACCACGGTTTACACAAATGCTTATTCCATGTTCAGATTATGTTGCCGGAAGCTGTTGCAATTGTCATGGCACCACAAGGTGGCTCAAGGTAAAAGATCGATCACATCTCCTTGAATGTCTTGCATTATTGGTGGTGTGACCGTACTGTACATAATTTTTGCTTGTTGTACATCATTTTTGGTACATTAGCTTTTGTTTTTTCACATGTACAGAACCCATGGCATTTTCCGATTGACAAACCCAGGTGGTATGTCGGTCATTAGACAGTGCCAGCACCGTGGTTTTCATCCACATGATCAACCACCTGATGGTGGACCCATTTACAAGACCTGTGCAGATGTTTATATGAACCCCAATCTAAAGTTTGACGTTATTGATCTTCGATAGTTAGACAAAAGGTATTCAGATGGCTCACCTTCATTCCTGCAATTGTTCATACCGTCGTATGTACAAGTATTCTTTTCTGTGTGTAAAGAATGATATGTTGCCAGGCATGGCTTGAATTGGGAAGAATTGGGAACTGTTTTTGTCATTTGTCGATTGTTTCCCAAGGACGGATGACTAATTAGTAATTAAGCATTGAGTCGAAGAATGTTGCGAGAGTGACTTGCATTTTACTGGTTTTGTTATCGATATGAGGTCTTTAAGATATGCTCGTCTAGAGAGCTACAACTATTTGTCTGTGATGTACATGTTCACCTGAATTTTTCGGTAACCCTAATCGTTTTCATTTTATGTGAAGGAAATAAGGGTCACCGAAGACGATTAGGGTTACCGGAAAAAACGTCTTTACTCTCTAACTGTCAAGGAATGGGCCTTGAGGATTACATTATCTCCCCTTTTTTCTCTTGACCATTTTCAATGAAAGAAAAGCATCTTGGACTGGGTACCGGCAAACCATACGATACAAACGATTCCTCATGAGTCGGTCCCTTTATAACTTCCTTTTACATGAAGCTGGTGATATGATGATTGCTTAGTTGTGGGTCCACAAGCAAACATAACTTCGATCACATGTCATTGTGACAGTATCACAAACCAACATACTTGAATTACATAGCAATTTGTGATGGGATAAAGTTTATGTCTATACCCTTACCTATGATCATCAATCAGGACGGCTAAAGATGAAACCGGGATGCCTAAGTGCCATTGTCTTAAACCAATCATGCGACGTTATGTGAACTCGCTAAAATACGTCAACAACGCTTGATAGGTTTAGGATACCGACACCACCTTCGCCTTGTATGTTGAAGTAGCTTCTTGTACCCATCGAGTATTCTAATGTCACACCATTGCTGAACACTGATCCAGCAAGATACCACGTCCAAGTGGGTCAAGTTGGTCCCATATATATGCACAATGAGTGGTTTATCACCATTGTGGTAGTTGTGGGCAAGTCTCTGCATCTTAATCATCCAACCTAAAGAGTGACAAAGGAGACTGGTCACATGGCCAGTTGCCACATATGGATTGCATGTCCTCTACGAGGTGGAAAGAGTTCGAACCTTTTGGGTCCATACTCCCAACCCTCCCCCATGCCTTAAGGTTTTGCTCATCTAATCTACTCTTAAGTCACGGAAAGCGAAATTCAAACTTGATTTTAAGAGAGCGGCTACACTGTCTTGACTAACTCAACCTGTATTATCTACTCTTAAGTCATGGAAAACGAAATTCAATCTTGACTTTAAGAGATCGGCTACACTGTCCTGACTAACTCAACCTGTATTATCTACTCTTAAGTCACAGAAAGAGAAATTCAAACTTGACTTTAAGAGAGCGGCTATAATGTCTTAACTAACTCAACCTGTATTTTCAGCCTTAACTACACAATAGCATGTTGCAATTCATAAACTATTGGGTTATTCAAAGTATAAGAAAATTACTCGAATGGACCTACATGGACAGTGAGGGCTTAGCTTACAAGTTTGTTCTTATCCATAAATACCATTTTAAGCTAACCCCTTTACTTAAAAATGGAGTCCTTGCTTATTATATGTGGAGTCAAAGGTCAATAATGTTGAAAAAAATAAAAGGTCAACAATGTCCACCAAACATGTTTATTCAAGAATATTCTAATAGAGGCTCAAGAATCTGATAATTTTAAACGTTACAGCATCAAGAAGCAAGCGAAATTAAACGCTTCGTAAATACACGGTAACAAGAGGTCTCACTGGACATAACAAACATCAACTCTCACGTCAATGAAAACTTTTTGAGAATGACAAACACATCCTTCCAAGCAAAGGTGTATTAAACTATTATATGAGGATTGGTGGATGCAATGTTTAATTAACTCTCAATAATTTATGAGAAGATGGAGTGCATGACTATTGCCAACGAAGGTTGGTTGAGTTGATAAAGATCGTTCTCTTCGTTAGACTAAAATTTAAGTTTGAGTCCTGCTGCCAACACTCTCTTAGTAGGCGATCTGTAAAAACTAAAAAAAAGGTTAAGACACCCTCTGTAAATCCTCAAAGAGGTTTAGTATGCACTGAGCCCTGAGATGGGTAGCCTCTTCTCCTCCTTAAACTTTTTAGAATTGAAAGAGTGCATGAATATTATGTGCACCCAAACCTAACCTAACCTAACCCAGTCAATTGTACTAGGCCATGGTCAATCCAAAATCTTTGATGGCAATGGTATAGCATCACCACCTCAATAATTTAAAGTATCTTTCAATCTCAAAGTTTCAACAAACCCTATTATTCTTTACTATTATAATGCTTACTCAGTCCTGTGTACCAAGTCATCGCATGCTCTGTGCTTTGACATAATTATAGCTCATGTTACTAAATAAAATTATGGGCCCATCTGAGGTAAGTATATAATCAGTCTTGTCCTGCTCATATGAGTTTTTTTTTAGGGATTGTGTTATTGACATATATATATTTTTTTAATCTTTCACATTGTCTTTTAATTTTCAGTTGTAAGATCAAATGAATTGAAGATGCTCATAACAAAAATTAACAGAAATGTGTGAAGGTAAAAAAAGTGCAGGTGTATGCGTACCCTATTTTAATTGTACCAATAAGAAAATCACGTCCTATTATAAAAATGCTAGCAACATTTTTATTTGAATATTCTTGTTCTACCTTTTTTATTATATTCCATCATGTGCTATGGCACGACGATCTGAATTGTCTGTTTTTTAGGTTACATTTAGAGACCAGTTTTGCCAACAATCAACTAATTCAAAAGTGTTTAGTCATATAACGGTTATTTAATCAAAAGACAAAACATGTTTTTCATATAAATTTGAGATTTGACAACATTAAATGAGCGGTTAAATGATTTCAGATTTTTGTTTTTGTTTTGCACAACTGATCTTTAAAGGATGAACTATAAAGTAAATGATTTTAATCACCGAACAACATTATAGAATACAAGATAGAAGGAAAACTGAAAAAATAGAGCCGAGAAGGTCGGTAGCATCCCAATCCAATAATTAAAGGCAAAAAATGAGGCAATTATCAATTTATCATGCAAAGATTGGAGGATACCAAATACATATTTGTTGCATGAACTACTCAATGATTAGCAAATCTGTTTTGCAATTGCCAAACCAATGGTTGGAAGCATCTAATTTTAAGTGTTTTTTTTGTTAGCAAAAGATCAGAATTTAGATTTGGTTTGTCGGTCGGTCGGTTCTTTCGTCTGATGTGAGTTGTAACCAGACATTTGTGCAGTAATAAGCATTTGATCCTACTGAATAAATTAGAGTTTCTGAATTTCAGGAATATCTTTTGCCAAGTTTTTGGCTTACCTCAATCACACTTGTATTGTAAAACGTAACAGAATCCTCTTCGAAACCAATCTTTTGAATTTTGGGATAAAAAAAAGGGTCATTTTAGTTCCGGTCTCTAATCATTCTAATTGGTAGACTGAAACCTTATTTGTTTAAATATTTTGATTGAGACCCTTAATATCATTTAAGATATTTAGCTCATGCATTTATGCATTGAATGTCCCACAAATTATGAAATTTAAACAAATTCAAACAAAATTTTTATAAGATAATAAATACTTAAAATAAATATTACAATAATATTGTTCTTCACACAATTATAGCAAAAAAATAATGTACCCACATAATTATTCTTTTAAAAAAAATAACTACTGATATATTTTAAAACATAAAATAAATACATATAATTAGGATGGGTACAAATAATTAAAAAAATGTGTACAATAAGAAATTAATATATGGGTACAAATGAAAACTGAAAAGAAAATTGGTACAATTAAAAAACAGGTTGCAAATTACAAATGGGTACAAACGAAAAATATATATATATATATATATATGATAAAAAATTTAACCATAAATATAAATATACCAAAGTCAACATTTCTAACACTAAATGAATATTCCTTCAAAAAATACTAAATAAATATATTTAGAAATAAAAAATATTTCATTATTGAAATAATTAATGACGTTTATTAATACCTAAGAACTTTGATCAAAATTTGAAAAGAAGTAAGGTTTTAATCAATCGAGTAGCCAAAAAATAGATGAGAACCTAATTTCTCCTAAAAAAAGCACAACCGTTCACGTAAAATTTTGCGGTTGAGGGTCGCTCTTCCTCTTTAATTTTCTAACCCGTTCTCTTTCTCTCAATATTGTCGCCTTCTCCTCCGGTGGCGATTAACAAAGCAGATCCGCGAAAGAAAGAAGAAGAAAATGGGAGGGGTTGAAGGTCAGAGAAATAAGCAGTGGGAATTGAGGGGAAGGGAGGTGAGTAATAATAGGGAGGTTTGCTGGATTCGGATAGTTTGGATTCAGAGAGGATCTGTTCACAAAACGAAACTACCGCCTTTAACACGTACGTCACGGTAGCGTAGCTGCCATGTTTGATCACGATGCTGTATCCCATCATCCCATCTAATAACAAAATTTAGTCAGGACCTATCTTTGCTGAGTTGAGAAAATCTGTTGTGTCATGACTTATGAGAATGAATTTACGTACAATCACGACGTTAATGTGACAATATTTTCAGTCTATTATACATTATTATGCATTTTAACTTACCTATTTTTGCTGAGTTGAGACAATATGTTGTGTCACGACTCAAGGATATGAACTTATTTACAATCATGATGTTAATATGACGGTATTTTCAATTTATTATACGTTATTATGTATTTTAACTTACCTACATGCGATTGAGTAATGAGCTTGGAATATCATAACCTTAACCTCCCAATTGCAAGTAAGTCATTCTCGTACTACGAAAATAAACAGCATTGTGTTTACTAAATAAATTGTAATTGAGCTTCCACATGATTTATAAAGTCTTTTGCTAGAGCAAGATCTTACGAAAATTCATTAGTTACATTTTTTACAAAGAATTTGAGCAATTACTAATTTACTCACGATTTTAATTGGTTTTACAAATTGCTATGAATATCATGCATTATAAAACCTAATTTCGTAAAGCATGAGGATCTCAATGAAGTTGGAAAGTCCCATTCACTAGCTTCCGATTTGTACCAACAAAAATATCTTCCAAGGTTACATAATATTTGAGATTTTGCGTTGCATTAAAATGCAAACAAGATGTGATTGGATTAGGAGAATTTTCAAGATTAGTGGTAGCAGGATATTCTACTAACGATGTAGAATAAATGGTCCAGTGGATAGAAGAGGAAATGGACTGACGGAAGGTAAAAGGGCACAATAGAAATTTACAGATTTAGCTAGGCTCTAATATGGGCCCATGATACATTTTTTGAAAAAAAACCGTTCATGGCCTTGTCGTGACATATGATATATTTTAGCCATATGATATTGTTAGGATTACAAAGCAGCATTTGAAATTCTGTAATAATAATCAAACCCTTCAATTACCGTTTGAATTATATATGTCGTTTTTAATTTTCTAAGACCTTTGAGTTTCCCCAAAGTTGCGTTAGTGTCATTATAAGCTGTTTGGCTGTTTATGTAATCTCATCAACTCAATCTTTAGACAAACAATCCTTTAGACTTTCTCTCAAAAATTGATGAATTTTAGACTTTCAATTCTTCAAAGAATTACGCTTGTAATCCTTAGCTTTGTGCTGCGTCAATTAATTTGTTTATTGAAACTTTTGATTAGCTTTTCTTTATACAAGAAAGGTTATGAGTGAAAGAAACTTTGGAAAACAAGAAGAAAAGGGCCTACTTAGTGGTTAGGATGGCAACCCCAAAAGTCTACATATGGCAACACCAAGAGGAACATAGACCTTGTCTTTATTTTGAGAACAGACCTCACATTTTATCTCCATCTCACCCAATTTAATCTTCCCTTACTTCTGGCTTTAAAGAAAAACTACTAGAAGCTAAAGAAATCTCATAGTCTTGGCTTGTTTTCCTCTTTTTCGAGCAAGAAACTTACTTTCCACCGGATTGTGAAGTGTCACTGTGTCATGCGTTCGCAAATAATACTTGTTTAGTCTGAACTACCATCAGAATTGCATTCCTGTTGCATAAAATCTTTCTTCATTTTAGAGTCATTCATTTTCTCAGTGTAATAGTAGTTTCTTGCAGTGTAGTTTCTCTATTCCCACAAGTTATCCAACGCTGCAGAGATTTTTTTTCTCCTCATTCATCTTAAAAAAGAATAAAAATAACATTATATATATATATATATATATATATATATATTGGTCCAATATATATCTATAACAGTCTCCTTCTTTTGTTTCTACTTTGTAGAACAAATAACAATATCAGCACTAAAAGCTGGGAGATTCATCCTCTGATCTTCGAAATTTCCAAGATATACACTGTTCTTGAAATTTGTGCAGCACCAAAAGCTGCCTTTGTTTTTTACTCCCTCTTTGTTCCTTCAAAGATTCCTTTTTTTTTTTTTTCTTTGTTCCTCTTTTTTGACTTCCAAGTCCAACCCAACATGTCAAGTTTGAATCCCTCAAAAGTTGAAACTTCTATCCCAATCCATTTCCACATGCCATTGCCATACCAATATTAATTCTTGAACTTCAACTCTTAATCTCTTCTGAAGAATCTTGGGGTCATAGTGTTTTCTTGCAGATACCCTCTCCTCGTTCATTGTTGGCAAGTGAAGGTTGGTGTCAAGTTGAGAGTCAAAGTGTTTTTTTACAGATACCCTCTCGCTCATCGTGTTGGCAAGCGAAGGTTGGCGTCCGGCTTCTCAACGTGTGGATTGAAGATATTTGTCGAAGAACCCGAAATTTTTTGCTCCAACACATCCTCATCAGTTCCTTGATCAATCAAAGATTATCAACATGTGCTCAGAAACTAGTCCTCCCAGACTATCATTCTCCCATGATCTTATACAACCAGATGTTCTACCAGTTGGTCGGAGAGACACATCACTCTTGGACATGAACTGTGACTTTGAGTTCAGCTTCAGAAGAAGCAGCTTCGAGTGTCAGTCTTCCTCCGCCGACGAGCTGTTTTTGCACGGCGTAATCCTCCCTATGCAGCCGAAAGAAAAGGTTTCGAACAGCGAAGTCAAAAGTTATTCTTCTCCTGCTCCTCTTCCGAGTCATCTTCCAATCCATGACGATCATAATCCAAAGAAGAAGAGCAAGAACTCGAAGGAAGATATAGATTCGAGTTCCGATCATTTCGAGCAGAAGCCTCAGTCGAAATCCTTCTGGGGATTCAAGAGAAGCAGCAGCCTCAATCAAGAAAACAAAAAAAGTTTGTTTTGCTCATTGCAACTCTTGTCAAGAAGCAACTCAACCGGATCAGCTCCGAATCCGAAAAAAGCTATTTTTAAGGATGTTCATAAACAAAAACAGACGTCGAATATTTCAATGTTGAAGTCAGCATCATGTTCATCATCTTTTTCTTCATCGTCTTCGTTGAACCCGCATGCATCGCTGGTGCCGAGGCCGCCGTTGAGGAAGGGATACAATGGATCGTCTTATTACGGCAACGTGGTTCGAGTTAGTCCTGTGTTGAATGTACCATCTCCTTACATTTCTAAAGGAACTGCAAAGCTCTTTTGTTTGGGTTCTTTTTTACACCCCGGTAAAGATAAAAAGGGCAAGAAATGACTTATGTTCGATTACAAGCGATGTTACCATTCTAGACTTTTGTTCACTTGCTTCCTCGTCGAATGTTTCAGTTTACATGGAAAGAAGGAAGCAATGTTTAGCTTATAGAAATTCACTTGCAATACCGTTACGGTTGGCAGTCAAATTTAGTATATGATTAGATTGAGATATCGAGTTAATAATATTACTGAGTTAAAAGAGTGGGTGAATAGAGGGGGTTGGAAGATTTTAACGTGTTAAAATGTCATTAGTTAGGAGACACGAAATGTATCCCTATTATTAAGGATTTGTCTTCATTGTGGTGGGAGAATTGCTGTTGTTTATATTCTAGGTGTGCTTTTGGTTCATGTCTATAATGCTAATCAACATACACCCTTTTTGAAATTGGTAGTTCATTGTTGTTTCTTTGTGAGTGATTTTGTTTGCTATTTTTTTTTAAGGGATCAGGTGGTAGCGAAGCTATGGCAGCCCATCTTTTCAAGGGTCGGAAAGAATCACATAAACATTTTAGTTTTTCTGGTCACTATTGTGTGATTCACGAGTCAGGAATCAAACTCATAATCAATTGTGTGAATAGGGGCCTAGAATTAGCCCTAACTACTGGGGTACCCCTTGCCCCTTGGTTGTTTGAATGATTCTGTTTTCTCAGCTAACCTTTTTTTTCTTTTTTCTTTTTTTGTAGCTCTGTGTGAAATGAATCAAGGGTTTTTATTGGGTAGTAATCACGACACTCCAAAATGAATATTTTTCTGAACTTTGAGCGATATAAAACTAAGAAGAATGGGCAACCTGACTACATGATTGATCATGTTACTCTTACAAAGAAACATGCTCTTTTGTATTAGAGTACCATCCGGTCTCATCACGTAGGTACAACCTTCACAATTTTACTTACAGTGGGAGTGTCCGATCGCTTATTATTTATTAATTGCATAGTTAAGTTGTTTTACTGAAAATTTCTCTAACAAACGTGAAGTGATGAGGATTGAAAAATGGAGGCAGATTGTCTGCCCTCCTGTTTAGATGCACTTCTTATCCTCTTCTATTTTGTACGGTTATCAAGTCATATCAATATTTTATATTAATTTTTTTTATAAAGATAATAAGATAAAAAGCAATAAGAATATAAAATGTTGATGTGGCTTAACCGTGATCGTACAAATAGAAAGATATAGAAAAGACACCCAAACAGGAGAGCAGACAATCTGCCTCCTTGAAAAATCACTAGAATTTCTCTCTCTTCTATTAAGATTTGTGATTGAAGAGACAAAGGAAGCTGGTTTCATGCGTGGAGTGGGTTGGAAAAACACCAAATCCATGTTTGAAATGTCATACACTTTATAGATTTCTTGTCAGCATTAAACCTTTAGCTGTTGAACTAATTTAATCACGGACCATGTCTTCTGTTCGTCACCAAAACTTCTATACATATTGGCAATTGGGGTCCCAAGCAAGCAATTGCTAGATGCTTTTTCCCGCACAATGTGCAAAAGACTTAGCTGTCCAGATCTGTGCCAATGCTTGGAGATTACTCTTTGGATGACGTTGGATTGACACAACAATGATGGACATGTCATTCGTGATGGATGGAAATCACACCCTTGTGCAATAGAGTTTTCCATCTCCGAAATTCTTCCATGCTTCAGTGTATTGGACATGGATCATCTCCAGATTCATTGGTCCTAATCCATCAAGTCACATCATTTAGTTTATTGAAATTTAATCAAACGGTCAAAATTATTTTAACTTTTAAAATGAGTCCCTGTTTGTAGCTGTTGGATTAAATTTCAATGGCTCGGATGATGTAACTTGGTGGATTAGGACCAATGAATCCGGAGAGGATCCATGTCTTATAAACTAATATTTTTTTTTGTTATAACTTAATCATTAGATTCTTAACCAAAGATTTAAGAATTAAGTAGTTAAAACCCCTCAACCTTTTAGTATCATTCTAATTGTTCTCAATATTTTTAAACATTCCAAATAAGTATCCAACCATTGAAATGTCACATCTGTTAAATCCCAATTAATTTTTCCCTTAAATGTACAAGTGAAAAAATGAGTCCCACTTTTTAGCTTACTTGGACACTAAAATAATAATAAAAATAACTTTAAAAAAGACAGGAAGATGAAAAAATAAAAAATAAATAAACAAATTCACAAATAAAATGGAAATAAACAAAAATGAAGATTGGAGAACATCAAGCCCTATCACCTCCAAGCTCAACCTACGACCATTGGAAACCTCGTCCCAAACTTTATATTCAAAACCCAACAACTAGTTCAGCTTCTAGTTTTTCTTTGTGGTTAGTGAAGATGGTAGTAACCGCAACATGACAGTCCATACCATTTCGGCAACCTCCATGACCTTTTTCTCAATGCTGGCAGCTTGAGTTGTAGGGTGAATTAGGTGGTTGAGTGTTGAGTTTGGCGATGATAGCTTGATGGAGGTGTTGGTGACTGTTAGTGAAGGTCATGCTTCCATGACCCTCTATTGGTCTTGGAGATAAATTAACTAACAAATTTAATAGGTTGAATACTTGTTTGAAATGCTTTAAAAAGTTAGGATCAATTTAAAATGACATTAAAAGGTTAGGAAGTTTTCGGTACTTAATCCAAGATTAAACGAACAAAACCGTAGTGTACAAGATGCTGGGAACATCTTTCTCAATCAATATGATTTTCATTCAAGTTTCGTCCAAAGTTGCATCTGATGCTCACAATGGAAGAAAAAATGTCCTAGCGTGCGTCCAGGTGCAACTTTTGGACAGAGAAGTGAACAAAGCGTGGTGGAAAATTTTACAGTTTAAGTAAACAGGACCGAAAACGTTAACGTAAGAAAGGAGGGAAAAATCCAACGAAATCATGGATCGAAAAATTTACAGCACCAAAGAAAAAGCTACACTAGCAAATTTATATACAGATGGCTTTCAATGCGCTCCGTTCGAAAAATGAATGTCTCAAAACCAAGGCAGGATGATACTTACCAGGCTTCTACAAAATTTGCTGTGTCGGATGTCAAATAACCAGTTTTATGGTCACGGGAAAATTGAATTGCCTGTACAAGTATCTACAAACCAACATGTATACATCTCTTTGTCAAAAAATAAAACCTGTCTTTAGTTCGGTGTTGAGCAGTCGGTATATGATGTCTCCCCCTTGATCACCCGGGTGTTGTAAGATCCGCAGTTCCCGCACTTGTGATATAGCCAGTGAAACCGTGAGGTACCCTTTCGATCACAGTCGTTACATAGAATGTCCTGGTTGGAAAATTAACTTGTCAGATGGTTCCTTTACTATTACGCCTCTAAATTTCAACAAAATAATGCATCTATCACGAGTGAAGATGTGCTGTCTTTAAGGAAATGAAAAGTAACAGAACAAATAATATCGTCAAATTAAACACGTGAAGACCAAGTCGCAAGTTTGAATGAGACGGAACTATCATAACGTAGAACCTTGTAATCTTCTTTGAGATAGGAGACCTACTAATTCAGCATGTCAAGATGACTAAATTCGAGAACATGAATATAATAAAATGAGTAGAAGCAATGTACCTGACAACGGTTCCTGTATTCCTCTGGAAGCTGCTCGGCAGCCAATAATGCGTCAAGCATGCCAAAGTAAACCTGAGTAGGTATAGAGATTAAGAAAGATCTCACAGTTGGGTTTCATAAAGGATCTCAAGAGATAATGACAAAGCTTCTCCAGTAACGAAAAAAGAAGAAGAAAAAAGTTAAAAACAAACGAGAAATCCTCTTACTGCCATATCTCCCAAAGATTTGCTGCAAATTGGACAAGTATAGTGACTGGAAGTGTATGCCTAATAGAAAACGACACGGTAGTTTAGTTTTACTTTCTTTTAAAAAGAAAGGAGAAAAGCACATGGCAAATGGATTAAAAAGAAGCTTTATAAAAACAGAGACCTGAAAGCAAGCAGAATGCATGTAGTGGCCACAAGGCAGAGCTCGAACCGTTGCACTTGATGTGAATAAGAAATCACAGCAGATGGGGCAATTTGTTTCTAAACTCTTCTCCAGGCACTTGTGGTTCACTAACTTTATCCCCAGGCAACAATTGCATGTCATGCAATGAAAGAAGTCAATGCCAAGACCCTTTCCAAGTCGGCATAAATTGCAAAATGGGCAATGATACACAGTCCTGAAATTGTAAAAGGAAGATGTAATTTACACATAAGAATTCACTAATTATCAGAATTAAAATATGTACAAAATTGAAATTTCAATTAAGAACTCATATACCTTTCATCGTCAAAAAATTTACATATATTGCAGTAGTACTTTGCCATGGAGAGTTCATTGCATGAAGGTGTAGTGCATATTGGCCCAACAGGCTGAACGGTCAGGCAGCGCATGCACATCATTTCAGATGTTGCTTTCCTGCAATGGTTAAGAGAAAGTCAGAGGTATTACCCCAAAAAGAAGAATAAGAATAAAGTTAATGTGCAGTAACTTGAAATATAAGTGTTGATAATTGAAAAGTACCTATCCATTGAATGATCGCTCACATTGTCATGGCAAAATCTACACGTAAATAACTTGCCACAGCAAGCAGCTCGGAGTTTACAGTTTCTTTTATAGTGTTCACACCCAAACTCTTTTTTCTCAGCATCTCGATACATTGGTGAGTGTCCAACCATGTCTTCACCATTAGATGATTCTCCAGCTATTTCTTGAGGTAACTTCTGCTGAGTAGCTATCCAGCGGCTGAAATAAACGAGTCAATCATTATTTAGGAATTTTGGCCAATAGGGTTATGTTTTTTAGACGTCATGATCTAGTTTTTGTGTCAGAATAAGATAGTGTAGTAATCTGAGAAATTCTAGAAGGTTAGTATAGAACTAACCTAGTCATAAGATTCTGCACAAGATATGCCTTTCTCCTTGGATCAAGAGTCGCATCACGATAAACCTTTCTGATCTCTGACTCAAGTTCATTTTGATTCATACGGAAAATATCCTTCCAACCAGGTTTGAACATCTGATCAGTCTGATCCAAGCTTTCTTGAAATTCAACCCCTAAAACAAAATAAAAGTTAAGATAAGCTAAATTAATCCAGTTAAGAGGCAGCTTTTTAGACATTAAATTCACTGAAGCTCAGAATTATAATTGGGGTCCAGCTGGTACTTGTGTTCCCAAAATCAAGTTGGTTATTCAAAAATTAACTTGATGGTACTAAAAAGTCTAATATTTCCCATTAGGAGTCAGGACAAAGGCATAGCCCTCATTCGACATGGTGGATTGACTGCCTTAACTGTGTTTATCTTCGACAAAAACACCCAGATCGTGATACAAACCTTTTTGAGGAGTGCTACTTTCCGATGTTTCAGTCTGTGAAGTTAATTCTGAAATTCCTTTCCAGCATTCATTAAGCCACTCATTGAACATTGTATTTTTAGTTGCTTGCTTCCACGTATCCATCATTTTGTTCTGTTCATCCTGAGTAAGTGCAGAAGTCACCCATGGTAACATTGATTGGAGCACCTCAGCACCCGTGGTCCCAATAATGCGGCCAACTATTTTGTCTTGCTCCTCCACAGTGAAGTGTCTGCCGAATAATGGCCACAGCTCCAGTTCTTCCCTGAAAATATGCTGATCTAGTGTAACCTTGATTGATTTGCACATTCCTTGAAGCTTCGTAGCTAGCTTGTCATACTTTTTAGAGTAGTTACCATTAGCAGCAGAAAAGCCAATGCTACTTCCAGCTGAATCCTCGTCCATGTGATCCTTTTGCAAGCTTTTATGAAGGTGAGAAAGCTCCGACAGAACACATGAGATATCTTCAAATAATTTCTCCTCCTGTTTATGGTCCAGTGTGTATGAGTGACTCACATTATGAAGCGCCTCTTTGGATTCCAGTGCAGGAAACACTATATCATCCTCCGCATTACTATGCGCTCTGTATAATCCCCACAGTAAACGAAACCTTCCTATGAACTGCCGAAGAGTGGTTTCATCACAATAACTAAGCTTTCCAGATTCACTATCTAAATACTCCAAATCTTTGCGTATGGCTTTATGAAATTTAAAAATAGTATCAATAGGGCGTTCCCCACAGCCAATATCAGAAGAAGAATGATCCATTTCCCAGACAAAAAGACTGGAATTCAGTGATGGGGCACCAGAGCTGAAAGATAAGGATCGCAAAGACTTGGCCCCAAAAAGAGAACTCGGCCCAAGATTATTGCTGTTCACTCCTAAACCTGGGACACGGCAGGACTGGTCACTACCATTGTGTTTGCATGACATAGAAACATTTCGTTTGGCTGGCCTCTTCACATTATTTGCTTGAGCTGGTGTCAGGCTGTCTCTAGCAGACGATGCGGAAGAACACGCACATGCTGAACGAACAAAACCTTCTTCAATATCAGTGAAGCTTTTAACAGGACAGCAACCAATTGCACTTGACGACAAGCATGAACCCTGACTACGAGCCTTGCATGCCCATCCCGAAAAGAGTGTTACTAAAGCAGAATCAGGCACTGGAGCTGAATCATAAACTAGATGTCAGAATAGAAAATGACTAGTAAACTTTTTTATTAATATTTTTCAATTAAAAGGTGAACATAAACAATAAATACAGAACCTGCTAACTGCATGTTTTTGAGAAAATTCTTTGTTTCATCTTCAGTCAACGTTCCAACCAGCCAAGGTAAAACACGCTCAATCAGTCTTAAGGGCATCATACACAAAGATTGATACAAAAGTTCACGCTGCCTTTTGAAGCTGAAGTGCTCTCGAGCAAGTGGAAGAACCTAGATATGCAGGGAATGGAGCAATTACCGTTAGGAATTAGATGGGATATTAATTCTGTAGTTCTAGTATCTATTATCTAATAATTATCGAACATGCCGTGCTACCAATTTATTATCATTTAAATATAATTTCTATGAGGTAATCAACCTTCCACACAACTTATAAAAGCACCAAAAAAATCCAGAAGAATTATTGTAGCAATAAAGAAACTTTACCTGAACTTCTTCATTGCTAAAGTGCCTCTGGATAGTTTCCATTATTTGATCAGCATGAGAACATAACTTTGCATAAAAATCAGCGGAAGTAGAGATGGCTCCTGCACTTTGAATATTTTCAATCAAACACCTGAATTCGTTGAATTGACTTTCTTCTTCAGCATGCTCTTGGAAAAAGGAAATTTTTCCATCAACTGCTGGAAATATGACCTTGTCCTCAGCAATACTGAAATCAGCAAATAAGTGATGTTAAAATAAAAAGGAGAGAAATTAAGATATATAATCACAAGTGCAGGTGAGGAATTCATTAGGAGCAGACTCTAAATGATACATCAAGTGACAGAAACAATTCAAAGAGTAGAGAACAGGGAAAAACTGGAATTATTAAAAATTTAATACCAAAATTGAATCATACCCTATGACATATTAGCTTTAACATGTTGCAGTACCAATTCATGCAAGCATAGTAGAAACTTTTTACTAACCACACATCATTCAAAATGGAAGAAAAACTAAAATCCAGCAGAAGTTAAATGAGTTGACTTTCCATCAGATACATGATAGATATGTAGACATACCTGTGAAAGATGCAAACTTCAGCGATAAATTGCAACCTCTCATTGAAAGCTGATATATTAGTAAAATCTCCATAACATTGTATCTTCCTAGCCTCCTCAGCTATCTCATTTAACTCCCTTTTAATGGCATTATGCCAAAGAAGTATTTCATTTATTGGGTGCCCTGCAATGTTATCAGAAACATCAGTACTTGATTCTAAGTACTTCCTTTTCCCAGTCCTGCACTCGCATGCAGAATTTTCCTTCTCCATATGTTGACTTGATGTGCTAGCACCAGAATCCACACAACATTGGAACTGAGGGGCATCTAGACAACTTCCGAACATGTCAACACTGTTTCTACCTCCCATCCAGGTGAAAATGACCTTCAAGTAACAAAGAGCTGTCAGTTATGTGCATTTGGAGAGCAATACTAGAAAAAAACTGAATTCTTTGACCAACTCTGAACATTACTTGTTGAAGAAGCTTTTCCTCTGGAACAATCTTCCTTAAGCATTTTTGCAAATCCTGATGTTCATCAGGTGAAACAGATGATGAAAGCCATGGAAGGAACTCGGCCATCATATTCACAGGAATGCTGCACAGAAACTGCCAGACCAGAGCTGCCTGCTCTTCAACTGAAAATTTCTCAATGAGTAAGGGAAGGACCTGCCAAAAATAAAACTGAAAATAAGTTCCGATCTCACTGTCTAAGTTCAGCATAAAAGAACATTTCTGGAATATGAATAAAGACCTCCAAGGAGGTCCCTTGGTTGACAAACGGAAGTTCCCTAAGAAGCATAAGTCATCACCTCTTCCAGTTCGTATGGACAGCTATTGTGGTGCTCACACTATATGAAGAAAGATCTCCCAGGGGGTCCCTTAGTTTACCGTAGTTCCTCCATTCCCTTCCTACTGCGGATGCGTGGGGTTTCCTTGTCGTTGATGTGTGTGTGTGTGTGTGTGTGTGTTTGTATGTGTGTGTGTGTGTGTGTGTGTGTGTGAGAGAGAGAGAGAGAGAGAGAGAGAGAGAGAGATGAGTCAATTATGTGTACACACTAACAGAGACAACTTGATGCACATAGAAAGGGGATTTTGTGTGGAATACATGTGCTTGCTACCAATCAGACAGTTTTGTAGCTCCTAATTGAAAACATTCCAGGGCAGAAACTCAACTAACAGTATATTAGTGGTTGAACTTTGTCGGGAAACTTTGTGTTCAGTAACTATGGTGATCATCAGATTTTCTTACTTGTCATAGCTCCTAATAGACCAAAATTGCAAAGTTGGATTTGCATGGCCAGTACATTTAGTTAAGGAATTTCATGAGGAAAAATAAGTAAAAGTGATGATCATTAATGGTTATTATACTTTCCATAGAACACCACCAGGAGCTTATCACAAACTGACATAGTATAACCACATATGCAGCCACGTCATAGTATTACCACTAGAAAATATTATACGAATACCAACTATTTTAGAAACTCTCTTTCCATTTTTTTCATCCATAAAAAGCAATTACAAATAACACGTAAATGATTAGGAATAACACGTTGGCCCAACTGATGGTATATAAAAAAAAAGAGTAAAGATTCAAACTTCAAAAAAAGAATCAGCACCTGTTCCTCCTCCTTTGCCAGGTGTTGGCTAACTGATGTTTGTAGAGCTCCTGTACAAGACGCTAGCTCTCTTGGGAAATTTTCATCATTTTTCGCATTTGAACTTAGCAGCTCAAATAGATGATCAAAAAGATTTGTTTCGCCCTTATGCTCAAGCGAGTATGTTTGTGCTACATTCTTCACGCGTATATCAAGAGCTGGAAAGATTACCTGAATTTCTAAAAACAATCACTTGATTTGGAAAGATACAAAGAAGCTTGCGACTTTTTATTAATTTTTTGTTCTGATGGCACTACAAGTGTTCGAAACCATAAATAGAAGAGAAGATGCAGCGGAAAACAAAATGTCCGTGTGACATTGCATGGCCGGGCTGATAGAAAACTTAAACAAGAAAGAAAATTTTGAAAAACAGAATACAGTTCAAGTTCAGCCATTAAATATTAACTCTACTTTGATGATGCAAAACGAAACACCATCCCAGTTCGGAAATTGAACAAAGCTATATCAACAAAGGATCATGATATCTTAAAATGTTAGAAATAAAATTGCAATCTTTACCAACACACATGTAATTGCAGCAAAACCTTCACTAATATCAAAGATTATACACAAGAAACCAAGACATACAGCTATAATTCAGAAATCAACACTTTATCAAAATTCAGAATAAACTAATTTCTTCGAACAAATTGAAATTCCTGAATGCGATTTCAAAACTCAACGAAAACCGAATCCAACAAATAGAGAGAAAAATCATTGACCTCGTCTTCGGCATTGGAGTGGTGCTTGTAAATCGATCTCAAAAAATGGTAGCGCTCGAGCAGCGGCCGTATATCGGTTCTCTTTCCGGTGGCGAAGGCCATGGCCAGTCGGTGGAGCGCATCGAGCTCCTTCCGAATTGCCTTGTGAAAGAACAGGAAAATCAGAATCGGCCTCCTTGTCGGCTCCTCCGTGCTCGCCAAGCAGCCATTGACCGATGACGATTCCACCTTGTTGACGGAATTCGACAGAACCACCAGTCCTCCGCCTCCATCCGTTAACGGCGCCGCCATCCCCGTCTTCCAGGAAATCGGAGAATTCTCTCTCTCTCTCTCTCTCTCTCTCGCTTTATCCTTCTCTTTCTCTCTCTAGCTGGGCGCTTGCTCTGATAACTGAACTTTCTCTCTCTACAGTATTTTTATCCGAATTTAATTTTTGTCGGTTATTTCGTTCGACGGAGAAGGAGTAGGTCGATAAAGATGGGGAATGAGGAAGAGGAGTTTTTATAGTCCGCACGGCGCCACGTGGCGCGGACGTTCGCCACTGTGGGCGGTGATGTCATTAACGGCTAGTCACGTGAGGCACTTGTTCATGTATGGTAAGGAAATTACCAAAGAATTGTTTTTTCATACAGAAAATATTTGTTTCTTTTCTCTCAATTAATCCAATTTTTGAAACAAAATTGGTGATTTTTTTCCTTATTTTCTTATTTCGAACCATTTATAATTAAATAAAAACAAAAAATATCTAATGCCAGCTTCTGTCAGGTTTTTCAAAGAGGGATTCGATCATAACTGACGACATTCTGACTTCAATAAAGAAGAATTGAAGCATGACCATAAAGGAAAACCACGGAAAAGAGCCACAGTAGTTCAAATTCAATTAGCTTGACGTATGCGTGCTTGAATTCTATAGAGATACGTATGTGATCAGTAGCTGAGCCAGACTTTGTATTTTTAAAAGTTAATTAATAGCTAAAAGGTTAGCGAAGGTTATCTCTATAAGTTTTATATAGCCTAAAATTGTTTATGGAACTTGGGGGCTGTAAATAATACAACCACTTCCGATCTGTATATAACTACGTAAATTTGGTATAGAGGCATTCAATCTTAACTTTGTTGATTAGAGTTAAAACTCAATTTGTTTTGGCTCATACCTAAAAGAGTGCTTAATAGTATTTGGTAATTTAAGAGCCTTACCAACTTGATCAATTATTTGAACATCAAACTATACATATGCATTATTATACGTTGAAAGCAGACTAATTTAATCCTTGTGGTGTAAGAAAATGAAATCAAATAATTAAGTGAGTCGTTTTCGAGATGGTTGGAGATTTAAAGACTAGAAAGGGAAGGGCGTTTAAGGTTGAAGCCTTGAAGGCACACAGGGTGCTCGTGCCAATTGTGCTGTGGTTTGACTAGGCTCGTGCCAGCCCACGCCCCCACAAGTTACACCTCAGTTTTGTCGAGTTTTTGAGTCGTTTGCAATTTCTTTCAGAACTGCATACTCTGTTTTTATTAAATTTTTTCTATTTTAATATCGCGTTGTTGTATGATTGTATCTTTATTTGCTTAAGCATAAAATAAAATATTTTTAAGGTTAGACTTAGGAAATGGATCACTTGGGGAGATTATTGTTTGAGGGTTCGGTGTATGGTGAAATTTCTATAAATGAATAATGTTAGAAATTTAGAACTAACAAAAATTATTAATTAAAGAAGTTATTATTATATCGATAAATGAATAATTTATTAATTTATCGATAATTCAGATTTTTTTTATTTTTATTTTTGTGATTAAGAATCAATGCATGTATATAATAAAAAACAAAACAAAAAATCATGTATCTTATTGAGAAAACAAAGATGAGTAGAGGGTTTAGGGCTTTAAAAAAACGTAGGAAAACTAATGAAAAGTCTAAAAAAACTTTTAGTTTTAATGAAAAAGATCGTTAAAAGTGAACCGTATCAGGAGTGTTTCGTTAAAACTCTCTTAAAACTTTTAAGATAATTTAAGAACAAGAAGATAAAGTGTTTTAAAAATAAATCCCCTACAAGATAAAGTGTTTCAAGATGTTTTATGTACAAGAATCTAAACTCTATATATACACGTAATCTCTTTAGACTCCACAGCATATCATGTTTCTCTATGAGGTCTTGCATTGACTGGATAAGAAAGTGAACACAGAAAATTCCTGAAACGAAAGAGACAAGAACAACGTGCACAAACAAATATTATGTATTTGATGATTTTGGGTTACAATCTCTCTCAAATTTGATCATCTGATTCGATCTCCGTAAGGTGTTGATTTGTGGATGTGTGATTGATCCAAAGGGCCGTTGGGGCTTGATCTAAGAATGAACGTTCTTCAAGGGCCGTGGACTTGATCTTGAAGGTGGATTTGAGTGGATCTTCAAAGGGGCTTTTGGGCTTGATCTTTGAAGAACAGTGACGAACGGATCTCCAAGGGCTTTTGGGCTTGATCTTGAAGAACAGTGATGAACGGAACTTCAAGGGCTTTTGGGCTTGATCTTGAAGAACGGTTGGATGTGTGGATTTGTCGACGTTGTTGATCCAAAGGGCCGTTGGGGCTTGATCTTGGATGAACGGATGATGAACGATGGTGCTTTCTTCAAGGGCCGTCGGGGCTTGATCTTGAATTGGTGGATGGTTTATCCAAGGGCCGTCGGGGCTTGATCTTGGAAGAAAGATGAACGAAGAACGAAGAACACTTTCTTCAAGGACCGTCGGGGCTTGATCTTGAATTAGTGGATGATTGTTGATCCAAAGGGCCGTTGGGGCTTGATCTTTGGATGAACGATGAACGAAGAACGCTTTCTTGATTCTTCGGGAACCTGGATGCTTGAGAGCTTCGAAGTTTCAGAGCTTCAGAGCTTCAAGAGTTTTGCCTAATGATTTTGGTTCCCCAAATGAATGAAATGGGCTTGTATTTATAGAAATTTTCAAGACCTAATTTTGAATATAATATTCCAGATGAAATAAGTCGTTTCTGCCAGGTGTTGACACGTGTCCTATTTGATGACTTTTTCAACTCATTTCAATTTTCGTTGAGTCACACGCTACGTATAAAATTTATGTAATACATGAGCGTTGAAACTTTGATTTATCGGTCAACATTTATTTACCGAAATTTTGATGTCTACAAATGCCCCCACTTCAAGTCGCGTCGTGTACATGTGCTTGTCGCGTGTAGGAGATGCGTTTTGAAGTCCCTTACTGTAGACGTCGATCCAAGGGCCGTCGAGGCTTGATCTTGAATTGGGCTGGAGATTTCTTCAAGGGCCGTTGAGGCTTGATCTTGAATTCGGCTTGAGATTTCTTCAAGGGCCGTTGAGGCTTGATCTTGAACTTTGTTTGAAATTTCTTTAAGGGTCGTCGAGGCTTGATCTTGAAGGTTGAAATTGGACCACAAGGAGCTTCATGTGGTAGATGATCTTTGGCTTTGGTAGTGGATGAATCGGCACGTATTTTGTTGCGCTTGTTGACTTTCCACAGCTTTGATCTTGAACTGGGTTGGAGGATTTTCTGAATTCCTCCAATTGTTGATTTTCCACAGCTTATTCTTGAACTAGGTTTTGATTTTGAAGGTTGAAATTGGACCACAAGGAGCTTCATGTGGTAGATGATCTTTGGCTTTGGTAGTGGATGAATCGGCACGTATTTTGTTGCGCTTGTTGACTTTCCACAGCTTTGATCTTGAACTGGGTTGGAGGATTTTCTGGATTGATCCAATTGTTGATTTTCCACAGCTTATTCTTGAACTAGGTTTTGATTCAAGGGTGGTAGACACTTAATCTTGAATCGGACTTGTGATTTCCTCAAGGGCCGTCGAGGCTTGATCTTGAATTTGGCTGGAAACTTCTTCAAGGGCCGTTGAGGCTTGATTCTTGAAGGTTGACTCGAACACATGGCAAGCAGGCACGAGGTGAAGGTGACGACTTGTTGCTTTGTTCAATCTTTCTGAGCAGTTTGGTCAACGGTATGATCTTCAAGATTGATGGGCTCTTCTTCCAGTTGGTGACTTGATCTTTTAAGGATTTGATTCAAGGGTGGTGAATCAACACGTGCAGCCTGCAACGCCTAGTAAGTCGACCCAAGAATTTGAGGGTCAAAACGAGTTCACCGTCCAGAGTTATTGCAACTTTGATGATATGAGATACTTTTGATTTTGAAGAAGTAGCGGATGAATCGGCACGTGCTTTGTGCTTGTCTTCACATGCTTCAATGTATCATTTCCCTTGCCTTATCTATTCTTCTGGCAGAATGTGGCATATGCTCGAGTTCCTCAGTTCGGACTCCTTCTGCTGAGTTGACTGTGCAGGCTGCATTCTTCTCTGCTTGTTTCTTCAGGCAGATGTGGCAGCTTCTCGAGTTCTTCAGCTCGAACTCCTTCTGCTGAGTTGACTGTGCAGACCGCATTCTTCTCTGCTTGTTCCTTCTGCACATTGTCTCCACATGCTGCAAGGTATCATTTTCACTTGCCTTATCTATTCTTCAGGCAGATGTGGTAGCTTCTTTGGAAGTACAGCAGCAATGGGAGACGAGTACTCGAGAGCAGTGCTAGGTAGGCAATCAGGGAAGGGTTCCAAGCAGTCGGTTCCTTACCCGAGTTTGAGTGGAAGTTCCGGCATATTGTTTTCTTTATCCTTGTCTTTGTAGGTAGGAACAAGGACAAAGGAAAGGACAGGGAGAACGCATGATATGAGATACTCTTGCTTTCTACCCTGGTGATATGAGATACTTTTGCTTTGGAGTCATTGGCTTGCAGAGGTACCCCAAGGAATAAGGAACACTGAGTGACCCGAGAGGCTTCGTTGGGAAGGCATTCTCGAAGATGAAGAAAGGTTCTGTATGTCTGCCTTGCTATGGAAGGTGAAGGTGGACAGTTATAGGAAGTTCTTTGATACCTGTAGAGGTACTATTCTTTCACTCGTGTCGGCAACCAATGCGTGATTGAACAGTAAACTTCACGTGCTTTCTCCTTCACCGAAAATCTTCGACAAATTGCCCGTGATTTGCGCAAAGTTGAGTGTGCATATGACAGGTGTTTGACGAGGCTGAAAAAAGACTGGCACCTCTTCGATATCTGGGATCGGCGTTTCGACAAATTGCCCGTGATTTCCGCAAAGCTGAGTTTGCGCGTGACTGGTGCTGACGAGGCTGAAAAAGACTAGCGCCTCTTCGATATATGGGATCGGCGCTTCGACAAATTGCCCGTGATTTCCGCAAAGCTGAGTTTGCGTGTGACGGGTGCTAACGCGTCTGGAAAAGCAAGATGCTTCTCCGATTTCTGAGCTTGCCTCTTCGATTTTTGAATCGGCATTTTCGAACTCTGAGCTCACCTCTTCGATCTCTGAATGCCATCGAGTGTTGATTTTATAGAGGCACGCAATTCGTTTCAAAGCACATTTCGCTTGTGAAAACTCCCATCTTGTACTTCTAAGATCTTGATTTGTCCGATCTCTTCTTCCTTCAACACTTTGAAAATGTCTGGACCCTCCGACCGTCGTTTTGACTTGAATCTTGGTGAAGAGGCAGTCCCGCCTTCTCCAGACAACATATGGCGCCCATCCTTCATATCCCCTACTGGTCCTCTTACCGTTGGGGATTCGGTGATGAAAAATGATATGACCGCTGCGGTGGTGGCCCGAAACCTTGTCACTCCCAGAGATAACAGACTACTTTCCAAACGGTCTGATGAGTTGGCTGTTAAGGATTCTCTGGCTCTCAGTGTGCAGTGTGCAGGTTCTGTGTCTAATATGGCCCAACGCCTATTTGCTCGAACCCGTCAAGTTGAATCATTGGCGGCTGAAGTGATGAGTCTCAAACAGGAGATTAGAGGGCTCAAGCAGGAGAATAAACAGTTGCATAAGCTCGCACATAGCTATGCGACAAACATGAAGATGAAGATTGACCAGATTCAGGAATCTGATGGTCAGATTTTACTTGATCATCAGCGGTTTGTGGGTTTGTTCCAGCAGCATTTGCCCTCGTCTTCTGGGGCTCTGCCGACTGCTGAGGCTTCAAACAGTCAACCTCCGGTGCCTCTTCCTCCTGGGGTTCTGCCTAGTACTGAGGCTCTGAATAACCACCCTCTTGTGCCTCTCCGACCTGGGGCTCCGCCGAGTACTGAGGCGCCACCTGACCAATGAAGGCTTTTGTTTGTTTTTTGTTTTTTTTTTGGCATGTAAATGTTCCCTTTGTAATTTTCCAGAAAAATCAATGAAACGGACTTTATTTCTGTCAATGCGTTTTTTTTTTTTTTGCTATATACATACATATATTATGTGTATATATATATATATATATATATATATTTTTTTTTTTTACGTGGACTGATCCACCATTCCAAAACCCTTCCCCTTTCTTTTGCATGGTGCTAGCCACCAAGAATCCACCTTCTCTCCCTTTTTTTTATTTTTATTTATTTTTATTTTTTATTTTATATATATATATATATTTATTTATTATTTTATTTATTCATTATTTTTTTTTTTGCTTTTGCTTTCACATGGTGCTGATCCACCATTCCCCTTTTCTTTTCTTTTTTCACGTGGTGCCAGCACCACTTTGCTCCACCATTCCCTTTTTTTTTTTTTTTTTTTTTTTTTTTTTTTCAATATATTTTTCTGTATAAATTTGGGTGGTGGGTAGAGGAATTTGCAGGGAGCGGAGCAAGGAGGCCGAGAAGATGGTGCTTCGAGCTTCATGACCGGCTAGTCGTTTGACGGCGGTCGTTGAAGTTCTTTGCTATCATGGTGGCCATAGTGACGAGCTCGAGGGAGGCCAGGCGCTGCGGTGGATCACATTCAAAGGCAGTAGCAGAGCAACGGAAGCACACCAACCTTCGAACCCAAGCCAAAGACATCAACCCTTGGAACAATTTCGGAGATGAGGATCTCAAACAGGAGGCTATCGAAGATCTGGCGGCGATTGAAGGAGAGTTTTCCGTAGCAGCTGGATCTGGAAGTGGAGGCAGAAGTTGACGATGAGCAGGAGAGACCGGCGGAGATGAAGGCTTGGAGTCGAGTGAGGATGGGCTTTGAGAGCCGCGCTCGGATTTGTAGCTGCGGACTTGGGTCTTCTTCTTGGAGCAATGGCACCAGCCGGAACCGGAAGCAGATCCTGAGGCTGGAAACTTGCACGACGTGCCGTCGGAGTGGTCGTGCTCGTGACACCTCTTCTTAAACGGCGATGTTGAGAGGAGTGGCGGCGGAGGACAATGTGGTTGATTTATGTTTCTTCTCAAATGACCAAACAGCTTCCTCTACCTGCTGTTTAATGGATTTCCCATCAACAAATCCATCCTTGTCGGATGAATTTCCCTCAGACGTACTTCCTGTTTCTCCATCCCTCTTGGAGGTTATGTAATTGATATTTCGGATAACAACCTTTCTCGAGGACTTTCTCGAGGACTTTCTCCCACTCCAGCTTGTTCAAGTGCACTGTCGCCGCCAGAAACTCGCCGTAGTCGATTGTCTCGCTACTGTCAATGTCAGCTGCCTACATTAGATCCTTGATCTCAAACTCCATTAGCTCAGACCCTACTTTCCTCAGCCCCTCTTTGAGCTCATCAAACGTGATGCTCCCGCTCCCATCTGCATCAATCATCTTAAAAATCTCCCTCAGCCTGCCAATCTCCTCCTCCGAAAGCCGCTCAGCGTCATTTTCTTGAGCTTGTTCATGGTGGAGAACTGCTTCATCCTCGACAGGACAGCCGAGTCCAGCGGCTTATCGAGCGCAATCGTGTCATCTATGATCCACGGATGGCAAAACACCTCATGGGCAGTGATTCTCTTCCTTGGGTTTCTCTCAAGCATTTTACCTAGCAGGTCTCGTGCACTGCTAGAAATCCTAGGCCACGGCTCGGACTCAAAATCCAACCTCCCCTGCAAAATCTGCCGGAAGATCCCAATCTCCGTCCTGTGCCCAGAACGGCAGAACCTCACTTAGCAAAATGTACAGAATCACAATGTTCCTTGTCGTCGCGTTCGAATCCTCCGGCGGAAGCGGGAGGCTTATCTGAACGGGACACGTCGTCTCCAGCAGCTCCGTCATCCCTGTAAAATTCGACCTGTCAGTCTCCGATTTGTCGACCCGGAGAAACATAGCGGTTTCGGATCCGGGCGACCAGTACCCGTATAACAATCTCTCGAGCTGGAGCACGCAGTAGCCTTTGCCGTCATATTTGAACATGAATCCGAGGCAATTGTTTCTCGCCAGGCATCTCGATTCGCAGACGCTGAAGTTGGTGGCGGGCCAATTGGTCTGGTTCGACCCGCCCGTGAAATTCACGTAATCAAGCCGCTCAAATCTGGTGTTCCCCAAATTCGTGAGCTTAATTTTCCTTTCGCACCCTCCGTCTTTGATTCCGCCGGTGGATTCTCTAAATCCCAACGGGCACACGCAGTAAGAGGAGCTCGAACCGTCGCTGACGCAGATGGCGTTCAGCCCGCACATGCCGTGGACTCGGCACAATTCGTACCCGGCTTGCCAGACGATGTTCCATTGCCGTAGACTGGGGTCGAAGCTGTAAATTCTGAAATTCCCGTCGTCGTCGATCGTTAGTCTTCGAGATCGATTCAGGCCGAAATCGGAGGTGATAAACGACTGGCCGTTTACCTGCTGCACTTTGCCTTCGGAGTCCAGAGACTGGAAAGCGTTGGTGAGACTCTGGTAGACGTCAGTGTCGTTGAAGACTAAACTACTTGCGTTGACGACGCTGAACTTGCCGTTTTTGGAGAGAAGGGTGAAATTAGCTCCGGTCATGCTCTGGTTCGGCAACACGGTGTCAGTGGAGAAGGCGAAGCTCTCCCATTTGCCGTAAATTAAGTTTTCGTCGTTGCGGAGGAGGAGTCTTGTTCTGCTGGGATGGAGTCCATGGGGAGTCTTTGGAGGAGAATGAGTTGAGTTGTTGGACGATGGCCTGAGACTCGGAGAGAGAAGACCCAAATGTTGTTTTTTGACGATGTTGATGTCGACAAGGCTGCTGAGTGGGCTGCCTTTGGTATCCTTTGGATCAGGACGACTTCTTTTGATGAGCTTGCAGCAGATTGGGCCTGATTTAATTTGGGTCTCTTCTTCTTAGAGCTGGATTTGGGTAATAGACTTGGGCTTGGACAACCTCCTTTTGATGGGCTTATTGCTGCTGGATAGAGGACATACATATATATATATATATATATATGTATAAGGAATATGTTCCTTTTTTTTTTTTTTTTTTTTTGATGTGTTTTTTTTTTTTAAAGAAAATTGACTTTCTTTAATAAAACATTTATTTATATTTTGACGTGACTGAACTCGAAATTTTGAATATTCAAGCTGCCTACGTACCCCTCTAAAGAAGAGATCAAGTCATAACGTAGTTCAAATACATATTTTTTGGATTTTCTTTTGGTGGTGCCGTTTGCAGTTTCAGCTCGTGCAGACAAGGAGCGTTGGTGTTGCCTTTTATGCTCGTGCAGACCAGGAGCGTTGTGCCATGCAGTTTAGGCTCGTGCGGGCGAGGAGCTTTGTGTCCTACAGTTTAGGCTCGTACGGACAAGGAGCTTTGTGTCTTGCAGTTTAGGCTCTTGCAGACAAGGAGCTTTGGTTCGTGCAGTTTAGGCTCGTGCGAACAAGGAGCATTGGTTCGTGCAGTTTAGGCTCGTGCGAACAGGGAGCTTTGTGCCATGCAGTTTAGACTCGTGCGGGCAAGGAGAATTTGTTGATTTTGTCAAGCAATCCGGGAGAGGCGTTCCTCACAATTTTCATAGCAAGGAGCTTTGACTGCGTGATTGAAGAAGTCTTCGGGCAAGAAGTCGCGCATCGTGATGGCAACGGACGATCTTTGTGTCGCAATTTCATCATCTTCAACACGTTCATGTTGCTTTGAAGGTTGACAAGAGCTGTTTTGCCCCCTTTCCGATTGGCGGACTTGTGGAGGAGACGTATGCTTCTTGTGCAATTTCTTAGGAGTGACTTGAGTCCATCCTTAAATTTTGCTTGTCTTGGAGGATGCCCCTAGCGGTTGAGGTGAAAACTTCGAGTCGGAAGAGCCAGAAGTGAAGGTGGTATAGTTTGTGTTCACCACATCGTCAAGATCTAGCTCGATGATTCCTTTCTGAGCTAGCTTCATGATGAGATCTTTCAGCACGAAACATTTTTCTGTCGGATGACTGATGAAGCGGTGGAATTTACAGTACCTTGGACTGTCAGTGCGATTCATCTCTTCTGGCCGTTTGCACTCAGGCAAACTAATCACCTTCTCTTCCAGCAAGTCTTCTAACATGGCAACCACATCAGAGTCGGGGAATGGATAAGTTTTCTCCTCAAGCTCATTCAAAGTGCGTCTACGCATCTCTTGATCACGAAAAGCTTCGGTTTGAATCGCGTTGCCTCGTGTGGATATTTTGACGGGAGATGTGTTGACCGTCATCGCTTCCTTGGTGGGTTTCCATGCAGCCTTTTCCACCTTTGTCCCAAGAGCTTTGTCGTTCTTGTAGTCGGCGATCGGTTCTTTCTTCCCATGATGGGCGATGCTCAACTCCATGTCATGGGCGCGGGTGGCTAGCTCTTCGAAGGTCCGTGGTTTGATGCCTTGAAGGATGTATTGCAAACCCCATTGCATGCCTTGGATGCACATCTCGATCGAAGAAATCTCGGAGAGTCTGTCCTTACAGTCGAAGCTTAGATTACGCCATCGGTTGATGTAGTCCATGATTGGTTCTTCCTTCCATTGCTTCGTGCTCGTCAGTTCTAGCATGCTCACAGTGCGGCGGGTACTGTAGAAGCGGTTGAGGAATTCCCTTTCCAACTGTTCCCAACTGTTGATGGACTCGGGCTCTAGGTCCGTGTACCACTCAAAGGCGTTTCCTTTTAACGAGCGCACAAACTGTTTAGCAAGGTAATCTCCCTCCGTCCATGCATTGTTGTAGGTTTCGATGAAATGTGCGACATGTTGCTTCGGGTTTCCTTTTCCGTCAAATTGCATAAACTTCGGCGGTTGATAGCCCTTCGGCATCCTTAATGCGTCGATCTTCCTGGAGTAAGGCTTTGAGCACAACGTGGAGGCATGGGAGCTCCCTTCGTACTGTGCCTTGATGGTATTGGTGATCATCTCCTACAGCTGCTGGATAGAGAGAGATCCCATGAGCGCCGCTGCTTGGTCTGGTTTCGGCTTCCCATCGATTTTCTTCACCAGGGGTTCTTCGTCTCCGCCAGCTCCTCCCTTTAGTGGATCATCCTCTGGGTCGGGTTTCTCGCTGTCCTGCGCCTCCAGTCGGTTGACTAATGCCGCGATTTGCAAGTCTTTTTCTTCCACAGTTCGAGTTAGTCTTGCGATTGCTTCATTCATTTGAGCAAGTTGTTCATCGATTGAAGTTGCTCCAGCGGTCATGACTTGCATGGCTGAACTGCCGCTTGAATCGTCATCGGAGAGCATGGATTCGGAGTATTCCCTTGGTCTTTCCCCCCTTGGTGCCCTTAGTGAGGCTAAGGTGATCAAAGGCTCGTGCCTTGGGTGCTCTTGTTCCCTTCGTACTGTTGATGCAGAGGTGAAAGAGGTGGCAGAACTAGCTTTTGCCATGCTTCGAGTCGTGATGCCCAAAGTGACACCACTTGCGACGATGACGCTCTTGTTCTTTGTACCGGTTGCGGGAACAGTTTGAGCCTTCCTTGATGCCATTGACTTTGAGGTGTGTTTGGATTCCTTGAACGGAGAAAGAGATGAGAGGTAGAGATGTCCCACCGGGCGTGCCAATTTGTGAACACAGAAAATTCCTGAAACGAAAGAGACAAGAACAACGTGCACAAACAAATATTATGTATTTGATGATTTTGGGTTACAATCTCTCTCAAATTTGATCCTCTGATTCGATCTCTGTAAGGTGTTGATTTGTGGATGTGTGATTGATCCAAAGGGCCGTTGGGGCTTGATCTAAGGATGAACGTTCTTCAAGGGCCGTAGACTTGATCTTGAAGGTGGATTTGAGCGGATCTTCAAAGGGGCTTTTGGGCTTGATCTTTGAAGAACAGTGACGAACGGATCTCCAAGGGCTTTTGGGCTTGATCTTGAAGAACAGTGATGAACGGAACTTCAAGGGCTTTTGGGCTTGATCTTGAAGAACGGTTGGATGTGTGGATTTGTCGACGTTGTTGATCCAAAGGGTCGTTGGGGCTTGATCTTGGATGAACGGATGATGAACGATGGTGCTTTCTTCAAGGGCCGTCGGGGCTTGATCTTGAATTGGTGGATGGTTTATCCAAGGGCCGTCGGGGCTTGATCTTGGAAGAAAGATGAACGAAGAACGAAGAACACTTTCTTCAAGGGTCGTCGGGGCTTGATCTTGAATTGGTGGATGATTGTTGATCCAAAGGGCCGTTGGGGCTTGATCTTTGGATGAACGATGAACGAAGAACGCTTTCTTGATTCTTCGGGAACCTGGATGCTTGAGAGCTTCGGAGTTTCAGAGCTTCAGAGCTTCAAGAGTTTTGCCTAATGATTTTGGTTCCCCAAATGAATGAAATGGGATTGTATTTATAGAAATTTCCAAGGCCTAATTTTGAATATAATATTCCAGATGAAATAAGTCGTTTCTGCCAGGTGTTGACACGTGTCCTATTTGATGACTTTTCCAACTCATTTCAATTTTCGTTGAGTCACACGCTACGTGTAAAATTTATGTAATACATGAGCGTTGAAACTTTGATTTATCGGTCAACATTTATTTACCGAAATTTCGATGTCTACAAAGAACTCTAGAAAGGAAAAAAACTAGAGGTGAGGTGAGGTTCTGTTTAGGTACAATGAAAAAGCAAAACAGCTTTGGAAGCATATTTGTAGAAACAGCTGAATTGAGAAAATAGAATTTGTTAAGCAAAAAATTTCTATACTATTTATTATGAATTTTATGTGTTATTTCTTTCATGCATTTCATCAGTTATTATATATATTTACTGGACCTTAAAGGATTTTAAGAAAAATATTGTCTTATGCATTTAGTGAAGTTATTATCTTAGTACACTAGTCCATGTTAGGGCCAGAAGATTTTATTATTTAACTGAGCTAATTATTTTATCGAACATTCATTTATCGAGATTTTATTGTATGAAGAGAACTTGCATGACACATGTATATTATCATTTTTCTTTGTCTCTCGTCATATAGCATGAGAAGAATTTGCATGTATATATACTTTCAAGTCACGAGAGACAGAAACAAGAGATATATTTCCGCAATGAATGAACTCTACGCCCTGCCTACTGAGAGCACTGTACATGGGGAATTTGTTCAACAAAAAATTCTAAATACCTAAACAAGGACATAAGATTTTGGGACTTCGGCGGTCTATCCAAGTATATACGTGTGAATTATTGAAATGAATCCACTACAAATTTTTATTTTTATTTTTTTTTTTGAGATACAAAGTTTAGGAGAGTTGCAACTCTCACCACCAGCATCAGAACATATCCACAACTTCAAGTTGGAAGGACTTATGCGTGACATCTAATTAACAGTTGTCACTAATATGAATTTACGTAAGAATTTATAAATCGTGAACCAACAAGAACTGCTGACAGTGAGATCAAACTTAGATTGGAGATTAACCACAAACACACCTTTACCAACTAAAGCAACCCTGTTTGGCTCACTACAAACCTTTTCATTATAAAATCTCCTTTAGTTAGATGTTTCATCAACCTCTTATTAGCGAATATTAATGAGATTTTAACCTTTCTTTATGTCTGATCAGTCAGTCAATTAGTTCATTTCCCTCTCCAACTCCTCCAACTTGGCCACTAATCTGTTTTCTTTTCCTTTAAGCACTTTCCTATCTACAAAGATATAGCAGACCCACTTCCGCTACCAATTTTTGTTTTTTTTTCGCTTTTTTTCATAGTGGTGTTTGTGTTTCATCAACACAATAATTTTATCGATTAGCTTCTACTGACTTTTGTTTTCTAGTTTGCGGCTTTTTGTGTTAACAGTTTTGAGTTTATCGAGTGTAACTGAGTTAATTGGTGATACATAATTTGATTTACAAAATTTGGTTTAGAACAAAAAATAATAGTAAAAGCAATAGAAAACATTACAAACATTTATTAATCAATTAAAAATTGGATTTGAATTCACTGTCAAATTTTATAGCAACCATTTTTGTTGTCAATCCACGTCATGCCACATAAAAAATAACATTTTGATTGAAACACTAATGTTGTCTTTCTTTTTGTTTACTGTTATTGATGGTGTAGGATGTTTAACATCTTCTTTGATGATGCTCTAAGCTGTCTAAATTACGGTCTGGTAAGTACTTGGTTACAGTCAACCTACCAAAAATCTAGGCCGTCTAAATTACTGTCTAATAAACTGGTAAGTACTTGGATTACAGTTAACCTACCCAAAAAAAAGGGACTTACTTCAACATTAATGAAATCGCAATGCAGATGTGATTGCAGCCAGGTTCAGCAACTTGTGAATGTTTGAATCATCAAATCAGGAGCTGCTTTTTTGTTTCTCGTAATTTTCATTCTTTTCGAGTAACGACGTTAATTATAACATGAGAACTGCAGATGAATTACGTAACCATCACTTCCTGCTGGTTGAAAACCATCAAAATTTTCGAAAACCCTGCATGCAAAACCCTAGCAATTGCAATGTTTAGCCAGGCTGCTGTCATGCCTGAGGACAAAATTAACTAACTGTGCTTAATTGATTTTTTTCTAATTCTTGAATGGATATTGGGATAATATATTATCCAAAGCATGGATAAAAGTTGGTTTATCAACTTAGTGTCAAAAAGGCTTTAGGCAATCAATTATGATATCTGATATTCTACTTTTATGAAGTGGAAGAAAGATAATTTCCCTACTGTTATTATCTCATGAACAAAATTGCATGGTGAAGTAGCATTCCACTTGCATGCCTCTAACAAATTAAAGAGAGTGCAGCTGCTTGTCGCTCGTTGTGTGCGTGCTCCGAATTATGACAACGACTAGTATTAGGTACGTGTAGGCCAGTTTTCCGGTATGCTGTTCTAAGTTTCTTGTGTGTGGGATCGCAGCATGTTGGTCGAGCACTTCACATAGTGGTACGGAGGAGATGAGTATGTGTAGAGTACAAGTGAAATGTAGGAGAAAAAGTTTTTCCCAGAAGATTAAACCTCTTTTTTGAAGTGCATGTGACTAAGAATGCATATGATCTGGTCCTTCCTCAGTGAACCATACATTCAGGAAGTGACACTCATATGTATATGACTTTGAAGATACATATACAAGCAGATGGAGGATGAATGGCCACTCAGGCGACCCATTGGTGTCATGGATTCCTGCCTTTTTCATTCAAATATGGTGTGGATGAGGAGGTCTGATTAACCCCACTAGTATCATGTCACCCAAAGTGAGGCAACCAATGGCAGAAACACATACTCTCAAGGACAGAGTACGTTTCAGATTATCGGGGTTCTAGAGTAAGTTGCAAAATGGGTCACAAGATTTTAACTACAGCTTTCTCTAGTTGTAATCTAATATTTTGACATTCGACCGATTTACACATTTCGTTAAGTTGACGGTTCATATATATATGTAAATTGGTCAAACATTAAAACGTTGGGATAATCGTGAACCGTTTTAATACTAATCCCAAACTTCAATGGATATATGGTATTTATGGTATTTATAAAAATTCGTTGATAATAAACTCTTATGCTAAAAGTATTTTGATAAGTCGATATTATACTATATATTTTATCTTAATTTTAGTATTAATTTATTGGTTATTTTGTAAGAATTTTGATACTTTGAATTATATTTCTAATGTAGGATTGTTCGTGTCAAAGTTTCAAAATTTTCTACCAAGCGATTTATTTATGCGAAGAAATAAAAGAGCAGTGTGCAGTGTTGTCAAAATGATGTTTTGGGCTTATTTGGGTTTTTTGGCGTCCAAGATGATATTTTTGGATTTGAGACCTTCTGGCAATTATGTTCGTGATGTCCTAAGTTTTAATTCAAGTCATTTTGGGTCTGTTTTGGAGCATTGAAGATCTAGAAACATGGGATTCTTTGTGGTTGGGCAAATTTGCAAAAGTTAGAATATGAATGTATTTCCTATTTATCTTATTTTATTATGTTTCCTTGTTTTTAAAAGACCTTTTCTAGTACATATTTTTAATTTGTAATAGTATAAATAAGGTGATTTAGCCATTCAAAGAAAAGAGAGAGAAAGGTCTATGGAGAAGGTGGCAGAAGAAGGTCTGGGGAAGGTTCGGTTCATCAATCCTGAGGATTTTCCTAGTGAGGAACCTCACATATCAGCGCCAGTGAAAACAGCTTGAAAGGACATCGGAATGGGATTTGGGGTAGTTAGTTAGTAAGAAAATAAGAATTGGTAGGATAATTGGGAAGACTAATTAATGTATTTGTACGTGTTTTTTTTTTTTTGGTTAATAGCTACTTTTATTGCAAACTAGAAGCAAACAAAAAACATAACCAAAGGCCCAAAGCTAACATATGGACAAGCAAAAAGTGGGTCAAGGCAAACAGAGTACAAATGGGCCAACCAACTGTTAAAGCCCAAACACACAAACAAATTTACAGACTCTAGAAACATCCACTGCATCTGCCACTGCCACAGTAAACCTTGATCCGTCCAATTCCTTGTCCACAGCCTAAGCATCACCTCTTCAAATGCAGCATCCTACCTCGATCTGCTGCACGAGCATAGCCACAAAGAAAGGATAGCCAGCAATTGATCGAAGGAAGCCATCTATTGGGATGAAATCCGTGGAAGCCCACGAATAACACTGCCGATAAAGGCAGATAACCAAGAGAATGTGGTGGTGTTGGAAACACCCGAGCCGGTGAAAACGTTGGAGCTCTACACACGATCTCCATGAGATTCATGGTTGAGAATCAGAATAATGATGAACGAAGAGGAGGGATACCAGCTGGGCAAGAGGGATATAATAGATCAGGGTAAAAGGCAGGAAGGGAGAGCAGTAGAAACAAAGAGCAGAGAAGAGAAATAGAGAAGGGAGGAAATGGCGACCGACCTCGACTGAGGCTAGGGTCAGCGCCACTGGGTTTTCTTAATTTTTGAAGCCTCACACAGAAGGTGAGAAAGACTTTCAATATGAGAGAAAAACTCTCACTCGGAGAGAAAGTTTTGGTGTTCTTCCAGAATTAGAATTTTAGATTTATATTTGTAGATAGTTAAGTAATGTGTTTGCTATGTATTGTGGTTATTTGTGTTTTGGCTTGGTTTGCCAGGACGGATAACACAATGTAATTCAACTAATTATATTGTTTTAGGGAAAAAATTCAAATGCCCCATCAGGCCTCAGCTTATGAAAAAACACTTGGATTTGGACGCTTGACCACGTGGCCGTTATTGAGTGAGGGTTGATGGAGTTTCTTTGCGTCTTAGGTTGTTTGCTAAGTGGAACGTAAGAATTTTTTAAACTTATGACATTCATTCAATTAGTCGTTTTCAGTTTAGTTCTAACTTCTAAGACATTTTGAAATGTACAATTTATCTTTATATGTCAAATTTATCACACTTTTTATTTACTTTTCCATATTCAATGAACTAAATATGACTAATTTTAATGAAAAGTTAGCAAAATTTAATAATAAGGGGTAAAGTGATACGTCTAATGTTTAAGGGTTAAGAGCCACTTAGAGCATCTCTAATGAGGTTCATAAATGGAGTCCCTACAATTGTATGATCCTTATATATAAGGACAAATGACTTCTAATGGGTCGGAATTGAAATCCTCAAAGTATCTCAATACATAAGGACTCGTCTGATGCCTCAAAAATAATTCTCAAATATGAGGACTACATATAGGGACTCAAATAGTGGATTCCATATTACTTTTGAGTGAGGATAGTGCTACTCTTTATGTTTTTTTTCCCTTGTTTTTTGAACCCACCCAAGTGGGGCAACTTCTCATTTGCCTTTTTTTTAAATTCTTGAAAAATCCATGGTAGGGATGGTTTTTTTTTTATTTTTATCAATGGCTACAATATTTCAATGAAATGAATAATAATTTTTTAATATTTAGTCCCTATATTTAGGGATTATAGAATTGTCATTGTAGACAATATTCTTTTAGGGACTCGAATATCCTCTAAAGCTCCTAAATGAGTAATCAAACGTGGTGGTGGGAGTCCCTAAGTAGGGACTAGTAGTATTCCTCTTCACTTATAAGTGAGAGATCTTAGTTTTGATTCTCGCTAAAGACGAATTTGAACAAAATTATTGTTAGCCTATTGTGAGGCTAAGTCTACCCCTCTCCCATAATGTAAATAATATTGTTTGTTCAAAAGAATATATATTTAAGGGATAAGTACCCAATTAAGTCCAAGGCATTACCAAATTTTCTAAGAAGTTAGCCGAAATGATCATTTGATTTGCTGAAATAATCACTTTTCAACATTTCATCGATTATGTCCCAACGTTTTGTCAATATATTGTCATTATTAAATCGATAATGTTGTTAGTATTCAACCCTTTTGTTCCTTCAACAATTGGATTTGTAAAATGAATTTCAATCAATTTCCCAACTTTTTCTTACCACGCTTAGACCCCGCGATTCGATCTTTACCGACCTTCTTGTCTAATCCACTAAAAAAAATTTATATTTTATTGTGAAACAAGATCAAGTGGATAGGAACCAGATCTCTGGATATTCTTTGTAAAAATCTTGAGAATCTTATAATTATATTCGTTTATCGTACATCGTGCAATCAATTTTCATCAGATATTGTTTATATTTAATTTTAAATAAAAAATTTATAATAATTTCTAACTACATGATGAATAAATATGATTAAAAGATTTTTAAAATCTTACAAAGAGGATCCAAGAAAATCCTCGTTAATTTCCCAAGTCCAAAGACAAAGCCCAAAGCCCAAAGCCATCACCTTTCCCTAACATGCCCCACCTTGTACAGAGTGTGCAGCGCCACCGTCAAAAATTACCAAATCTCAAATCCTCCGCCGCCCATGGCGGGTTCCTCCCTCATGGAAAACCTCTTCCAGCGCACGCTGGAGGACCTAATCAAAGGCCTCCGCCTCCAGCTCATCGGCGAGTCCGCCTTCCTCTCCAAAGCCCTCGACGAAATCCGCCGCGAGATCAAATCCACCGACGCCGACACTAAAGCCAACGCCCTCCACAAGCTCACCTACCTCTCCTCCCTCCACTTCTACAACATGTCCTTCGCTGCCTTCCACGTCGTCGAGCTCCTCTCCTCCACCCGCTTTTCCCACAAGAAGATCGCCTACCACGCCGCCGCCCACTCCTTCTCCGACGACACTCCCGTCCTCGTCCTCATCACCAACCAGCTCCGCAAGGACCTCACCTCTACCAACGAGCTCGAGGTAAGCTTAGCGCTCGAATGCCTTTCTAGAATTGCTACTATAGATCTTGCTAGGGATTTGACACCAGAGATTTTCACCTTGCTGGGTAGCGGCAAGGTTTTCGTCCGAAAGAAAGCAATTGGTGTGCTTTTGAGGGTGTTTGATAAATACCCAGATGCTGTGAGGGTGTGTTTTAAGCGTTTGGTTGAGAATTTGGAGAGTCCTGACTCGCAGATTGTGTCTGTGGCTGTTGGGGTGTTTTGTGAGCTTGCTTTGAGAGAACCCAGATCATATCTTCCGATGGCGCCTGAGTTTTATAAGATCTTGGTTGATTCCAAGAACAACTGGGTTTTGATTAAGGTGTTGAAGATATTTGCAAAGTTGGCTCCTTTAGAACCTAGGTTGGCGAAGAGGGTTGTTGAGCCAGTTTGTGAGCATATCAGGAGGACTGGGGCCAAATCATTGTTGTTTGAGTGTATTAGGACAGTGATGACCGGTTTGAGTGATTATGAATCTGCAGTGAAGGTTGTCGTTGTGAAGATTCGGGAAATGCTAGTTGATGATGATCCGAATCTCAAGTATCTTGCGTTGCAGGCACTTTCGGTGGTTGCCCCAAAGCACTTGTGGGCAGTGTTGGAGAATAAGGAGGTTGTGATTAAGTCTTTGAGTGATGTGGATACGAATATCAGGCTGGAGTCTTTGCGTCTTGTTATGGCAATGCTGTCTGAGAATAATGTGGCTGAAATTTGCAGGGTGTTGGTCAATTATGCTCTTAAATCTGATTCCGAGTTTTGCAATGAGATTTTGGATTCCATTTTATCAACATGCTGCAGTAATGTGTACGAGATTATTATTGACTTCGATTGGTATGTATCACTTCTGGGAGAAATGGCGAGGATCCCGCATTGCCAGAAGGGGGAAGAAATTGAGAAGCAGCTTATTGATATTGGTATGAGGGTCAAGGAAGTTAGACCAGAGCTTGTCCGGGTCAGTCGTGATCTGCTGATTGATCCTGCATTACCTGGTAATCCTTTCTTACACAGGATATTGTCGGCTGCTGCTTGGTTGTCAGGGCAATATGTTGAATTCTTGATAAACCCGTTTGAGCTCATGGAGGCACTATTACAGCCTCGTACAATTCTCTTGGCACCATTTATAAGAGCAATATATGTACAGTCTGCTCTTAAAGTTTTAGTCTTTTGTTTAAATTCTTACCTTTTGCAGAGGGGGAATACTGCTTCCTTTTCAACTTTTGATGGATTGGTTTTGGAACGAGATGACCCAGAGAGTTCTATTTTGGCATCATGTGATGCTCCTGTGCATTGCATACAGGATGAAGGATTCAACCCGAGGGTTTTAAATCAATCTTTTGAAGGTCTTTCTGTGGAATATGATGGGGAGGAAACTTCTACTCTTGGGCAGACATCTGCATTGTCTTCATTGAAGGACGGTTTCACACGTGAATCTATCATAAACCTTTTAAATCGAGTTGAATTGGCTGTGACTCCACTAACGGGAAGCTATGATGTAGAAATACTAGAGAGAGCACGGAATATACTTTGTTTCATCGAGTTGATTAGGCAAGAACTGCTTGATAGTCCAGTACACAAGGACGAAAGTTTGGAAAGTGAAGAAGCACAAGTGTCCCAAATCATCAAAGTGATGCATGATGCCTTTTCAAGTGATCTAGGTCCTGTCTCGGTGAGTGCTCAAGAAAGAGTTCCTGTACCAGATGGGTTAATGCTTGCAGAGAATCTTGAAGACTTGGAAAAAATCTTCGGTGATGTTCAACTACCTTCGTTAAGTTCATTTTCTCTTGGAAGCCCACAGTATGAGGAGAGAGCTGGTTTTTCTATTCCTATCCATGAAAGCAAAGAAGAGCCAGCGCCATCGAACGAATCCACGTCTCTGCTTGCAGAGCACCGTAAGCAGCACGGTTTATATTATCTTTCCTCTGCGAAGAAGGAAGATAATTATCCACCTGCCAATGATCCTAAATTACAGGTTGATACTAATGACGATGACGAAGATCTAGTTAAATTACTTGTTTCAAAGAAAAAGCCATGTCATGCAAAGCCTCGGCCTGTGGTGGTGAAATTAGATGGAGATCAAGCACCTATTGCAGCCAACCCTCGCCCGAAGGAAGATGTGTTGTCTGGTACCGTGCAAAACGTTCTTTTAGGTAGCGACACCAATCCCACTTCATCTCAGAGTAAAGTATCCACCAAGTCATCGAGTAAGAGAAAAGGAAAGGAGAAACTAAATGTTGATTCTGCTAAAGAAAACTTGGGTGATGTTGAAAAGCATGATCTAGGAAACCCAAGTTCAAGAAATAGCAAGCACCATAGTCATGGTAAAGGGAGAAGACACGGAAGCCCAGGGAAGAAGGGAGATGAAAGAGAAGAAAATGGTCAGAAAGTGAAGCAGAAAAGTAGTCATAGACATAGTAAGCACCAAGCTCGACAACGAGCGGAAGTGCCTTTGAATGTGGTTGCACAAACACCGGTCGTTCCAGATTTTCTTTTGTAGTGTTAAAAAGGTTTGAATTTACTTTTTACTCATCATTTTCACAAAGCTTGTCCTTGTATACTGTTGAGGTTAATCCTGCTGTAGATTTATACATTCGGCTTTTCTGGTCTTGGTTTGTGTTTGCACAACTGTTGGGATTCCCCTTGTTTATGTTTTTAAGCGAGAGGATGGGAGTGAATTTCATTCGAGCTATGAAGTTTAAGGTTCTTTCTGATTTCTGTTTTGACTACTGATCAATATGGGTATGATTGAACAACAAAACGATAACAATCAAACCTTATTTCACTAAGTGGGATTGGCTATATGAATTCTAGAACGTCACTACGCTTATCTTTGCGCCAAGTCTTCCGTTAGATGTAAGTATCCCATATGTTTTTTTACAGTCTCTGTCTAAGTCTTCCCAGGTCTATTTTTACCTCTTGTCCTGAACTTCCGTCTCATAATCACATCATCTAACTGAAATATTTTTAGGTCTTCGTTCACATGTCCAAATTATTTTAACAGAGCAACTTTGTCATCACTTTCGTGTACATCGGACGGCATCCCTTTCGGGGTTACTTAGTGACCGATTCACTCGGCGTAGATTGACTGAACGCTGAAAGCCTTCCACTGGCAGGAGATCGTGTTTTTCAAGAAATGCTTTGGCAAGAAATAAAATAATGAGCATCACTCCTCATGCAAATATCACATGGCGTGTCAGCGGCGACTTTAAAGAAAGATTGGGAGCTACTGGAAAAAGCAGAGGCCCGCTTTAAGCAGTAAGGCTGCAGTTTGGAGGGGCTTTTGTACATTAGTTCCAATCTAATGCATTTCGAGTGCTAAGGTGGCTCTTACGTAGAGGGTACGAAGCTCCGATGATGCTCCTCCATGGCATGGATCATGAACCTAGCAGGAAAGAAAGGTGGTGCAGCACCATCGTAAAAGATTCCTTCTCCATACCCTCCATCCTAAAGGCATAAATGCATAAAAAATGCACGATAAATGCTAAGGAGAACTCTCTCAAAGTGAGAGACTCTTCATGGACTCTTCCGCACCTTACAATTTAACGTTAATTTTCGTACCAACATTATAAAATAGTGTCAAAAACATGAGATGACAGAGAGTTTATAAGAAATCCCACTTTTGAGAATATCCTTAGTATTTCTCAAAAGACATAAATAGTGATTCCTCTTCTACTCTTCTAGTAGATCCAATCAAGACAGATCTAGTATGTTTGTGTTGGCATGAGCGCTCGGTAGGGTTAGCATGGTTCAACACTTCTCAGGGAGTATTTTTTGACCATTTAATTAAGAGTAATGCTAATAAGACTAAATTTGGAGACTAAATTGTAAAAACTAAAGAACTTGTAAGTTCATGATTTGTTTATTACTTAAGCTTTGATAGACATGCTCATTTCTATTAGTGACACATCGTTTAGTTTGTAATCTTAGTTTCTAAATTTAGTCTCCCTAGCATTACTAAAAAATTGGCTCAATTACAAATGACACTTTACTACAATAGCAAAAAGTAATGATGTATATGCATCTTAATGCGGGTGTGCCGCCGATTCTCTATTCCCCTAACAATATGATTTGTCGAAAAGAAAATTGAATTGGCTCATTTTAGGAATAAATTGAATAAGGAGTATTTATGGAAAATTATGGTAAAACTTGTAACACCAACGAGAAGGCTTGCAATTTTGATTTCATTTTTTATGAGCAAGATTGGGCATTGTAACAATAGAGATAGATAAGTGAAGTTTATTTATTTTTATTCTATTATACTTTGAAAACAAATAACATATTTTTATTGGACTACCTTCCACCGGATAGTGTTTATTTATCTATTTTGTAAGCATCTTTAATCATGCTCTATATTTTATAGAAAAAAAATTATCTAAAATTATCAAAAAAGTTATTCTAACTAGAAGCTAGTTGTACTCTAATAATACTTAGAGTCATAATGATTATGAGTTAAAAATTAATTAACACCATGATTACAATAATAAAACCCTTTCATTTGATCACTATGTTATTAGGCCCGGCAAACCGGTTTTGTTGTCGTGTTTGTCTTATCTTTTGGCATACTCGTTATATTTGAATGGGAAACCCAACAATGACTCGTCTCGTCAACCGATTATCTACAGATAACCCGATAATGACCGAACTCATTAGCAAGTTGACCCACAACTTATTATTTTCGCATTGTTTCAGGTTAACGATTTGGGCAATAAGTTGACAGGATTATTAATATCAATCAAGCAATAGAAATCAATATTGCAAACTTCCTCTTTCGAACATAAGACAATATGTATAAACAAAAAAAGATGCTTAATCTGGCAAATGAAGCATATTCATGGCCTAAAGATCCGTTCATACTATTAAATTAATAATTAACAATCACCCCTTGTACTGTTGTGCAGATACAAATAAAAACTTTGGCATATAATAACCCCCCACCCCAAAAATCCCCATGTACAGTAGGTTTTTTTCCCTGCCTGGGCTAAATCAAGATTTGAAAATTTAATAAGCCCTCTCCAGTAGTAATTCCATTATGTATTATCTGTTACTGTATTAAATCAAATTCTTTGTCTACTTGCTAATCTCTGGCAAGAGGAATAAACCAGTAGGAATCAAGAATGATAACAAACCAACTCTACACTACTACAATATATGCTATCACCGTCGGAGTCAAAACCGACAAGAAATCAGATTTCTGTCGCAATTTTGGAAAAAATGCGACATAAAACAATGTAATGTCGCATTTTCAAAGCGACACTATTGCTAGCGTCACGAAAGGGCTTTAGCGTCGGTTTGGTGGCTTAAACCGACACTACATAGCGTCGCTTTAAAGCGACACTAAACTAACGTCGGTTTAAAGCGACGCATACTTACACGTTACGTCGCTTTAAGGAAACGTTCATTAGCAATTTAATTGTAAAATATAATTCCTACTGTCGCTTTTAAATGACACTGAAATAATATTAAATCAATTTAATATCCCATAAACCGACGCCAAATAACAATTAAATAAATAAAATATGCAACCGAATAACGGTCTTAACCGACACCACCTTTGTTAATAATAATAAAAAAAACACACAAATCGCATTCTTCTTCGATTCATTGTAACAGAAAAATTTTATATAATTATATTAATTAATTTCAAGGTCAAAAAAAAAAACATTAATAAAAATAATTAAAAAAAAAGTCTGCCAACATACACAATATTGTCCATACATTAATGAAAATAATTAACAATAAAAATAATGTCAAAATATACAAAAACCCATCCGTCATAACAACTACTAAATCCGACATTACAAACATAACATAAAAAACAAAAAAGATAGAACGATTAAAGTATCATATTTAACCGACAAAAAAGCGAACCAAATAAACTACGGAACCGAATCTGCGCCTGAACGTGGCACAGATCCTTCTCGCCCTTGAGGTCCTATATTTGATGCCAACATCCTCGACAAGTCCACATCAGATCCAACACCCGCAAGCATTTCAGCAAACCCCCCAGCTGGAAATTCAGGACAAGGCGCAGCCATCTCGGGTCGATATACTGGCACTTGATAAGGCGGCTCCTGCATGTAAGGCATGGGAGGCTGCTGCATGTATGGCATAGGCGGCTGCTGCATGTATGGCGTGGGCTGCATAGGCAGCGGATACATAGGATACGGAGGTTGCTGATTATAGCCAGCATAAGGATATGCAGGGGGCGGCTGACTTTGACCCGACTGTTGAGGAGGAGGCTGACTCTGGCCTGACTGTTGGGTTCCCGGGCTAAACGGTGGTTGTGGTTGTGCTTGTGGCTGAAATCTTTGGAAAAGCCACGCAAACAACTGACTTTGCTTGTTCTCTAGGTCCGAAATCCGTTTATTGTTATTTTCATCCCTCAATTTCAACTCATTATTTTGAGTCATCAGCAATGCGATTGCACTGTTAGATGACCTCTTGGAGGAAATTGATGTAGAAGACGAAGAAGATGCATAGGAAACCATATCAGGAGTCACCCCATGACCGTATCCTTTGACTCTATTATACCTCTCAGGACCCATTGTGTCAACATACACTTGGGTCCTAAGATCTTCATTATCCTCTTGCCCCGACTGAATCAAAGTTTGCAGATTGCTCTCCATTGTTGCCTAGCATTACAATTTTTAAAAAGAAAAATTCAATCGTAAAACAGAACAATAAGCTATAGATAATAAATTTGAATAATAATGAAATACCAACACAGTAAAATAAATTACCCCTGTACGCTCCGATTCTTCATCAATCCAAGCTTCATTTTTTCGTGTATGACATTCACGAAAAAAGGTTACAGGATCAGCTTCTTTCCCATGCTTCTTCCGCTTTACCAAAAATAAAATTTCACACAAACAATTTTAGGCTAACCTCGTTAAAATTAAAATTTATAACTATTGAATATTTAAAATAACATTTCTTCAAATGGTACAATCCATACATATTCTTGCCGCTTTCTTGCAAAAGATTTTGTACCAGTAGTATGGTTCATTGTTTTCTTTTGCCGATTAATCTTGTTTTTTTCAGCAACCTCCTGAAAATAAAAATAAAAAAATTATTACACAAATTTATAGTTATAACGAAATAAACTACATCGTTTACCTTTGTTTTATCTCCACTCCAGTATGCCAACAAATTACCCCACTGGGTAGGATTCACATCAGGAGGAGGCTGGGGACGCTCCTCTGCAGCTCTGTTGGTATAATATTTTTTTTTTAACTTATTTCTGTACTCCTTATGTGCATGCTCAGCAACCTTAAGCGTCATAAAGCGGATCAAAGGCAATCTTGGTATATCAGCATCTTCAAAAACAATATTTCCCTACATCCATAAAATAAAAAATAAAAAAAATAAATCAACCAAGTCAAATATTATAACAATCATTGAATTATTCTTTCATTTTCTAATAAAAATATAAATACCTATACCTTAATTCTATTCCAAAAAGCTTCCTTATCTACATCCTTAATCTTACGCCAATGCTTCGCCAATGGGAGAATTCTGTGGTCTCTAACCTCCGATGCCACATATTTTGAAAATGCACTAGAGTTATCACTAACGCATTTTCCAGACATATCAAACGAACAAAGCTGTTTCGTCCATTTGGGAACTGAGGGTCCTCGCCTCCGTTGAGAAGTTCCTTGTTCATAACAAAACCACAGTTAAAACAAACCAAAAAAGTTGGAAACAGATGTAAACTTTCAGTTTATAAGGATAATAGAAGATTAAACACAAAAAAAAAAAAAAAAAACGAATCCAATAATAATGTAGAAAAATAACCAGCTTCGACCTCCTCCCCTTCCACATGAAGTTCCTCATCACGTTGAGAATCACAACTACTATCCATAGCAAAACCAAAGGAAGAAGTGCGGAAATAGGAGTGAAGGGAGTGAAGGGAGTGAAGGGAGTGAAATGGGGAGTGAAGGGACTGAAATGGGGAGTGAAATGAGAGAGACGGAAATAGGTCGTAGAACCTTAAATATGCCAAAAAAATTAGCGTCGAAATATGCAACTATTACGTCGCTTCAAAGCGACACCACCTCTGCAACATTTTTGACTAGCGTCGAAATAGGGTAACATTGAGTCGCTTCAAAACGACGTTAGGTCTGACAGATTTAAATAGCGTCGAAATAGAGGCTAATTGCGTCGATTTGAACCGACGTTATTCTGACAGACAGTAATTGCAGTGGCCTCGGAATTGGACGTGCGAATGTGACTGAGGCTTCGAAATATGGGCATATTGCGTCGCTTAAAACCGACGTTATAGTCTGACATTTCTAACTAGCGTCGAAATAGAGAACAATGACGTCGGTTTTAACCGACGTTATTCTGACAGACATTAATTGCAGTGTCCTCGGAATTGGACGTGCGAAAGAACCGAGGCATAGAAATAAATGCCTGCGTCGAAACAATAACTGGTTGCGTCGGTTTAAACCGACGTATAATACGAGGCGTCGAAATAATAAGTGGTTGTGTCGAAATAATAAGTATTTACGTCGATTAAAACCGACGCCACTACTTATTATTTCGACGCAACTATTTATTATTTCGATGCTTCGGTTCTTTCGCACGTCCAATTCTTCCGATCCATTTCCCCGTGCAAAAAAACCGGGAAAATTCCCGCCCAACAAAAAAATAAAAAAAGAGTTTAACTAAAAAATAAAAAATGGAAACGCAGGAGAAAAAAAAATAGTTAAAATAAAAAAAGGTTATTTCTTATAATATTTTAATATATAAAATTTAACTTATACATAATGCTTAATAAAAACACAAATATAATTTTAGGAACATTTTGATATTGATGGCTTATATTTGAATTGTTTTAATCAAACATCTATAATTTTGAAACTTTTGATCAAACATTGTTCGGTTTATAATATCCTTAAATTTTTGATTTTTATTGTAAATAATTGACCAACTAGTTCATAAAATATTATGATAAATATTCTAAATTCACCACAAATATTCTATCTTAACTTATCATTATTCGTTTAAAATGAATTTTTCTTATGCAAATAATTTGTTGTATTAAAACGATACATTCACTAACACTTAAACAGTTTATTCATACTTTCATTAAGTATAACACAAGATTTTGGGATATCCACTAGTGTAAATATTTCAAATTGAAGATCGCATTCATTCACCGTATTCATATAGGGTGAAGGAGTGTACATATAAAAAATCATCAAAATCGGAGTTAAAATAACCGTTACATCGTGATTTTTCGTTAATAACCGTCGAATAAGTTTTTCCCGTTACTGTGTCTCAGAAAGTTTTTTTTTTTTAATTTTTGGCGTATGCGATCTCGAACTATACACAAACATGTTTGACGGTTCGATCGTTGAAATTAGTTTCGTAGAGTTCGTATTCCATCAAAACGATACATTCACTAACACTTAAACAGTTTATTCATACTTTCATTAAGTATAACACAAGATTTTGGGATATCCACTAGTGTAAATATTTCAAATTGAAGATCGCATTCATTCACCGTATTCATATAGGGTGAAGGAGTGTACATATAAAAAATCATCAAAATCGGAGTTAAAATAACCGTTACATCGTGATTTTTCGTTAATAACCGTCGAATAAGTTTTTCCCGTTACTGTGTCTCAGAAAGTTTTTTTTTTTTAATTTTTGGCGTATGCGATCTCGAACTATACACAAACATGTTTGACGGTTCGATCGTTGAAATTAGTTTCGTAGAGTTCGTATTCCATCAAAACGATACATTCACTAACACTTAAACAGTTTATTCATACTTTCATTAAGTATAACACAAGATTTTGGGATATCCACTAGTGTAAATATTTCAAATTGAAGATCGCATTCATTCACCGTATTCATATAGGGTGAAGGAGTGTACATATAAAAAATCATCAAAATCGGAGTTAAAATAACCGTTACATCGTGATTTTTCGTTAATAACCGTCGAATAAGTTTTTCCCGTTACTGTGTCTCAGAAAGTTTTTTTTTTTTTAAGTTTTGGCGTATGCGATCTCGAACTATACACAAACATGTTTGACGGTTCGATCGTTGAAATTAGTTTCGTAGAGTTCGTATTCCATCAAAACGATACATTCACTAACACTTAAACAGTTTATTCATACTTTCATTAAGTATAACACAAGATTTTGGGATATCCACTAGTGTAAATATTTCAAATTGAAGATCGCATTCATTCACCGTATTCATATAGGGTGAAGGAGTGTACATATAAAAAATCATCAAAATCGGAGTTAAAATAACCGTTACATCGTGATTTTTCGTTAATAACCGTCGAATAAGTTTTTCCCGTTACTGTGTCTCAGAAAGTTTTTTTTTTTTAATTTTTGGCGTATGCGATCTCGAACTATACACAAACATGTTTGACGGTTCGATCGTTGAAATTAGTTTCGTAGAGTTCGTATTCCATCAAAACGATACATTCACTAACACTTAAACAGTTTATTCATACTTTTATTAAGTATAACACAAGATTTTGGGATATCCACTAGTGTAAATATTTCAAATTGAAGATCGCATTCATTCACCGTATTCATATAGGGTGAAGGAGTGTACATATAAAAAATCATCAAAATCGGAGTTAAAATAACCGTTACATCGTGATTTTTCGTTAATAACCGTCGAATAAGTTTTTCCCGTTACTGTGTCTCAGAAAGTTTTTTTTTTTTAATTTTTGGCGTATGCGATCTCGAACTATACACAAACATGTTTGACGGTTCGATCGTTGAAATTAGTTTCGTAGAGTTCGTATTCCATCAAAACGATACATTCACTAACTCTTAAACAGTTTATTCATACTTTCATTAAGTATAACACAAGATTTTGGGATATCCACTAGTGTATAAAATTGTTAAAGTTTTTAGAAGTATAAAATTGTTAAATAAAAAGAAAAATAGTGTAATTAACAGCTCAAAAAATTTCGTGAACTTTAAATAAGAATAAATAATCATCCTTTCTTCGCATTAATACATATAATTCACAACAGGTTTTTAACTTGCGTCGAAATAGACTGACATTGCGTCGAAATAGGCTTATATTGCGTCGGATCAAACCGACGTAATCTGACAGTCTGCGTCGAAATAATCTTAGTTTGCGTCGGTTTAAACCGACGCTAAAATGACATTGCGTCGAAATAAGCTTTCATTGCGTCGGTTAAAACCGACGCCAAATGAATTAAAAAAGGGCGAAAAATGCCGCCCAAAATATTTTAATTAAACCGACGTCGGTTAAAAGCGACAGGAAACAAGCTAAAAAAAAAAAAAAATTATAACCCAATATTAAAAATAAAAGGTTTAACTTATATTTAATACTTAATAAAAAAAAAACAGAAATATAATTTTGATAATAATATATCATAACATACGAAATGAAAGATAAGATAATTAATACATAAAATAATTAACATATTTATTCTCCTTCATCATCTGTTAGCTCATCGTCGACATTGGCATGATTAACGAACTCGGTAGGCAGCGCTAATGATTCAAGAAAAGGAGTCTCTTCCACGCCAACCCTTGTATGAAAATTTTCATTATCAAGAATTCGATCATCCAAATTCGGTATGGCATAATCATCAATAGCATCACTATCCTCTAGTACGTCAAACAAATCCCTCGGCTGAGTTCGAACAACTACGTACCAATCTTTTTCAATTGTGTCCTCCACATAAAATGCTTGTAATGCTTGTGATGCTAGTATGAAAGGATCCTCTTTAAATCCCAATTGATTGAAATTCACCATAGTAAATCCATATTGATCGGTCTTCATTCCTCGTGGACTTTCACTATTAACCCATTCGCACTTAAATAACATCACAGCTCGACCCCTATCTTCCGCCTCAGTAGGACCACAATATTTAACCTCGAACATATCAACAACTCTGCCATAACAATTCACTTGCCCAATTGCTCCAGGAACATTTGCAGGTACAAAGACACCACAATTTTGATTCTTATGCTTATCATCCACAGATTTTATACGAAATCTAAACCCATGAACAATGTGACTTTTATATCTACTCACAACCCTACTAGGATAATTAGCTAGCCAATGCAAGTCTTCAGATATCAACGTGTCATTAGCATGATAGCTTGAATTCATCTGTAATAAGTATGAAGATAAAAATTGACAGAATAACTATAACATGTTATAATTAAAATGCAAAACAATAAATAAATAATGTGATTGTTATATCAACTCACATGTTGCTTGAACCATTCTGGAAATTCTTTCTTGCTTAGCTCCTTAATTTGGCGCATAGTTAACCTTTCTCGACGATGTTTAGTTTTCAAGAATTCCTCATGTTGGCTACACAATTATGTCGAAATTTAGATAATTAATTTTTCAAAGTTAAGAAAATCAATAAAACATTAAAACGTGTGATTAAACGTTATTACCTTCTAAATGGGTTCACTTCATCACAATTATTTAGAATATATCTATGGCACTGATCAAGAGTATTTAGATCGAGCTCCACATGTTCTCCTGAACCCATATAACATCCTTTGGAGTCAAAAATTGATAACCCACCAGACACTCCACGTCCAATACCATCTTCATTTCGGCCTCTACGGTTACGACGAGACTCGACACCTCTAAGATACATGGAACAGAAGGACAAGCACTCATCCACCAAATTTGCTTCAGCCATAGAACCTTCAGGACGACCTTTATTACGAACATTGCGCTTCAACGTTTGCAAATACCTATAATTATAAATTAAAGTTATGACTACAATTGTAATAATTATAAATTAAAGTTATGACTACAATTGTAAAAAATTTATAAAAAATTATTAATTACCGTTCAATTGGATACATCCATCTATAGGGAACAGGCCCTGCAAGAGCTGCTTCATCTGCCAAGTGAACTGGAAGGTGCACCATTATATCAAAAAATGCAGGAGGAAATATTTTTTCAAGTTGACATAATGTCAAGGCAATTCTTGAACTCAGTTCCTTGAATCCTTCCTCAGACTCCTTCTTATTACACAACTGTCTGAAAATTGCACTCAACTCTAATAATACCATAGTAACAGCTTTAGGCAAAACCGGGCGTATTGCAAGCGGGAGTAACTGCTGCATTAAAACATGGCAATCATGACTTTTCAACCCATGTATTTTTCGTTCATTCACGTGCACACATCGCGATAAATTTGATGAATATCCATCGGGGACCCGAATAGTAGACAACACATTGCAAAACGCAGTTTTTTCTTCTCTTTTCAACGTGAACAAAGCTGGAGGTAGAAATGTTCTATTTCCTTCTCTACGTGGGTGTTGACTGCGTCTTATGTTCAAGACTTCAAGATCTGCACGTGCAGCCAATCCATCTTTAGACTTTTCTATACCTAGCAATGTTCCCACCAGACTGTCACATATATTCTTCTCGATATGCATAACATCAAGATTGTGTCTAATCAACAGATGCCTCCAATAAGGTAGTTCATAAAAAATAGATTTCTTCTTCCACTGACTGTTACCACTTGTACTGCTCGAAGTTCTTTTTCTGCGTTGCCCGACTGAAGCATTTTTCTTTGGTTTTCCAAAAGTAAATCTCAATGTACAAAGTTCTTCAAGACATTGTAAACCAGTCCACTGCCTTGGTGCACTACGATGCTCACGACGACCATTAAAAGCTGTGGTTTGCCTTCGAAACCTATGATTATCTTCAAGAAACCGTCGATGGCCCATATAACAAATTTTACGACTCGCCGGCAAGTAAATAGATTCTTTATCATGCATGCAATGTGGACATGCTTTATAGCCATGTGTACTCCATCCTGACAACATTCCATAAGCCGGAAAATCACTTATAGTCCATAAGACAACAGCCTTCATCATAAAACTTTGGTTGGAATACGCATCATAAGTTGGAGTGCCCACCTCCCACAACTCATTCAACTCGTCAATCAGTGGACGCATGTATACATCAATCTCTTTACCAGGACTGCGCGGTCCTGGTATTAAAAGAGACAACAACAAATTTGGTTGCTTCATGCACATCCAAGGCGGCAAATTGTAAACAGAAAGCACCACCGGCCATGTGCTATGATCATTCCTCATTTTTCCAAAAGGATTAAATCCATCACTGGCCAACCCTAATCGAACATTTCGAATTTCTGACGCAAAATCCGGATATAAATTATCCAAATGCTTCCATGCTGGAGAATCTGAAGGATGTCTCATAAACTCATCTTTAGGACATTCAATTGCATGCCACCTCATATGTTCAGCCGTATGCTTCGACATAAAAAATCGTTGCAATCTTGGTTTTAAAGGAAAATACCACATAACCTTAGCTGCGATCTTTTTTCTCGACCTATCCGCTGCGTTGGTAACTTTATATCTTGATTCACCACAAACCGAGCACACGGTCAAATCCGAAGTATCTTTCCAATAGATCATGCAATCATTGGGACATGCATCAATTTTCACATACGTCAGACCCAAGTCATTTATAAGTTTTTTTGCCTTATAACATGATTCAGGCAAACAATCCCCTTCAGGCAACATTCTTTTAATTAACTCCAGTAAAGTTGTGAAGATGTCGTCTGGCATTCCCGCTAAACACTTGATCTGATACAGCCTTACAACTGCTTCTAATTTCTTAAACTCCTTACACCCTGGCCACAAATCTTGATCTGCCTCTTCAAGCAACCTAAAAAAAGTCTCCGCCTCTTCTGGACACCCTTCCCCAATAGACGGTTCAGTAGACGGCCCAACACCTTCTTCTGTTAATGGTTGGACAAATACATCATTAAGAAAGTCATGCATACCAATCACCTCATCTCCTGTTTCTTCTTCTCCAATTGCCACATTTTGCTCTCCAATGTTTTGCTCGCCATGATGTCGCCAGCAAGCATTTTTATAATCTTTATCCATATCATACAATATGAGATGTTCAATAATAGTGTTCCTAACAAAAGTATATCGATTACAACATCTTTTGCAAGGACATCTAAACTTATCAGGACCAACACCATTTGCAACTGCTTGATCCAAAAACAAATTAATTCCAGCTGTATACGCTTCAAAATTTCGAGGTATCGTCAACCAACTCTTGTCCATGTTTTACCAGTTTACGAGGGTAAAATATTACGCTGACACTAAGATGCCTACAATCTTGCAATCCCTATCATGTAGGCATAACTATTAGAATTTTCAATTTCTATCTTTCAACCCTCGAACTCTATCACGATCACGATTGCAATCTTTTAATTTTCAACACCTATTGTAGTAAAAACAAATTAAAATAACAACAAAAAGTTATCAAAATTATGCTCATCTAATCCATTCTAGTAAATAACAACCAAAAGTTAACAAAATAACAATAAATTAAAATAACAATTATAGTGCAAAAGTTATATTTAATATTGTTAATTTAACATAAATGCTTATTTAAATTATTCATTCCATTTTCTCATAACAATTCAAATTGTAAAAAAAATTAATTTAACATAATATATTCTTATATTACTAAAAATGATAAGTTTATGTTATATTAATATTGTTAATTTAACATACATGCTTATAAATATTATTCATTTCATTTTCTCATAACCATTCAAATTGCAAAAAAAAAAAATTTAATTTAACATAATATATTTTTACATTACTAAATATTATAAGTTTATGTTATATTTAATATTGTTAATTTAACATAAATGCTTATAAATATTATTCATTCCATTTTCTCATAACAATTCAAATTGCAAAAAAAAATTAATTTAATATAATATATTCTTATATAACTAAATATTATAATTTTATGTTATATTTAAGATTGTTAATTTAACATAAATGCTTATAATTATTATTCATTCCATTTTCTCATAACAATTCAAATTATTCTCATCTAATCCATTCTAGTAAATAACAACAAAAAATTATCAAAATAACAACAAATTAAAGTAACAATTAAAGTGCGAACAAAATTAATTTAACATAATATATTCTTACATTACTCAATATTATAAGTTTATGTTATATTTAATATTGTTAATTTAACATAAATGCATATAAATAATATTCATTCCATTTTCTCATAACAATTCAAATTATTCTCATCTAATCCATTCTAGTAAATAACAACAAAAAATTATCAAAATAACAACAAATTAAAATAACAATTAGAGTGAAAAAAAAATTAATTTAACATAATATATTCTTAAATTACTCAATATTATAAGTTTAAGTTATATTTAATGTTGTTAATTTAACATAAATGCTTATAGATAATATTCATTCTATTTTCTCATAACAATTCAAGTGACAAAATTAATTATTTCGCCTAAATATGAAGTAATTTAACAAAAATAATAGAAATTTATCTAACTACTTAAATTACAATTTTTAAATAAATAAACTTGTGTATTATACAATTTAAAAATTAAAGAATTTAGTGATAGAAACCTGAATTATAGAAGAATTCCGTCGTCGATCAATTCTTTATATACTCAACCAGCTCAAATAAATTCCCTACAACAATAAATTGTATCAAAATATTAAACATAAGAGGAGAAAATAAAAATACTACAAGCAAGAAAAATTTACCTTTGTGAAGAATGAACTTGGAAGAACTCGGAATGTGAAGAATGAACTTGGAAGAACTCGGAAGGTGAGAGAGAGAAGGTTTGTGAACCGTGAGAATGAGATAAATGCAAGAGGAAAAGATGAACACGGGTGAGTGAATATAAAGACGATCAATCTGTCGCTTACAACCGACACTGGGTTTCAAAATATTTAAAAAAATAAAATATATGTCGCTCAGAACCGACGTAGGATTTAAAATATATAAAAAAATCAATTAGTGTCGCTTCTATATGCGACACGCATACTTAATGTCGCTTAAAAGCGACACTGTTTTATTAAAAGCGACGCCAGTATTTAAAATTATTAAAACGTGTGTCGGTTATAAGCGACATTAAGTATGCGTGTCGCATATAGAAGCGACGCAGACTTTCTAAATCCGACGTCATATTCAGTGGGTGTCGCAACTCTCTTGTGCGCCACTATATGATATTAAACCGACGCAACAACTGACACTATAGGGTCCTTTTGTAGTAGTGCTATATAAATCCGAAAAATCTAAAGGTTTTCTCAGACCGTAAGTCAGTTCTTCTAGGAAAAACCCAAGCCAAACCCTAAGGACGTAATCGGCCAATGACTTTAGAAATTCGCACTTTTGGACTGTTTGGACTGTTTTCCGATTTGGACTGTTTACTATAAGAAAACCCCAGCCAAACCTGCTCTATAATCCGATTTGGACTGTTTTCTTTCCTCTTTCTATCAATATAACTGAGTGCACCCAACTCCCTTGTGTTCATATAGGTTTGTTGCGTAGAAAGAAAAGAGTTATATACAGTATACGATGCGTGTGTGTCAACGAACTAGGGTTTAGGGTTGAAGTGTTAATAATTGAGCAACGTTATCGGATAAAATATAATTAAAAAGATCTCAAGCACCAGCAAAGTATCTGATTAATCGTAACGACGCATGTTGTTTTTGATTTGATGACGCAAATCCCCAATTTATCTGTCATCAGTAGCTAATTAAGTATAAAAAACTAATAAAGATTCGGATTGTCAATTAGCTAAGACGGGTGTAAGTGCAACTTCCTCTTTGGCACATAAACTGTGTATAAGTGGCACAATCTAGTCCATACAATTATCCTAACATGTCCACGCAAACTCATGTTTGGATGAACCAGTATGAGGTTTGAGCAATGAGTATGGAACAAAGGAGCAGTTAGTCCTTTAGTGAAAATGTCTGCAAATTGTTCTCTGGAACAAACAAAGGAAAATAAAGCTTCAAAGACTTTATGTCATCTCATATTTTTAGAACAATGTTATATAATGTTGGCATGAAAATCAACGTTAAACTTTGAGCGGCAAACAGTCTATGAAGAGTCACACTTTAAGAGATTCTACTTGGCATTTCTCTAATGACTATATATAGAAGTTTTCTTGTATTTATTTTTGGTCAAGAACCAGTATGAGATTGAATACATGATTGACCAAAACCAAAAGTGTTCTATAAAAATAACCCTCAACTTGACGACAAAATTGATAAATTTGTCGATAGGGTTAAATTGACACATTATAATATATTAGGTGGTTCAAAATCAAATTGAAATTGTAGTGGCAAATCAAAGCATGAGCATTGATAAAATTTGAACATATTTTTCATTAGCCACACTAACCGATTTTTCTTGAGTACCAAGGCACAAAGAGCAGTACATTTTTTTTTTCCGTTGAATTTGATCTATTGACTTAAACTAAATAACTAAGAATTGTAAAATCGAATTCAACAATCAAATTTTAAAAGTGTATATTTAAGTTACATTTCTAAGTAAGACCGTTAGATCATTTAACGTAACAAAATCTATCTAATGACTTTTATTCAAATGTATAACTTAATATGTGCACTAAAGAAAATTCATGAGCATAAATACTGAAGATAAAATTGCACTCTAATCCTAACCGGGTCGAGCAACTGGTTGTAGCCCAAAATATTTCAACTTAAAAGCCCACAAGAACATAAGACCCGACCCAACCCGCCCAGTCATATTAAATCACATGAATAAATAAATAAATAGAAAACTGACACCAAAGCAAAAAAACCGATCACTCTCCTCCCTCCTTCGACGGACCACCGTCGTCTCTGCAATTGCGCCGACGACCCATGGACGAGATGACGAAGAAAGAAGCGGCCACCGCGTGGGGCTGGCTGCTGGAAGCACTGGCGGGATTCAAAGAGGTTGGGTTGCCGCTTTTGCACGATTTGATCGAAATGGCTCCCGATTTACCCGATGATTTGGAGAGGAAAGTGAGCGAAAGGGTCGCTCTGAGAACTTTGGAGGACTTGTTTCCTCCTCGCAACGATGTTCTTGCTCTTCTGCCCTCGGCCTCCGCTTCTTCTTCAACCCCAAGTTCGAAATTCAGCTTTGATTTTTCGGAAAGATGCGAAGATGTTCTGCAGCGCATTATCAATGAGGTATGATTTGAAAACCCAACTTTTTTTGTGTAATTAGTTCAAATTTTTCTGGGTTTTTTGTATGTTTAGATATTAAGTTTAAAGTTGGATTTTTTTTTTTAGTTGTAAGAATTTGTATGAGGATTGTTGGCATTCTGGGGGTTTTGTATGTTTAATTGTTGAGTGTGAAGTTGGAATCTGTGTTTTTGTGCAGACGCCGGAATGCGATGTGAAAACGGGCGGGCCGGGGCTGTTGAAATGGGATGTTCAGGCTTTTATTTTGCACAAACGGGCTTCTATGCCGAAATGTCTTTTGGGGCAGATCAAAGATTCGATTCTTGACGGTACGCATCCGTATGCTGATTTCTTGATACGAAAGAGCGGATTAGCATCAAATAGGGACGGTTGTAATGATGGAGTTTCTGTGAGTGGTTGTAGTATGAGGTTTAAGGGGAGCTGCTCTAATGCTCGAAACACGAGAGTAGAGGGGAATGATGCAAATGTGTTGCCTTCGAAGAGGGTCAGGATTTCTTCGGATGGAAATGTGGCTGCTGGGAACTGTGTTAGGGTAAATGATTCTGATGATTCACTTAGAATTGCCATGAAGATGAATCGGGTGCAAAACACAAGAGTAGAAGGAAATGAAGCAAATGTACTGCCTTCGAAGAGGGACAGAGTTGCCCCGGATATTGGAAACCTGGTGGATGAAAACCCTGTTACCGTGAATGATTCTGACTATCCACTTAGAAGTGCCAAGAAGATGAAGTGGGGAGCCTCTTCTGTTTCGCAGTGTGTAGAACACAACCCAGTTTCTTTACCTCAAAGAGAGCAGTTGGAAGATTTGTCTGAAAGAGATGTTTCATTTATTGAGAGTGAAAGGTGTGTTTTGGGCCCGAATAGTTGTGGACTGAATAGAGAGGACAGAATCCCTACGAGTCAGTTAGAAAGTCCTTGTGCTGCTGAAGGCAGAGATGATGTTGAACATTGTCTTGAAGCAACAACATCGGGTGTTGTTCATCCAGTTGAAACCCAGCATACAGTTTGTGCGAAAGACTCTGATTGTAATAGGGAGCATGGTTCTCATGTTAAAGTAGTGCATGCTGTGTCTGCAGATGGATCCCCGCGGAAGACAATTGCTGATGGAGCCACAGAGATTATAGATATCCATTCCGAGTCAAGGGATAGTGATGAGCGTAATAATGAGGGGATTGATGTCGCCACAAAGAAGCATGATTTTTTTACCTCTCAATGCACATTAAATCGTGCTTACTCAGAGACAACTGATTGGATGGAGCAAAATATTTGTGTGAAGTGTAATGAAGGTGCTCAGCTGTTGATATGTACTACCATTGATTGCCCTTTGGCATATCATGAAAAATGTCTTGGTTCCGAATTCATTTGTTATGAGAAGGGTAACTTCATCTGCCCCTTATGCTCACATTCGCTTGCTCTTAAGAAGTACCTAGAATCTAAGAAAGAAACTTCTCGCTTAAGGAAAAATCTAGATACCTTTATGTGTTCTGTTTTGGAACAGCAGCCAGTGGAATTTCTAGGAAGGAATTCTGATGACGATCTTCTTGAAAAAAGTCTTCGGAATGGGAATTTGGGGGAGAAGCATGTGTAGATGGAGTCGATGACCTTCAATTTCAGAATATGGTGGTAACCAAGTACCATCTCCTATATGTTTTGACGTCAATAGGTTTAGAGACAATGGGAAACAGGAACTGCATTGTGTACAAATACTATCGGATGGTGAGAATGAAGGTGAACAACAGAAGATAACTTTGTAATGATTTTTACCAGAACCTCAGCTTATCTCATGCAACTCTAATCCTCCTCAAGAGGCCTCGAAACTTTTCTCTGCCTTAACTATGGAGTTGCCAGGCAGGTGCAAGGGCGTATTCTAGTTTGTGAACTTGAAATTGATTCAGGGCTTACTCCTTAGGATGACTATGAAACTCTACTATTTCCTATTGCGCCAAAGGAGAAAAAGCCCGTGTACATGCCTGGCAACTCCTCAGCTAAGGCGAAGAAAAGTTCCGTTGCATGCTGAGGAGGAAGAGTCTCTCAAGATTAGGTAGCTTATTTCGTAGAAATCATTACGGAATGTCAGCTATATGTAATCTTTTGGTAGCTGGGATGACTATCTTAGTAAAAACCAGCTGTGTGTATACAGTTCTTGATGATATTTGATAGATTTTTGGGATCTCTCTCTTTTTTTTTCTTTCTTTTCTTCCAGTTATTCTTTAATTCATCTGTTGTTATAAAGAACTCTCTCTCTGCTGCTGTCTGAGTCTTTTCGGTCGAAGCCATTGAAAGCGACTGTGGGTAAAAAGAGACCATTCTAATCGTTTTGCGCCCATACCTGCGAAACCCTTTTCCTGCCCTGATCTCTTGTGCAACAGCCAAACTAACTCCGTGTCAACGAAAGCGGATATTAGTCCTGCTTCCTAGAGAATCGGTTTCGGTTTCGGTTTCTGCTGAACTTGCCCTTTCGTCTTCTCTGAAAGTCGGTTTCATATCGTATTAGTATGCATGAGCCTCTTCCTACGAGTAAGATGGACCTTTTGTATCCAAGAACGAACATTGTTGCCCCAAACCAAGGAGCTTGCTAGCCCATACCAACTTGGTGACATTTACACCCTAACGTCCAAGTTAAACTTTAATTAAAACAACTTGGAATGAAAGTCAAATACTATTATGTCTGGTATCGTTTTTAAGATTTAACGGTTAGAAACTTCGGAGTATACTATAAAATCTTCAACTTGCGATTGCAAATTTAGACTTACTAATGCTCGAACTGGTGAAAGAGCAGCCAAGAAATGTCAACTCTTTAAGAGATCAAAGGTGCTGACCAAGTCCTAATATATGCAGTTTAGCCATGCCTTTCTTCCTGTGTTTTTGTGTCATTGGTTTGTCCATTGGAGTCATGGTCAGTTTATACTGCAAGTGCAAGACCTTCTTCCTGTTCACCTTACAAACCACTTTAAACTCTTCCTCCTCGTCACCGCTATTGCCGCCAGCCTCAATATCACAGCTTCTGCCACAACCACCCCACCGCCGCTTCTCCCTTTACCGGACAACGTTACATCTGATACTGAGGCACTTTAGGTGCACAAGATGGATGATGATGGTGAGTTGTTTTGGAGGGCATCGTTTGTTCCGAGGATTGGAGAGTTTCTATTTAACCACGTGCCTAGAGTTGCCTTCATGTTCTTGACAAAGGGGGCCCATACCTTTGGCCCCATTATAGGAAATGTTCTTCAATGGCCACGAAGGACTGTACAACATATATGTCCACCCTCATCCTTCATATGTTGATTCATGGCGTTCAAATTCTATTTTCTATGGAAGGAGAATTCCAAGCAAGGTGAGTTAGTTTTGAACTTTTTGTCGATAAAATGGTCAACTCGAATCATGTAATTTGTCACTTGTATATAAATTACGGCTGTTGTTATTTGTACCACATTTACTGATTACATTATTGATCACTTCTCTAATAGAGGCGGTTGAATGGGGAAGACCTACAATGATTGATGGTTAGAGACGACTACTAGCCAGTGCCCTCCTAGACTTCACTAATGAGATATTTGTGTTACCATCTGAGTCTTGCATACCATTGTTCAACTTCACCCTAATATACAGCTACCTCATGAATTCCAGTGAAAGCAATATAGGTTCATACGATGACCCGAGGAAGGTGGGTCGGGGCAGATACAATCTGAAAATGTGGCCTGAAATCAACATATCGGATTGGCGCAAAGGCTCCCAGTGGTTCGAGATCAACCGGAAGCTGGCAATTGAGATCATATCAGATAACAAGTACTACCCCATATTGAAAGAGCATTGCAGCCCTCCTTGTTACATGGATGAGCATTACATCCCAACCCTAGTAAATATTCTTGGCCCTGAAGAAAACTCGAATCGAAGCGTTACTTGGGTCGATTGGTTCAAAAGTGGCCCTCACCCTGGAAGATTTGGGAGGAATGATGTTTCAGAAGAAATTTTGAATCAAATAAGATTTGGCTTGTTCTATGTGCTTTTTATTCCCTAGGAAGTTTATGGGAGGGGGTGTGATATCCACATCACTTTTTTTACTTCTCACACATTCTTCTAATTTTCGGTCATCGGATCGGATGAGTTGAAAAAGATCAAAGGTCAGAAATTAACAAATGGTATGTGAGAAGTAAAAATGAGTGTGGATAACACACCCCTTATGGAAGACGCTTCACAACTTCTCTTGCAAATTGCACCCTTGTTATTAAGGCCCCTTTCATAATGCTTTTTAGACAAAATGATTCCTGAAATTGACATAACTTCTCACTTTGGTCATGAGGTTTGATATCGATAGAGTGGTCCCTGAGTTTTTCCACCATCAATCATTTTGGTCATTTTGTGGAAAATCTCCATTAAATAAAAATAAAATAACAAAACTACCCTCAAATTTTGTAAATCATTTTGGGCCATTATTATTAAATTGAGGGAATTTTGTCATTTGTGTCATTATTTAAAATAATTTTACACATAATGACCAAAATGATTGATGGTGTACAAACTCAGAGACCACTTCTATCGATTTCAAATATCAGGAACCAAAGTGAAGAATTATATCAATCTTAGGGACAATTTTAGCTAAAAAGCCATTTCAAAATTATAACGTGTTTGTTTTGTGTATCCAAATAGCATTACTCAATTTATATTACTTTTGTACAAATTTGGTGAATTAATATGTATTTATGCATCTTACATAATATTAAAAAAATAAATTAAAATGAGCGTTTTTATTTTAAAGGTTAATGAATGAGCATTGAAAAGTATGAGAATGTAAAGGTAAAAAAATCTCATCTTCGTGAAATGAGTAATTTTGCAAGGGCTTTATAAGAGGTTGGGTTACTTATCATATTGTCAATTGATTTTATGATAAAACCACAACTTTTGTCATATTATTCGAATAGATTGGCCCACGCGTAAAGTCCAAAAGATCACACGTGCCCCATATCTTGCAAGGGCTTTATAAGAGGTTGAGTTACTTATCATATTGCCAATTGATTTTATAATAAAACCACAACTTTTTTCATATTATTCGAGCAGATTGGCCCACACGTAAAGTCCAAAAGATCACACGTGCCCCATATCATCCAATTTGTATTGTTCAAAAGCCAGCGTACTCTTATATACATGTTATTACAAGTTTACAACCTATTTAGAGTGCGAAAATAATTGAATGGTTCAATGAATTCCACTCCAATAATATAAGGATGTTGCAATATAAAATGTTTGATTTTTTTTAAATGATATTATTTACACTAAAGAAATGGGGAGGGGTTAATTCTCAAACTTGACCAATCATAATAATATGATTTAAATTCACCTTTAGCGAGAATCGAACATAAACTCTCTCTTAAAAGTGCAGAGGAATACTATTAAACTGTAGTATTAAGTAGCATTATTTCACCCTTATAATATGTAGATGTATAGAAGTGATTATTCTTCGACAGATAAACACTTTAAAGTTTAGAGTTGTCATTGCATATCTGTATTATGTTGTTTTGTCTTTCTACGTAATAAGTCTGAGAGTACATAAATTAATATTACAGCAGCGCATCAAGCTATACATGTAGCGTCACCTTTTCTATTAATCACATGGGGCAAAAAGTTCAAGCACAAAAAAGAAAGGAAATTGCAGGCGTTTTGTGACTAAGAAGTCATTTGCAAAAATCATTGTTCTTGGACCCTATATTTTATTTGCCTTCATCACTTTCTATTTTGTTATAAGGGTAAACTGTCGGTTTACCCCCTGAACTTTCACCTCACTTTCGATTTCCCCCCTGAACTTTTCTATTGGAAAATTAAGGACTCAAACTAATTTTTTTAGCCAATTTGCCCCCTACCGTTAGTTTTTCATATATTCCATCCATATTTCCGTTAAGTGAGACCATGTGCATAACATGTGAGGATAGTTAAGTCATTTCAATTTAAAAATGATTAAAAACTGAAAATAAATAATAATAATAATTTTCCCTCTATTTTTTCCCGCTAATTCCTATTCTCAATTCTAATTTTCCCTCTCATTCTTATGCATGAGAAATAACATATGGTGTTATTGTCTTCATAAGTAGCTAAGTTAATCTTTTTTTTGAAGCATGTACTACCATTTTTATTTTCTCTAACAAATTAATAATTTGACAAATGCTCATGGTGCTATTGTCTCCAAAGCAGTGCATTAATATAAGAAACATGTCCATAAAAAAGACTAGGGTTTCTTATATTAATGCACTGCTTTGGAGACAATAGCACCATTAGCATTTGTCAAATTATTAATTTGTTAGAGAAAATAAAAATGGTAGACAATAACACCATATGTCATTTCTCATGCATAGGAATGAGAGGGAAAAATAAAATCGAGGATAGGAATTAGCGGGAAAAAATAGAGGGAAAGTTTTGTTTTTTTTATTATTTTCAGTTTTTTAATCATTTTTAAGAGTGAAATAACTTAACTACCCTCACATGTTGTGCACATGGTCTCACTTAACGGAAATATGGATGGAATATATGAAAAACTAACGGTAGGGGGCAAATTGGCTAAAAAAATTAGTTTGAGTCCTTAATTTTCCAATGGAAAAGTTCAGGGGGGAAATCGAAAGTGAGGTGAAAGTTCAGGGGGTAAACCGACAGTTTACTCTTTGTTATAATAATCTAAATATAATGTTGGGAGGGCAAGTTTCATTCTTAATTTTTTAATCATTCGTTTCAACGGTAAAAGATACAAATTTGTTAAATAATTGAGCATATATTTGGACCTTATTGGAGGCATCTGTTAGACACAATCTTGATGTTATGCATATCGAGAAGAATATGATAGTATGGTGGGAACATTGCTAGATATAGAAAAGTCTAAAGATGGATTGGCTGCACGTGCAGATCTTGAAGCTATGAACATAAGATGTAGTCAACACCCATGTAGAGAAGGAAATAGAACATTTCTACCTCCAGCATTGTTCACCTTGAAAAGAGAAGAAAAAACTGCGTTTTTCAAAATGTTATCTACTCTTCGGGTCCCTGATGGATATTCATCAAATTTATCATAATGTGTGCACATGAATGAACGAAAAATACATGGGTTGAAAAGTCACGATTGTCATGTTTTAATGCAGCAGTTACTTCTACTTGCAATACAGTTGATTTTGCCTAAAGTTGTTACTATGGTATTATTAGAGTTGAGCGTAATTTTCAGACAGTTATGTAGTAAGAAGGAGTTTGAGGAAGGATTCAAGCAATTGAATTCAAGAATTGCCTTGACATTATGTCAACTTGAAAAAATATTCCCTCTTGCATTTTTTGATATAATGGTGCACCTTTCAGTTCACTTGGCAGATGAAGCAGCTCTTGCAGGGCCTGCTCAATATAGATGGATGTATCCAATTGAAAGGTAATTAATAAATTTTTATAATTTTTTTACAATTATAGTCATAACTTTAATTTATAATTATTATAATTTGTGTTTCGTTTATAATTGTGGGTATTTGCAAACGTTGAAGCGCTATGTTCATAATAAGGGTCATCCTGAAGGTTCTATTGTTAAAGCATATTTGGTGGATGAGTGTTTGTCCTTCTGTTCCATGTATCTTAGAGATGTCGAGTCTCGTCGCACCTGTAGAGGTTGAAATGAAGATGGTATTGGACATGGAATGTCTAGTGGGTTATCAATTTTTGACTCCAAAAGATGTTATACGGGTTCAAGAGAAAATGTGGAGCTCGATCTAAATGTTCTTGATTAGTGTCATATATACATTCTAAATAATTGTAATGAAGTTAACCCATTTAGAAGGTAAGAACGTTTAATCATACGTCTTAATGTTTTATTGGTTTTATTAACTTTGAAAAATTAATTATCTATATTTGGACATAAATGCCCAGGCAACATGAGGAATTCTTGAAAACTAAACATCATCGAGAAAGGTTAACTATGCAACAAATCAAGGAACTAAGCAAGAAAGAATATCCAGAATGGTTCAAGCAACATGTGAGTTGATACAACAATCACCTTATTTATTCATATTTTTACATTTTAATTATAACATGTTTATAGTTATCATGTCAACTTTTATCTTCATTCTTATTACAGATGAATTCAAGATGTCATCCTAATGACACGTTGATATCTCAAGACTTGCATTGGCTAGCTAATTATCCTAGCAGGATATGGAGGAGGTTGCTGATTAGAACCTGTACAATTAGCAACCTCCTCTATATCCGATGTATTTGACATAGCCCATGGCATACATGCAGCAGCCACCCATGGCTTACATGCAGCAGCCACCCATGTCATAGGTGCAGCAGCCGCCATATCAAATGCTTGTATATCGACCCGGGATGCCTTCTCCTTATGGGATTTGCCCAGATGTTCCAGTTGGAGGTTTTTCTGGAATGCTTGCAGGTGCTCCATTAGATGTTGCAGTATAAAATGTTTGATTTTTTTTAAATGATATTATCTACACTAAAGAAGTGGGGAGGGGTTAACTCTTAAACTTGATCAGTCATAATAATGTGATTCAAATTCACCTTTAGCGAGAATTGAACCTAAACTCTCTCTTAAAAGTACAGAGGAATACTACTAGACTGTAGTATTAAGTAGCATTATTTGACCCTTATAATATTTAGATGTATAGAAGTGATTATTCTTCGACAGATAAACACTTTAGAGATTAGAGTTGTCATTGCATATTTGTATTATATTGTTCTGTCTTCCTACGTAATAAGTCATGTGAGTACAGAAATTAATACTACAGCAGCGCATCAAGCTATACATGTAGCGTTACCTTTTCCTTTTTGGCTATCTGATTAGTAGGAGGACAAACATGGGGCAAAAAGTTCAAGCACAAAAAAGAAAGGAAATTGCAGGCGTTTTGTGACTAATAAGTCATTTGCAAAAATCATTATTCTTGGACCCTATATTTTATTTTGTTATAATAATCTAAATATAATGTTGGGGAGGGCAAGTGTCATTCTTAATTTTTTTCAACGGTAAAAGATACAAATTTGTTAAATAATTGAGCGTATATTTGGAAAACAGTTCTTCACTATCCTAGATATAGGATGATGTTATTCACACTTATTTTTACTTTTCATATACCACTTTTAATTTTCAACCGCATGATTGAATGAATTGAAGAAAATCTATGAACTAAATTTAGCAAATGTGTGTGAGAGGTAAAAAAATGGTGTATGAATAGCACTACATAATATATATGGTAATTTGCCACAAAAACTTCAAACTTCAAAGTTGTATAACCTTGAAAACACTTTCCTTGTTTAATCAGATTTATATCCTAATTAAGACTTAATTTCTTACACAATTCAAGGAATCCATATTTCTCATATAATCCCCCTCTTTTACATACGTTGTCTTCCCCACGACCAACTATACAACTTCATTATTTTTAGCCCAACTCATTATTCTTAAGGAAAAATAAAACCCAACTCATGATTTAATTTCCTTGTTTTATACCCTTTTTTATGTACACTAAACTATCAGAGAAATTTTTTGATATATTCAGAACACTAAAATTCACTTTCTATATACTTAGGAATTAAGATTTATCCCTAATTAATGATGATGGTCCTTGTTAATCTTACTTGTAATTCCCTTTTTAGGTTAATTTAATGCTCTATAACCTTTCATGTGAACAAATAAAAAATAAAAAGCTAGTGTGACGACGAGATCAATTTAAGAATCTTTTAAAGAGAGGGAGGGTCAAGAGAGAGAGAGCAGCCCCAATAGTTCTTTGAAGCTTGCAAATTAGATTTAAATGCTTCCTCCTCCTCTCTTTCTCCCTCTCTAAGGTTACCACATTTTTCGTTCGTTTCATTTCAAAAACCAATCAATCAAAACACTTATCATTTTCCAAAACCCTCTCCCAAAAAAATGAAGACTACGCAGCAGCAACACCACCCACCGCCTTCATTTCCAAAGCACTTCCTCAATGCCCAAATCCACCTCCATAAAATGATCTCAAATTTTCTAATCTTTGCTTTCGGTTTAGCCCTAGGCGCTTCCCTCAACATCTACCTCAAAGATTTTCCCTTCCAACTTTATTCAACACAAAACAAATACTCTCATTTGTCAACAAATAATCCATCATCTTCTTCTCCACCACCACAATCTCTCAACATCCCAACAAATCAAACAAAAGCCAAAACCTCCGCTGCCGGCCCGGCACCACCAATAGGGTTGAAAGAATACACAAAGTCGCCGAATATCTTGCATGAAATGGACGACGATGAGCTGCTGTGGAGAGCTTCGTTGGTGCCGCGGCGGCGGGGTTTGCCGTTTAAACGGACTCCGAAAGTTGCATTCATGTTTTTGACGAGAGGGCGGCTGGCATTGGCTCCTCTGTGGGAAATGTTCTTCAAAGGACATGAAGGGATGTACTCCGTTTATGTTCATGCCAATCCGGATTTCAATGACACCATGCCTGAAAACTCGGTATTTTATGGCAGGAGGGTCCCGAGTAAGGTCAGTTTATCATACTACAATCCTAATTTTTCTTGATTAATTTTGATCAAGTTACAAGTGTTTTTATCTAATTTACAGAAAAAAGTGGAAAGATATGTGATTAAGTTGTAGTAGTTCTAAGCAATGCTGACTTTGCGTGAATACATATATAGCAAATTGAATTATGCCACACCAATATTTAGAACTTTACTTTTGATTCATTAAAAAATAAAATTTAAATGATGTAAACTTTCAAAGCCAACGTTTCTGGATGTTCTGGTTAACTGACGGTAGGGAGTGAATGCGTTATGCTAGCTTCACTAATTTGTGTGTACTCAATATGTTATTTTTTTAGTTACAATGATATTCTACCTTGAAGCGGAATTGTTTGAGTTAAGTCGTACAATGAATTATTTATAATTAGGTCTATATTGATCTTGAAACCTCTTATTTATAAGCTACAGGTGAAGAATAAAAAGTCATTAGACAGGAGTACTACACAATATTGCTTTAATTCAAATATTCGAATTTTCTCCGCAATCAAACCTGTACAAGAAAGTAGTTGTTTTTTTCCTTCTTTTTCCTATTTCAGTGAAGTTTTGCAAAACTATTTTAATTTTCTAAATTTTTATATTTATATTTAACACTAAAGACTAATTAATTAATTCTTTTCAATATTAATTAGTTAGCCATTTTTAGACACCACCTTTGGGAGAACTTGTAAACTCGAATTGATTTTGCTTGAGATTTTGAGGCCATTATCTGTATATGGAAAAGCCATCAGCCTTGCCTCATAACACGCCTCATAAAGTGGAGAACTTCATGCCCATGTTTCCTTTTCTATCTTGTTGGTCTGTAGTGTTGTTGCATTACTTAAATATTCATTCTGCATAACAAGTCTTTGGAAGACCAAATCATCATTTGTTTATGAGCCTATGTATATGTGTGATTCTGCAATCTGGCAGGTTTTTCCATAAAAAAGCAAGCTTCTCTTAATTACTCAAGCTTTTCTTCAGAAGTTATTTATATTGTTTTTAAAAGGAACTGAATTATAATATTGATAGTTGACATTCTTTTCCATGCATTATGTTTATGGAATGATATGTATAATACCTAAGTTCCATAATATATAAATTTCAAAACTTAATTCACTTTATAATATATATTATGGAGTGCAGATCTTTTCATTCTTATAATAATTGGCATTACTGTTACATATGTTGAGAAAAAATTGGACATAAGAACATGGGTAAACAAATGAGTTTTGAAGTCGTGGAGGCATGAACAAATAACAAATGAGTTTTGGGAAATTATTTGGTGGGTGATTTTTTTTTTTGTTCAAAATAATCCTTACACATGAGTACTTTATAGGTACCAAAATGTCAAACACCACATATTTTTCCAAAGTCTGTTAATTTACATTTTAATTTCCCTTATTGTTTTCTTCTAATTTTTACATTTCAGAAAAATATTAATAAATTTGGCATATGGATTGAGTGGTGGACTCAATTTTGTTGCATATGCATTGCTTGGATTCTACTCTTTTTGTAACTCCCTAGAAGATCTTTCCAAATTCCTTTCGTATTGTTTGTCTCTTTCTCATGCATGCTTATCGTATCAAAGTGAAGAAAGTAAGCAAAAGTGGCCATTAGTTTCTTTCTTTATGTAGTTAGCAAGTAACAAAAAGTAAGTATATAGCAAAGTGGAACATATCAAATTCCAGAAAGAGCCTACTTAGCTAGGGTAGCCAATCCCTCTTAACAAACGTAACATATTAGCATAACATGTCATATTTTTTTCCCAATATTGAATGTCGAACATATTAGGTTATGACCATGCTTTTAATTTGTATTAGTGACTTTCTAGTGTTGAACGTCAAACATGTTAAGTATTAGACTGTTAGTTTCTCAATTATGTATATGAGAATTTAATAATGCAGCACAATAAATTGTAACAAAGAACATTTTGTTTAGTGTAATAATGATCGACTACTAAGTCCAATTGTTAATGTGTGCAGAATGTGACATGGGGTGAACCTAACATGGTGCAAGCAGAGCGTCGCCTATTAGCCAATGCTTTGCTTGACTTCTCCAACCAACGTTTCGTGCTCCTCTCAGAGTCATGCATACCACTCTTTAACTTCAACGTAGTCTACAGTTATCTCATGGACTCAAACCAAACATTCGTGGAGGCCTACGATCTTCCTGGTCCGGTCGGCCGCGAACGGTATAGGGACAAAATGAGACCTCAAATCACTCTCGACAAGTGGAGGAAGGGCTCACAGTGGTTCGAAGTGGACCGTGAGATCGCGACCGAGGTGGTTTCCGATGAAAAGTACTTCCCTGTGTTCACTAAGTATTGCACCCCCTCATGCTACTCCGATGAGCACTACTTGCCCACATATGTAAGCATCAAGTTTTGGAAGAAGAATTCTAACAGGACGTTGACTTGGGTTGACTGGTCCAAGGGTGGCCCCCATCCATCTAAGTTTATGAGAACAGATGTGACGATTGATTTCTTGAAGAAGCTGAGACATGGAAGCAAGTGCGAGTACAATGGGAAGCGAACCAATATTTGCTATTTGTTTGCAAGGAAGTTCTTGCCGAACTCTTTGGATAGGCTGCTGAGGTTTGCTCCAAAGATCATGAAATTCAATTGATTTTTAAGGTTTAGAGGTTTTTTTATTTTTTCTTTTCTCATCATTCATTTATCTGTAAATTAAAAAGGTTTATGGTTGTTTTTGTCATTAGTTTTGGAGTTCTTTTTTGTTGGGATAATTGGAGGTGTATAAGTTAATTTTTCAAGATAATTGTGATAGTGTGATATTTGTGACATCCATTTTTTTGTTTTCTATACCGTAAACTACTTAATAGCACGATTTAAACATATATCGCACAACTCTTCCAAATAAAGAGGAACTTACTTATACTCTTCAGGATATGACGTTTTAAGGCAACGATAAAATGATATGTGTTAAAATCAATCTTGTAAAATTGAGTAATTGAAAGCTTAGATGAGAGTAAAAAGTTGATAAGCCCTTAATAACAGTTTCTAATAGAGTACGGTAGGAACAACGTTGGACATATTTACCAAGCCCTCCTCGCTAGTGGCTCGACGCGGATTTGTTCAAAACTTGACAGACCCTGACAGGCCCAGTCTGCATGTGAAATACGGGTTGGGTTGCTTAAGCTGGCAAATTACAAAAAATAAGTAGAAGAAACCCAAATCATGCAGGGAAGATTCTACATAATTATGAAAGGCTACTGAATAATGTAAATATTCAATCGTAAAGAAAAAAGAGAAAGTATTGTATATTCAGTCAAACGCAGTACCTTTTTTTTTTTTTTTTATTAGAGTCAAACGCAGTACTTATGGTGAGGAATTAGCTTGGTTCTTTCAGCAAACTTTCCTCCGACATTTCGTGTTGAGATATTATTGGCTTGTTATATGTAAGAATTCATGTTCCACAACAAACAAATCAGAGTTTAAAGCTTGTGTGAGATCATGTAAGTCTACTATGTAAACAACACATATTGAGTGGCGTGAGAGCATATGGATTATGAAGAAGGTTGAGGTTCTATTATAAAACCAATTAGGTTTTTTCTTTCACCAATATGAGACTTTTTTACCCTTACATCCTCACACACACCCTCAAGTGTGACGAATTTTCAAGCCAAACATGTGGATGACACGAATTGGGTAATATAGAGCATGTGTGGCCGTTTGGCTTCATACGTGGGCTAACTTGTTTTAATGCCTTGAAGAAAACTGAAGTTCCACGAGAAAACTAATTGGCAATATGAGGAGTTGTCCAACCTCTTATCAGATATTGCAAGGTTTTTCCTTTCACCAATGTGAGATTCGTTTACCTTCACATCCTCACAGACTGTTGGGCTCAACACATGTGATCGCATAGTATGATAGCATAAGAAAAGTTAGAGTTCCACTATAAAATTAATTGACAATATAAAAATTAACTTATTTAATTATTTTGTTCAACAAACTTAATTTATTATAGGTGTTGATGCACAAAACCGGAGGGGTCTTAGAACAACGTAAATCAGACCGTGAATCTGCAAGAAAGTAAAGAACACAAGATGTATCATAGTTCACCCCAATGTTTGGGCTACGTCCACACTGATGTTGATATTGTTTCATTCTGAATGGTGAATATACAAGAAGGCTAGAGGCAGTGTGCTCTCTAGCCTATTTTTTGTGTGCTCTCTTCCCATTGCCTAAAACTTGGCCTCCCCTAATGAGGAAAGTGAGGCTTGAGGATTGTAAGGGTGAAGAGTCTCTTTTATAAAATAAGGGCTCCTCACTTATTACATATTTGCCCCTTCATTTATTACATAATTACATTTGAGTTCTCCGAGTATTTATACGAGGTCTAAATATGAATGCCCTAAGTATGGTACAAATAGTAGTCCCCCAAGTCTTCAGTTAAGAAAGTCTTTTGGCTGGAGACTTGAAATTCAGTCCATGCGTGGGCCAAAGTAACTAGATGTCGTCTAGAATTGAATACTCGATATGAGGCGGTGCTCAATGTGAAATGATGCTCAACTAGAAGTAGCACATGTTACGAGGCTGCTCGGCTTGTGGTTTATATTGCCTTGGTTGGCTCGGCTTGTGGTGTTGAAGGTGAAGGGGTCCCTTTTATAGAATAAGGGCTTGCTCCTCAATACATAAATGATAGGCTAGAGTTGATGCTCGCGGCGAGGCGGTTGCTCAGTAGGCGGCGATACTCTCTAATGATGGTGAAGGAGTCCCTTTTATAGAATAAGGGATCGCTCCTCAATACATAAATGATGGGCTAGAGTTGAGGCTTGTGGTGAGACGGTTGCTCAGCAGGCGGCGATGCTCTCTAATGATGGTGAGGGAGTCCCTTTTATAGAATAAGGGCTCGCTCCTCAATACATAAGTGATGGGTTAGAGTGATGCTCGCGGTGAGGCGGTTGCTCAGCAGGCAGCGATGCTTTCTAATGATGGTGATGGAGTCCTTTTTATAGAATAAGGGATCGCTCCTTAATACATAAGTGATGGGTTAGAGTGATGCTCTCGACGAGGTGGTTGCTCAGCAGGCGGCGATGCTCTCTAATGATGGTGAGGGAGTCCCTTTTATAGAATAAGGGATCACTTTTCAATACATAAATGATGGGCTAAAAGTCTCTCTATAATGAAGGTGAGATAATCCCTTTTATAAAATAAGGGTTCGCTCTTCAATATATGAATAATGGGTGCTCTATATATGGTACACTATAAATAATGGGCTAAGTCTCCCAAGTATTTTTCATGAGGCCCAGTTGCGGAAGCCCAATATATGGTACATAGTGTAGTCCCCCAAGTCTTCAATCAATAGAATCTGTTGGCTGGAGACTTCAAATTGAATCCATGTATGGGCCGAAGTGGCGGTTGTTCGGATGCGGTATTTGTATACCCTGCACTGCAGCTTTGTAGGTGAAGCTTTGAAAGTGAAGCTTTGAAGCTTGAGCTTTTGTAAATGAAGCTTTTGAAGTCGAAGCTTTGTAAATGAAGCTTTGTAAATGAAGCTTTCGAAGCTGGAGCTCTGTAAATGAAGCTTTCGAAGCTGATTGACATGAGTGATGCTCATGAATGTTTATATTGATTGACATGAGTGATGCTCATGGATGTTTATGTATGATTGACATGAGTGATGATTGACATGAGTGATGCTTATGAATGTTTATGTATGATTGACATGAGTGATGCTCATGTATAATTTTGGAGTACTAGACGTACTTTTGATCACCTGGTTGGTGATACTTTTGATCACCTAGTTGGTGATAATAGCGGCAGGCTGCCGAATAATTTTGATCACCTGATTGGTGATAATAGCGGGAAGCTGCTGAATAATTTTTTGTAGTACTGGACGTACTTTTGATCACCTGGTTGGTGATAATAGCGGCTGGCTGCCGAATAATTTTTTGTAGTACTGAACGTACTTTTGATCACCTGGTTGGTGATAATAGAGGGCCTGGCTTTTTTGGGCATATGGGCATTCGCCCACCACATAACATTCCAGCCCATTATTTTGGGCTTGCCGTATTTTTAAATTTTTTTTATTTTTTTTTAATTTTTTTTATGATTACCCTTTGATGTGGTTATACAGATGTCTCCGAAAGATAAGAAAAATAAATCACATCATTCAAAAATAAATCCGACCCTCTGCTCAATGGGTCACGCCCATAATTCCCTTTTCTGCATGCTATCACCATCGCAATTATATCTGCTTCTTTTTATCTTCTTTTGCTTTCTGCTTTTACTTTCTTCTTTTCTTTCTGCTTTTCTTTCTGCTTTTCTCCCGACATCCTTTTTCTTTTTCTTTTGTGGGAGTGTTTGAGATGTCTGATGGTTTGCAATGATCTATGAGACTGATCGAGTAGTGGGTTCTATCATGAAAGTTCCATCATTCTCTGGTAGCTAGGGAAGTAATAATGATAAAGTAAAATAATAAAGAAAAAAGAAAAAGGTCACATCTTTTTCAGATTCTTTTGCAGAGGTTGTTTTTCAGGGAGCATCTGCCACTGAGTCAACCCGCTCACCGAGTCATCATTCACTATTTCCTCAGACAGCAATTCACCATTGACTGGAAAATTCACTCGACGATGGCTCCGCCGAATTGCGACGGATCTTATTGAATTGAGCCACCGATCTGCTCGCTGAGTTCAGCTGTTGATTGTGGTTAACTAGAGTCTGAAGCTAAGAACAACGTCGTTTACTTTCCCGATTCTTCGCTCTCTAATGTGATCGGCTCTGGTCGAGGGGCAAACTCGTGATTTCATCGAAATGGATCGGCATGCAATGACGGTTGGGCCAGCCATGGATATGCCGATCATGCACGACAGCGACTGGTATGATTTCGTCCCAGATATTGGGTCCAAAAACTTCAGGGTCGCCAGGCTGATGACGGACAGATAGACCAGGGAGCTCGTTGCCATCAGGTACATCGAGCGTGGCAACAAGATTAATGAAAATGTTCGAAGAGAGATAATAAATCATAGGTCTTTGAGGCACCCAAACATCATCAGATTCAAGGAGGTCATTCTTACTCCTACCCATCTGGCCATTGTGATGGAATATGCTTCTGAAAGAGATGGCAGGCGACGGCGCTGGTATGCGCGTCTGTGCGTGAGGAGAGGGTTCATCATCCTTGACTGGGAATGGTGTGATGACGAGCTTGTTGTCGGTTTTGGACCCGAATGAAAGTCGAAGCTTCAAGATGGAATCTGTGTCCTTATCCCCCGAAACACATGTACCAATCTGCCTATATATATATATATATATCTCTCTCTCTCTCTGTTTCTATATATTTCTCTAGAAACCCAATAATTTTCTCAGTGTCACTTCGAACACCACGCTTTTTTTTAGAGAGAGAGACAGACAGAGACAGAGACAGAGAGAGAGAGAGAGAGAGAGAGAGAGAGGAGTCTCCGAAGGTTTGTGTTGGTTTGTGTCTGGGCTGCTTAGAGAATTTGGCTACAGAGAGAGGGGTTTTGGTTTCTTGGGTTTTGCAGATTCAAGGTGGAGATTGTGGTGAGGTTGTGAAGGTTTCATGGTGGTGAGATGAAAAAAAATGAAAGAGAACCGACATAGCTTTTTGTGTCGATTCCCACACAAGGCACCAAATGGTGATGCACAAAACTAGAGGGGTCTTGGAACAACGTAAATCCGACCGTGAATCTGCAAGAAAGTAAAGAACACAAGATGTATCATGGTTCACCCTAATGTTTGGGCTACGTCCACACTAATGTTGATATTGTTTCACTCTGAATGGTGAATATACAAGAAGGCTAGAGGCAGTGTGCTATCTAGCCTATTTTTTGTGTGCTCTTTTCCCATGGCCTAAGACTTGGCCTCCCCTAATGAGGAGAGTGAGGCTTGAGGATTGTGAGGGTGAATAGTCCATTTTATAGAATAAAGGCTCTTCACTTATTACATATTTGCCCCTTCATTTATTACATAATTACATTTGAGTTCTTCGAGTATTTATACGAGGTCTAAATACGAATGCCCTAAGTATGGTACAAACAATAGACATATAAAAAATCACTTAATTCCCTGATGTAGATTCACTCTCAACATCCAAAAGCTCTGAAACTTTGGTCGCCTAAGCAGAGATAAAGCTCCCTCTACCTGGAAAAGGAGCAATACGTGTCTCTTTCCTTTATTGTGCTTGTAGTCATAAGTTTATGGTATATTCTTTAATTAATCAAATCATTACAATTTAGAGGCCCTACATAGAAATGAATTAGAACCTTCTGAGAAATGTAGTAAGTGACTACAAGTAACATCGATGTACTTACAGTACACGGTATCTGGGACCCGAATATTTCCACATATAAGTTATTTTTAAATTTGTGCGGATATAGACATATATGTTATCGCATAAATGTAGTGCTCATTTGATTTATATTGTTAGTCAATTTTTTGAGAACTGAAGTTTTTGAGGTTTGGTAGTTGTTTGATATGGTGCCAAGTTCTAGTGATCATGTTCATTTGTCTCTTTATTTGCTAAATGACGTTACGCGTGCACGTAAATAAACGTTTAAACTAGTTTGATATCGATTTACATTGTTGATTAATTCTCTAACAACTTAACTAAAATTTCCAATCATAGAGATTTTCTAACACATAAATCTGATGGTTGATATGGTTTGACGGTGAACCCTTCCATCACGATGCATGCATCTTAACCGTGAGACTTTGTGATGAGTAGGACCAGATAAAGAAGACCAATACCAAATAACGACAGACAGAAGGGCAGCAGCAGTGGTTGGTTTTAATATGAAGCAAATTATAAATAAAATTATAGAAGTTGACGTCAAAGTCGATCGTCATGTGTGGCTAAACCTAGGTCACCTTGTTTCTCTCTTACCTAGCTGCTTCCCTTTGCCATTCCACGAAACTTCATTTTTTATATTATTTAATTTAGTTTACTAACCCATCAATTTTTCCTCATTCCTTATGTATATATTTACCTTGTATATATATAAAGCTAGCCATGGCTGCATGACAATCCCTAAACCCTCAATACTAATCATCTTCGTCAATCACTCTGTCTCTCTCTCTTTCGGTGTAATTCTTTGGAGTTATACATTTTGAAGAAATGGCCGCCAAAAGGTTTTTTAATGATGCAGAATCCGACCAAGATCAGCCAGATGACAACCGGAAAAGGCCTAGGCCTTCTTTTGCTTCGTAGGTCTACTAACCTTAATTATCAACTCTATATATACATGCAAATACTTTGCTTCTTCTTTCGTTGTTATATTCTTTACCTTTTATTTTATGCAAATCTAGAAATCGAATAAAATGTTTTCTGATCATAAATATTTTTGAACTGCTTTTGATTCTTGACAGTGTAATCGGGGAAGTGGTTTTGGTGAACTCCATGCAAAACCTTTTCGCATCCCTAGAGCCTTTGCTTAGAAGAGTGGTACGTAAACCCTAGCTATATATATATATATATGCATATTTTCTCTTGCAAATCCTGCTTAATGATATATTATGTAGCAAAGTTTCGTATTGTCAATCAGTTTATAGTGAAACATCAATTTTCTTTAATTATATTAACATTTTATTAATTAAAACAATCTATAATTAAATTGAATTTTTTTCAGGTGAGTGAAGAGGTGGACCATGTTCTAAGACGGTGCTCATCACTGCGCTCATTGACAAGGCAACCTTCACTTAGAATCAAAACCCTAGAACAATCCAGCTTACAACTTGTCTTCGCTAAGAGCCTTTCAGTCCCAATCTATACAGCAAGCAAGATATCCGATGAAGACAACAACCCAATTAAAATCTTGGTAGTGGACAAAAGTAGTGGAGCTAATCAAATGGTGCCAATTAATCTTCCCAATCCAATCAAAGTTGAAATCGTTGTTCTCGACGGGGACTTCCCCACAGGAGACCGCGCCAATTGGACGAGCGAAGAATTTGATAACAACGTCTTGAGGGAGAGAACTGGCAAGAGGCCATTGCTCACTGGCGACTTAAACGTGACGGCGAGAGACGGGTTTGCTACGGTTGGGGAGATCGAGTTTACAGATAATTCGAGCTGGATTAGGAGCAGAAAGTTTAGGCTTGGAGCAAGAGTGGCTCCAGGCACAGGCTATCAAGGTGCAAGGATCCGTGAGGCCATGACCGATGCTTTCGTTGTTAAAGATCATCGCGGGGAATGTAAGTATTATATGCATGATCTTCATACCTTCTTTCTTCTCATAAACCGCTAGAACTTTTTCATGATCATGACCAAATCATTGTTACTACTTATTATTAACTAATATTGTTATTGTGAACCGATCTTTTTGTAAAACAAATTCATAGTTTCTACCCTTTTACATACATGAATCTGTATGTCACATAAGTTTTTTAGAGGAAACCATGGTCCCATTTATTGTATCACCTAATCACCTGACGAGTATTGTAGATTTAAATGAACATCGATTCCAAGGCTTATTCTTTCATTTTATAGAGATGCTCATCTTTAAGTGGAGCCAACCATGACAAGCACAAAGCAATAACATTCACTTGTTACATACTTTGATCATCTTATAAATATTTTGCTTTGTCTCATGGATTTGCGAGGAAAGATCATGTTCATACCCAGCGATAACACCATGGCAAATATAAATTGCCTATTTGAGAAGGAATATGGGACCATGGCCATTTTCTATATGCATAATCTAAATATTTGAGTCTGAATTTGGCATATTCATTAGTTTTTAGAAGAAATGGTCTTGTTCATGATCAGTCTATGGCTCGAATTAAATTAATTTTTTTTTGTCCAATTTGGTTTTAAAAATTACTTGTCTGGCCTGCACGACCCTGGGTCAACGGATTTGAGCGTCTTCTGGTCAATGGTATTGGAAGCGAACCAATCATGAATGTTCAAGTCAAGTCAATGTTCATGCATGTTAAACGAATAATATAGATTTACTTTAATACTTAATTTGTCTTTTTACTAGTGTTTATAATTCTTGAAATGCAAAATGAAGCAAAAAATCCTGTTATGAAATAGAATTTGAGTCAATTTTGTACGTTTTAAGCTAGAGGAATTTTTTTTGTGTCATAGTCACACTATCGCATAGTATTATCAATTCTTCCGTGTCAACATATAATTAAGTAAGTTTGAATTTGATGTGAAGTGTACAAGAAGCATCACCCACCAATGTTGGAAGATGAAGTTTGGCGCCTGGAGAAGATTGGGAAGGATGGAGCTTTTCACAAGAAGCTAGCCTCAGAGAACATTCACACAGTTCAAGACTTCTTGAAGTTGTTTGTTGTTGACCGGTCAAAGCTAAGAAGGGTACATATAAATACTTTCATACATACAATTAATTATAAACTTAATGCTTATGTTAAATAACTGACTAATGAATATCAATTTATTCCATATGCTGTTTTTAAACCAGATTTTAGGAGTTGGAATGTCAGAAAAAATGTGGGAAGTGACAGTAAAGCACGCCAAAACCTGCGTGATGGGTAACAAAATGTTCATATTTCGCGGTTCTCATTTCTTGATTTTCCTAAATCCTATATGTCAAGTGTTGAGGGCCGTGGTTAATGGCCAAAATTTCCCCATTCGAGACCTCAGCAATATCAATAGGGTATGAACTAATTCATTTAATCAATCAATTGCTATTGTGCTTTAAAAAAAAAAATTAGTATTAAACGTAACTTGTGTTCTTCAATTCTCTCTTAAACGTTGCAGACCTACATTGAGAATTTAGCAAGGGAAGCCTATGTAAACTGGAATTCGTTGGAAGTGGTCGATGCAATGTTGAATGAGACTGCTTTATTGACACAAGGTAAAATAATGTTTTTGAAAACTAAATTCTAATTTAATACACTTGAATTTTTATAAATTGGTTTAAACTTCTAAATAACGCCCCCCCACAAAAAAAAAAAAAAAAAAAAGTTATCTTCGGAAAATCTCTTTGCCTGTAACATACTCTATGGTGGGATAGTTTCAACCGCTTGACCAACTTAAAAAACCACTTACATACGCTTTACGTCAAATCATTCCTTAAAACACTCGCACGATCCTACGAATTGCATTCAACTATACGTCAATTAAGGAGCTGATAATATACAATATATATTCTCTATATTTCATGATACCAATAGTTAACACTATATGTTCAATGTTTAATTAACAGGGGATCATGTAGTGGAGCAATATCCGAACCATCATCCTCATGCAACGGTGAGAGCATTCGATCAACAAAATGGACACCTAGGCGCAGCCGATCATCATCATAAATCTATCAATGTCGGGTACCAACCAAGCAGCATCGACTTTGAGTGCACTGCTACCACTACTGGTACTAGCGAGAATACTTGGCAGATGAATACACCACCATATCTACTCAGCCCACTGCTGGAAAGTATCAAGTGTAGCATCTCCGAATCCTCGTCAGATGGCGATCTAACGTCTCAAGGCCTTTGATTAGCTATTTAATGGGAGTTCATGCAGGGTTGACTAGCCTATCTGCATTTACTTCATCTTGTTGTGCATGTAAATAGTAAATAGTAAAAACTCATGCATGTATTTCCCAAAAAACTAATAATATCATGGAATGGTATTGTGTGTCATTAGATTTTGCAGATGTAGTCCATTCATCAGCAAATAAGAAGTGTCTGTAGATTTTGTTGGTTTTCCTTCTTGATCTCAACTCTTCTCTCCAAACAAAAACAGAGGAATGAAAGAATACTAAAAACGAATAGGAAATTATGTATGCCTACCAGTTTTCATTTGAACAATCATGTTTATTTTTGTTTGGAGAAAGTTGAGGTTTTACTATAAGTAGCACTACCTATAAGCACGTTCAAAATCCATTATTTTTAAAATGTAAGATCTATATTCTTAACCGTCACGTGAGACGAATTTTCAAGCTTAAAATGTAGTGGATACAAATTGGATGATGTGAACCCGTTGGACTTAATATATGGAACAGCATGCTTTCGGGTACCATGAAGAAAATTGAAATTCCACCATAAACTGAATTTGCAATATGAGGAGTAGCTCTACTTATAAGCACATACAAAATTCATTTTTTCCCCCAATGTAAAATTAATACTATAAACATTGTTCTTTGACTCTCATCCATTTTATTATATTTAAAGGTCCTAAATGTAAAGATGTGCTTGAAATTATTTTCCAAAACGAACAACTAACTAGTATCCACATAATTAAAATTATGATTTGGGGTTCTGTTCCCCTTTCCTCTTAACAACTAATAATTTAACCAACTAACTTTATCGTTTGTCCCTTTATCCTGTTGAGCTATGGACCGTTACTTCCCGCCTTTGCCGTCACTTTTGGGCTGCTCCTTTGGTAGTGCCCCGTTGTGTTTTGGGCTATCTTTTAGCTTGACCTGCACAAAAAGTAATAATAAGTGAATAAAAATACAGTTTTAACCTTTTAGTAAATTAGAAATAAAATAAACTGATTTTTCTCTATTGAACATCAAAGTAAAGGTAAAGTTACACATATGAATAAAAGTTATTAGATTTCAATGAAATTAAATAATTTAACGTTTATTTCAGAATACTTTAAGAACTATTGGAAAAGAAAACCCTCGTTATTTTCACTGGTCATATTATAATTGATTCTTCGTGTGAAACTTGTTTAGTGTCATTTTCTCATTACAAAGTAATGCGAACTCTATTGAAGTTTTACATAGCTCCCACTTCTGAAAAGCTGTAGACATCATAGACTCGAGAGAGAGCTATACAGTTAACTCATTGCCTACCACTGAGTGTGTTAAACTTGAAAAAAAAAATTAAAAAAATAGAAAACTAGCTAACTCACCAGAGAAAGCTTCTAGAATCAAACAACATCACTACATGAAAAGTCTTAACTGAAAACCATTGAGTAGAAACACTTATCGGGGAGCTAAAAATAATCAAGAAAAATATAGAGGCGACACATGGATTTTTAGGTGAAAAAGATAAAATTACCCTTAAGGCACACCGGAACTCCCACATGCAAGTAATGGATAATAACAGTTCAATCAAGGTCAAAGGTGGTTAAAATAGGTATTTATTTAAAACCTATTTCATCAATCCTCATCAAATCCACCTAACTCCCAATTATTATTTCAAATTAAGATTGATTACCAAAATTAATTGATTAATTTTCTAATTGATTGCAAGATATTATTTTGATATAATATCTTGCAATTAGAGCTAAAAAACCATCATAAGTGGCCATATCCCTTTTCCCCAAAAAATTAAGGTAATGCTAGAAAAACCAAATTACAAAGTTAAATTTTATAAACCAGATGATGTTGATGTTGATGTTGATGATTGGGCTATTACAAGTGTTTAATTAACGTTCTTATTTTTTATTAGCAACACCTTATTTAGTTTGTTAATTTAGTTTAAAATTTTATTATCATAACAATTTTCTTAAAGTCATAGAAAATGATATTTGAGGAGGCAACATGTCTCTTGTCGTCTTGTGGATAGCCAATTATTTAATCAAAAGATTAGAGAATCCATAGTAACCGGATTTCATTCGGACCCAAATAAATTGGGTTAAAAATCAAAGGAATCAGATTATTAAAATTTGATCCAACAATTACAATTATTATAATTTTTAGAGGGCTCCTTTGTTTGTAACCATGAGATCAAATTTCAACGATCAGAATCCTTTGCTCAGGAGGCTCAATTTATTTGGATCAGGAGGAAATCTGATTCCAGAATGGAATGTTCGATAGCAAGCTAGATTATTTATATTTAATTTGTAGCAATAATTTTTGTTTGTTTGTGTTGAATGGACCCCTTAAATTAACAAGGGAGACCAAGACTTTTAGTCTTGCGTTGATAGTTTTTTGTATTTTCAAGGAAGAATAACGCGTGACAAGTCACGATTATCCATTATTTTTGGAAGTTGAAAAGATTCAAACTCTTGGCTACAAGTTTGACTTCCACACCAGAAGCGAGTTTTGAACTCGAGAACTCCATTTTTAGTAGAATTATCAGAGAGACGGGCTATACGACCCACTTTCAACAGCACCGATATTGTCCCTAAGTTAGTAATTACCACCTGCACAATCCATCAGGTGTGGGGTTTTATCACAAAATGCCTTGGTGTTAGTTGGAGTGGGGTTATGATATTTAAACTCTTCTTTTCTCATTGATACGGTCGATGTGGGACATTTCAACACGCTCCCTCACGTGGGACCTAATTAGTGGGTCACACGTGGGAGATCCACACATCGACAACGACAACCACAACCACAACCACGTGGAGCCAAGGGGACTCACCCTATACGCGGGGCCAAGGGACCCACCATCATCTCGCGGGGCCAAGGGGACCCACCTATCACGTGGCAGTACAATACAGGCCCACTCCCTAGCTTTGATACCAAGTAAAATTATCAGAGAGACGGGCCAAATGCCCACTCCAACAACACCGATATTGTCTTCAACTTGTTAATTACCACTTGCACAATTCGTCAAGTGTAGGGTTTTATCACAAAGGACGATATTGTCCCCAACATGGTAATTACCACGTGCACAATCCGTCAGGTGTGGGGTTTTATCACAAAAGGCTTCAGTGTTAGTTGGAGTGGGATTAAGATATTTAAACTCTTTTTTGCTCATTGATACGGTCGATGTGAGCCATTTCAACCTTATTTAATTTGAAAAAAAATCTCAAAATCTGCCATTTATTACGTCCTCCTAGCTCGTAGTTTTTTATGTTGATATTTAAGATGAAAGAAAATAGTTTCTGCACAACATCTTTTCACATTTTATAAGAAAAAAACAAATATATCACAAGTGTAAAGATGTAAAAGTTATGTAAAAAAAAAAAAAACTAATGAAAATGGCTTAAAAACTTTGAGTTTTAACGATAAGGACAAAATAAAGAGTAAAGTGAATAATACCATGATTGACTTTTTAGTGTAAAAATGTGGTTTTTCGTTAAAGTGAACAGTAACGATAGCTTTTCGTTAAAATTTCTAAAAAGAAATGCATAAATCAGATTGTTAAAGAAACTGTACTCAATTGCTGAAAATTTAGTTGGCGGGATCTCTCAGTGCGTTTGCTCTGCAGTTTAGTTGGTGGTCTTGGAAGCTTTCGTTGTTAAAGATCATCGTGGCAAGCATCATCTTCCTCGCTACTTATCCCACACGAGAAACAATTCTGTATAAGATGCAAGGCAACATTTTGCAACTTTGTGCTACAATTCATTCAATGTTCAATAGAAAGCAAGGAACATTTTCAATTAGCTCTTTTTTTTTTTTTCTTCTAAATCAAGAAAACAATCTACAATGTTACAGTATTTACAGGTTTGCTAAAGAAAATTAAAATCTCATGTCGAAACTTCACAAAATAAATTACTACATGTATAATGATTAATTTCACTACTATTACCATCGAAAAGAAAATATCAGTGTTGATTAGTCTTGATAAACACCTTTTTGGGGTATATGCAAGTGTTCAAATCTTTGAACAATACTTATCAATAAAAAGTCAGCAGACATGGGGTCCACTTTTTCAAGCACTGTAGTGAAAATTCCGAGAAGTCCACCTCAATTACGTAATTGAGTTAGTACTACATAAACACCTTTGAACGTGATAATTAATGTGCGTGCTATGAATATATTATTACGAATGATTATGCCTAATCACCTATTCCTAACACTACCTATCTTCTTCTTCATCGTCAACTTCTTGATTGTCTTCCCCTCTGCTATTGGGGATGACAATCTCCGATATTCAGAGTGCCGCAGCTACTACGACTGTGGCCCCCTTAAAAACATCTCCTACCCCTTCTGGGCCACCGGCAGCCGCCCCCAACACTGCGGCCGCGAAGACTACGAGCTCACCTGCCGAGAAGATCAATACCCTGTCATGAAAATTGAAGACCAGGATTTTCTTGTGTTGAACTTAAGTCGACAGTTTTACACCATGACAATCGCTCGCTCAGATCTCTGGGACACCCCCTGCACTGACAACATCGTCAACACCACTTTGGACTACGACCGGTTTTCGTACGTCCCAGCTGTTCGGAACCTGACGCTGCTCTACGGCTGCCAGCCGGGAAACATATCCGTACCAAATAACTTCACTTGCAAGGTAAAGGGTACGGACCGCGACGATATTTCGTACTATGTCGACGACTCTTTGAGCATTCGTATGGGAAATTGGACCTCGTGTTATTTGAATTTTCGAGTTCCGATTATGTGGGAGGGTGTGGATGTTATGCCTGACACGCCGGATAAGCTCAAACAGGTTTTGAAACAGGGGTTTCAGGTGGGGTACGAGGCGGAGTGGGAGCTCTGTCGGCTATGTGTATTATCCAATGGAACCTGTGGGTCGAACTCGAATTCTGATTCGTTTGTCTGTTATTGCGGTGATGGACCTCGTGATCGAATATGTTCGCGTTCTGGTGGTATGTATATCAATTTCTTCTTTATTTCTCCATTAATTCAGATCAGTTTTCTTCGTTTAATTTAGGGTTCTTTAAATATAAGTCCATACAATATTTATTTCCTTGACAAAAATCCATTTCATTTTAAACATCCAAATAAAATTCAAATTTGAAGTAGACTGCCATGTATACAAATAAATACCTATTATTTTTAAATTATTTGCAATTGGGCCACAACACTCTAATTATGTTAATGAATTTAATTATCCACCATAATTGTGAGAAATAAGTGCCTTATTATTATAAAATTATCTACTTTATACTTCTCTTACCATCATATGTTTCATTTCTTTTATTTGTTTGACAATCATTGTAGGTAAATTATTTTGCATGTATGTATTAGACACATTTTGTTAAAATTATATATATGCGTACAAATAATTTATCTATATTTTTATGTAAAATAATATGTAATTAATTAATTTGAATCAATTGGCTAAAAATATATATTTATTTTGTAGGTAAATTATTTTTCATGTGATATTACATATATACTAGCCATATTTTGTTATTATTATATGGAATTGGATCCCCTACTGAGCAAATGACAGGGATCCTCATGACCACACAACACGGACCGTTGGATTTTGATCCAACGGCTACAAATAGGAAGTATCTCTAAAAATTATAATAATTGTAGCCGTTGAATCAAAATCCAACGGTCCGTGTTGTGTGGTCATGAGCATCCCCACCATTTGCTCAGGAGGGGATCCAATTCCTTATTATATAAAGTGTGCAATCAATCTGTAGACATCGAAATTTCGTAAATAAATGTTGACCGGTAAATCAAAGTGTCAACGCTCATGTATTACATAAATTTTACACGTAGCGTGTGACTCAACGAAAATTGAAATGAGTTGGAAAAGTCATCAAATAGGACACGTGTCAACACCTGGCAGAAACGACTTATTTCATCTGGGATATTATATTCAAAATTAGGCCTTGGAAAATTCTATAAATACAAGCCTATTTCATTCATTTTAAAAAAAAAACCAATTCATATTACACCTTGAAGCTCTGAAGCTCTGAAGCTCTGAAACTCCGAAGCTCTCAAGCATCCAGGTTCCCGAAGAATCAAGAAAGTGTTCTTCGTTCTTCGTTCATCGTTCTTCCAAGATCAAGCCTCGACGGCCCTTGGATCAACAATCATCCACCTTCAAGATCAAGCCCCGACGGCCCTTGAAGAAAGTGTTCTTCGTTCTTCGTTCATCGTTCTTCCAAGATCAAGCCCCAACGGCCCTTTGGATTAACAATCATCCACCAATTCAAGATCAAGCCCCGACGGCCCTTGAAGAAAGCACCATCGTTCATCATCCGTTCATCCAAGATCAAGCCCCAACGGCCCTTTGGATCAACAACGTCGACAAATCCACACATCCAACCGTTCTTCAAGATCAAGCCCAAAAGCCCTTGAAGATCCGTTCATCACTGTTCTTCAAGATCAAGCCCAAAAGCCCTTGGAGATCCGTTCATCACTGTTCTTCAAAGATCAAGCCCAAAAGCCCATTTGAAGATCCGCTCAAATCCACCTTCAAGATCAAGTCCACGGCCCTTGAAGAACGTTCATCCTTAGATCAAGCCCAACGGCCCTTTTGGATCAATCGCACATCCACAAATACACACCTTACGGAGATCGAATCAGAGGATCAAAATAGAGAGAGATTGTAACCCAAAATCATCAAATACAAATATTTGTTTGTGCACGTCGTTGTTCTTGTCTCTTTCGTTTCAGGAATTTTCCGTGTTCACACAATCGACATTCTTTTATCTTGTAGGTAAATTATTTTGCTTGTAGGTAAATTGTTATATATATATATATATTTTTTTTTTTTGCAAAATATTGGTATTTAATTAATTTTGAAAAAAAATATTTATTTATTTTGTAGGTAAATTATTTTGTATATGTCATTACATAATTTACTAGGAACTTATATTGTTATATATGTTGTGAAAAATAATTTACCTATGTTACATTTAAAATATTGCTAATTTGAAATAAAATAACTTTTTTATATTAGTAGGATATACTATTTTACCTGTTAGCATCATGTGAAAACAACTGTATAAGGAACATTGGTATCATGTAAATTAGGAATTATGACATTTCAATTTTTTTCCAAATCTCCATAAAGTATTTGAACGTTTAATTGAATGAAATAATGTAAAATAAATGTAGATAATGAGTGAGAGACCCAAAGTAAGTGTTATTAGGGGTAATTTAGACATCCAAGAATACAAATTTTGCCAAGTCAAACTTAATTATGGATATTGCTTAGTTAGAGCCTAGTCATTGGGTTTTAGTTAGAGAAATTTATCATGATGGATTTTAATTAAAGAAAATTGAATTTCAAGGGGTGTACTCATATTTTCAGTTTAAGATAAGATTAGGGATCGTAATTAAGTTAAGTCTGATTTAAAGCAGGGTTTTTGGTTTGGAGTTTCCATTATTAGTCAAATTTTCTGATTATCTTATTTTTTTGCCCTCGGTATTCTAAGAATCCTGCTACTTTGATTGCTTTTGCAGACAGTACATCGAATCGGAAAAGGATGGTTATTGTAGGTAATATATCAGCAGCCCTTTATAAATCAACAGACTAAAACAAGGAAGGAATGGAAAAGGAGAGACGAGAGTGCGAAAATCACTCTCAACTGTTATTACTGCAGCTATATTAATGTGTACTATTTTCTGTTTTACAAATGCTGTAAGACAAAGCAATATACTCCATATCAACCTATTTTCCTATTTCTGTTCAGAATACATTAAACTTACTAACCATTAATCATCTTGTGGCCTGCAACAGCTGCTTCTGCTGCTGGAAGTGTGCTCATGATCTGTGGTATTGTTCGCTGTATTCAAGCTAGGAAGCAAATTTTCAAGAGAAGCAACAATCAAGATCTCGAGGCTTTCATAAGGACTAATGGACCTCTAGCAGTAAAAAGATACAAGTTTTCAGAAATCCGAAAAATGACCAAGTCATTTGAAGATAAACTAGGTCAAGGAGGTTATGGAGATGTGTACAAAGGCAATCTGCTGGATGGTAGTCCTGTCGCTGTTAAGGTTCTCAAAGCATCCAAAGGGAGTGGAGAGGACTTCATAAACGAGGTTACAAGCATTAGTAGAACTTCCCACGTCAATGTTGTCACTTTGTTAGGGTACTGCTTTGAAGGTCAGAAAAAAGCTCTCATATATGAGTTCATGCCCAATGGATCACTCGAAAAGTACATTTACAACAAAAATGCTTTGCAAACGAGTAATCCACAATTGGAAGTGGAACAACTACTCGATATTGTTACTGGGATAGCTCGAGGACTCGAGTACTTGCACCTAGGATGCAACACGCGAATTTTACATTTTGACATAAAACCGCATAATATTCTTTTGGATGAAAACTTTTGCCCCAAGATTTCTGATTTTGGGCTTTCGAAACTTTGCCTCAACAAGGAGAGTATTATGTCGATGTTGGATGCAAGAGGGACAATTGGGTATATTTCTCCCGAAGTGTTTTGTAGAAACTTTGGAGGAGTTTCAGTTAAGTCTGATGTCTACAGCTATGGAATGATGGTTCTGGAGATGGTTGGAGGAAGAAAGAACATCAATGCTCGAGCTAGCCACACGAGTGATGTTTGTTTTCCGGATTGGGTTTATAAGCAGCTTGAGATGGGCAGCAGTTTAGGGTTGCCCAATGGTGTGATAGAAGAGGAAAACGAACTCGCGAGGAAGATGATTTTGGTAGGGTTGTGGTGCATACAGATGAAGCCATCAGATAGGCCATCTATGAGTAGAGTGATTGAAATGCTGCAAGGAAGCATTGAAGCCTTGCAAATACCACCAAAGCCTGTCCTAACTTTTCCACCACCAGAATTTTCCTCGTTATCAATTACATGTTCTTTTCTGGATTAATTGGTGTACATCTTATCGATAATTCAGTTCCTATGCTATACCAGGCTTGGACCATGTCTCCCGAACAATCTCAACATATGGCACAAGACGATTCCACATATTGAGGTCAAAATGGGATTGGGTGTTTTCACGTCTCACCGTAGTGCCCAGTTCGTCTTTCTGATTGACGAACAAGAAGGTAATTTACTTGCTCGACCATAGGAAGAGGAAGCTTGCTTACGGGCTGTCACCCTCAGTGACCACTAGAAGAAATTTTTAAAAGCAGTGACTTTATCTTCTATCTACTTGTTAAGGCCTATCCTTTGACTTCTTTATGTTTTTTTAAATAATTAATGTAGTTAGCATAATGCTTTTAAAGCTCTAGTAAAGATATATGTGGTTGTTTATGTAATGTAGTGCTTTATGTAGTACAATAGTAGTAATGAATAAATACAACAACAACAACAACAAAGCCTTTTCCCATTAAGTGGGGTCGGCTATATGAATCCTAGAACGCCATTGCGCTCGGTTTTGTGTCATGTCCTCCGTTAGATCCAAGTACTCTAAGTCTTTTCTTAGAGTCTCTTCCAAAGTTGTCCTAGGTCTTCCTCTACCCCTTCGGCCCTGAACCTCTGTCCCGTAGTCACATCTTCGAACCGGAGCGTCAGTCGGCCTTCTTTGCACATGTTCAAAATCACCGGAGCCGATTTTCTCTCATATTTCCTACAATTTCGGCTACTCCTACTTTACCTCGGATATCCTCATTCCCAATCTTATCCTTTCTCGTGTGCCCACATATCCCACGAAGCATCCTCATCTCCGCTACACCCATTTTGTGTACGTGTTGATGCTTCACCACCCAACATTCTGTGCCATACAACATCGCTAGCCTAATTGCCGTCCTATAAAATTTTCCCTTTAGCTTCAGTGGCCTACGATGGTCACACAACACGCCGGATGCACTCTTTCCATCCAGCTCGTATTCTATGGTTGAGATCTCCATCTAATTCTCCGTTCTCTTGCAAGATAGATCCTAGGTAGCGAAAACGATCGCTTTTTGTGATCTTCGCTAGATTGCTCCGGTCATTAGTGTGGATAAGTATATAAATGGATAGAGATAGGAAAGCAAACACAAGATGTACGTGGTTCACCCAGATTGGCTACGTCCACGGAATAAAAGAGTTCTCATTAATTGTGAAGGGTTTACACAAGTACATAGGTTCAAGCTCTAATTTAGTGAGTACAAGTGAATGATTTAGTACAAATGACATTAGGAAATATTGTGGGAGAATGATCTCGTAATCACGAAACTTCTAAGTATCGGAGTGTGGTGTCGTCTTGACTTGCCTTATCTGTCTCATAGGTAGATGTGGCATCTTCTCTGGAAGTACTATTCCTCCATCCAGGGGTGGTATCTTTAACTGGTGGAGATGCACAAGGTAATGTATCAATTTCACTTGAAGCTTACTTGTAGTTTCAGGCTTGGTCAAGCGCGATACAAACCATGTAGTAGGAGTCCCCCAAGTCGCCGAGCTAGGGGGTCTGCTGAAAAAGGTGACAGACAAGGTAAGCAATCAGAGCTCCGACTGATTGTTCACCTTCTCCCCATCTTGCAGCAGCATGAAGGATAAAGAGAAGAAAAATGAGAAGAGATGATATGAGATACTTTTGCTTTTGAAGAAGTAACTTTCCACAGGCTTATTCTTGAACTGAGCTGGAGGGTTTTCTGGTTTCCTCCAGAGTATAAGGCCGACTGAAGAATTTGAGGGTCAAAACAAGTCCATCAAATCTAGAGTACGTTCCACCCTGCTGATATGGGATACTTTTGCTTTTGACAGAGTAATGAATGTATCGGCACGTGTGCTGTTACGCTTGTCTCCACATGCTTCCTTGTATCCTTCGCACTTGCCCTATCTGTTCCTCAAGCAGAAACGGAATCTTCCCTGGAAACATAAGATGTTGAAGATGAGTACTCGAGAGCAATGCCAGGTAAGTAATCAGGTAAGGGGTTCCAGGCAGTCAGCTCCTGGCTGGAAGCTTGATTCCAAGTGCTGACTGATTGCTCTCTTTCTCCTTGTCTTGCAGGTAAAAACAAGGCCAAAAGAAAAGACAGGGAAAAAGCATGATATGGGATACTCTTGCTTTTAACCCTGATGATATGAGATATTCTTGCTCTAGTATAGCTTGTTTGCAGAGGTATTATCGGGGGGAAAGAAAGCTGAATATTTCGAAAGGCTTCGTTGGGAGTGCCCTCTCAGATATGATGAAGGGTTGAGCATTTTTGCAGGTCTGCCTGTCCGTTGGGGATGGAGGTTGACATATATAGGAGTCTCCCTAACAACAAGTAGTAATGCTATTCCTTTACCCTGCTTGGTCATAGCACGGTAATGGGAGCTGCCAGTTTCACATGTTTTAACTCTGTCAGAGCACTTTGAAAAAGTGGTTTGTGGTATCTGGCTCTCGAGATTCGGAGAACGATGCCTCTTCGATTTTTGAGAAAGCAATCATGCTGGGGGTATGAGTCTCGAGATTCGGAGAGCAGTGTCTCTTCGATTTTTGAGGAAGTAATCATGTTGGGAGTCTGGCTCTCGAGATTCGGAGGGCGGTGCCTCTTCGATTTTGGAGCAAGCAATCTTGTTGGGAGTGTTGTCTCGAATGTGAGTAAAGGTTGGGCATGTTTGCTAGTCTACCTTGCCACGAAGCACAAAGGTTGACACACAGGGACTTTCCAATTATCCAGCAATGGTACTGTTCCTTTACCCTCTCTTCGATTTTGAGAAAGTAGTCATGTTGGGAGTCTGGCTCTCGAGATTCGGAGGACGGTGCCTCTTTGATTTTGGAGCAAGCAATCTTATTGGGAGTGTTTTCTCGAATGTGAGTAAAGGTTGGGCATGTTTGCTAGTCTACCTTGCCACGAAGCACAGAGGTTGACACACAGGGACTTTCCAATTATCCAGCAGTGGTACTGTTCCTTTACAGTTGTGGGTAATAATATGGTAGCTAGACCTTCAAAATTTATGTGTGTAAACTTTTGTTAGTGCTGTTTCTTTGCTATTCTTTTACCTTTCTTGGTCAGAGCGATGTAGTGGGAGCTGCAAGCTTCACGTGCTCAACTTTGGCAGAGAACTTTGGCAAAGTTATTTGTGGTACCCATGAGCTATTGTTGCGTGTGGGAAGTGGGTGATTGAACAGTAAGATTCATGTGCTTTCTACTTCACCAGAAGTCTTCGACAGAATGCCCATAATTTCTGCAAAGCTGAGTGTGCGTGTGACAGGTGCTGACAAGGCTAGAAAAGTAGGTGCCTCTTCGATTTCTGAGATCGGCCCTCGTGGTCTCTGAGCAGCCCAGCTTTTGAGAAAGCGAGCGCCTCTTCGATTGATTCGGAGAACGATGCCTCATCGATTTTTGAGAAAGCAATCATGCTGGGGGTCTGGCTCTCGAGATTCGGGGAGCAGTGTCTCTTCGATTTTTGAGAAAGTAATCATGTTGGGAGTCTGGCTCTCGAGATTCGGAGGGCGGTGCCTCTTCGATTTTGGAGCAAGCAATCTTGTTGGGAGTGTTTTCTCGAATGTGAGTAAAGGTTGGGCATGTTTGCTAGTCTACCTTGCCACGAAGCACAAAGGTTGACACACAGGGACTTTCCAATTATCCAGCAATGGTACTGTTCCTTTACCCTCTCTTCGATTTTTAAGAAAGTAGTCATGTTGAGAGTCTGGCTCTCGAGATTCGGAGGACGGTGCCTCTTCGATTTTGGAGCAAGCAATCTTATTGGGAGTGTTTTCTCGAATGTGAGTAAAGGTTGGGCATGTTTGCTAGTCTACCTTGCCACGAAGCACAGAGGTTGACACACAGGGACTTTCCAATTATCCAGCAGTGGTACTGTTCCTTTACCCTTGTGGGTAATAATATGGTAGCTAGACCTTCAAAATTTATGGGTCTAAACTTTGTTAGTGCTGTTTCTTTGCTATTCTTTTACCCTTCTTGGTCAGAGCGATGTAGTGGGAGCTGCAAGCTTCACGTGCTCAACTTTGGAAAAGGCTGGAAAAGTAGGTGCCTCTTCGATTTCTGAGATCGGCCCTCGTGGTCTCTGGGGAGCCCAGCTTTTGAGAAAGCGAGCGCATCTTCGATTTTTGAGATCGGCCTTCGTGGTCTTTGAGTAGCCCAACTTTTGAGAAAGCAAACGCCTCTTCGATTTCTGAGATCAACCCTCGTGATCTCTAAGCAGCCCAGCTTTTGAGAAAGCAAACGCCTCTTCGATTTCTGAGTAGGCGCCTCTTCGATTTCTGAAGCTTCGTCGAGTGCAGATTTTTATAGGGGCTGGCATTAAGTTCCAAAGCACACTTGAATCTCCACCAGTACAAGCTTCATTCTTGCACTTCTAAGATCTTGATTTGTCCGACCTCTTCTCTCTTCAACACCTTTGAAAATGTCTGGCCCCTCCGACCGTCGTTTTGACTTGAACCTTGTTGAAGAGGCAGCCCCGCCTTCTCCAGACAACATATGGCGCCCATCCTTCGTCTCCCCTACTGGTCCTCTTACCGTTGGGGATTCCGTGATGAAGAATGATATGACCGCTGCGGTGGTGGCCAGGAACCTTCTCACTCCCAAAGATAACAGACTACTTTCCAAACGGTCTGATGAGTTAGCTGTTAAGGATTCGCTGGCTCTCAGTGTTCAGTGTGCAGGTTCTGTGTCTAATATGGCCCAACGCCTATTTGCTCGAACCCACCAAGTTGAATCATTGGCGGCTGAAGTGATGAGTCTCAAACAGGAGATTAGAGGGCTCAAGCATGAGAATAAACAGTTGCACCGGCTCGCACATGACTATGCTACAAACATGAAGAGGAAGCTTGACCAGATGAAGGAAACTGATGGTCAGGTTTTACTTGATCATCAGAGATTTGTGGGTTTGTTCCAAAGGCATTTATTGCCTTCGTCTTCTGGGGCTGTACCGCGTAATGAAGCTCCAAATGATCAACCTCTGATGCCTCCTCCTTCTAGGGTTCTGTCCAGTACTGAGGCTCCAAATGATCCCCCTCCGGTGCCTTCTCTTTCTGGGGCTCTACCGACTGCTGAGACTTCTCCTAAGCAACCTTTGTGAAGGCTCCCTCTTGTGTGCTTATTTTGACTCATGTATATGTACATATTTGTAGCTTATCGGGGATATCAATAAATAAGCTTTCCTTCATTTCAACGTATTGTGTTAAATACACCAAAGCCTTCTTCGCTAAGTTCTTTGAATTTTCTTTTGTTAAAGCTTGTATGTTGAAGCTTTCTGAGTGGAGCATGTAGGTTGGGGTAGTGTTCCTTTAATTTCCCGAGTGAGGAAAACTTCTCGGTTGGAGACTTGGAAAATCCAAGTCACTGAGTGGGATCGGCTATATGAATCTTAGAACGCCATTGTGCTCGATCCTGTGTCATGTCCTTCGTTAGATCCAAGTACTCTAAGTCTTTTCTTAGAGTCTCTTCCAAAGTTTTCCTAGGTCTTCCTCTACCCCTTCGGCCCTGAACCTCTGTCCCATAGTCGCATCTTCTAATCGGAATGTCAGTAGGCCTTCTTTGCACATGTCCAAACCACCGTAACCGATTTTCTCTCATCTTTCCTTCAATTTCGGCTACTCCTACTTTACCCCGGATATCCTCATTCCTAATCTTATCCTTTCTCGTGTGCCCACACATCCAACGAAGCATCCTCATCTCCGCTACACCCATTTTGTGTACGTGTTGATGTTTCACCGCCCAACATTCTGTACCATACAGCATCGCCGGCCTTATTGCCGTCCTATAAAATTTTCCCTTGAGCTTCAGTGGCATACGGCGGTCACACAACACGCCGGATGCACTCTTCCACTTCATCCATCCAGCTTGTATTCTATGGTTGAGTGGGTGATATTTTATATGGCAGGTTTCCTTGTGTGGTCAGGAAATATTGGACTTCAAGTAAATGGATATAATCCTTTTAAAACTAGGAAACATTTTCGTTACCTTAAAAAATAGGAAACGTTTTTATTTGCTCAAAAGTACATTATCGATGTACAAAAAAAAAAAAAATAGTCGAAGTAAGATATTCAGCCCATTGCTGGAAAGTATCAAGTGTAGCATCTCCGACTCCTCGTCAGATGGGGATCTAACGTCTCAAGGCCTTTGATTAGATATCTAACGGGAGTTCATGAAGGGTTGACTAGTCTATCGGCATTTACTTTACCTTGTTGTGCATGTAAATAGTAAATACTAAAAGCCCATGCATGTATTTCCAAAAAACTAATAATATCATGAAAAGAAATTGTGCGTCATTAGATTGTGCAGATATAGCCCGCTCATCAGCAAATAAGAAGTATCTGTAGATTTTGTTGGTTTTCCTTCTTGATATCACCTCCTCTCCAAACAAATTCTAAAAACGAATAGGAAATGATGCATGCCTACCAGTTTTCTTTTGAACAATCATGTTTATTTTTGTTTGGAGAAAGTTGAGATTTTACCATAAGTAGCACTACCTATAAGCACGTTCAAAATCCATTATTTTTTAAATGTAAGATTCATATTCTTAACCCTCATGTAGGGCGAATTTTCAAGCTTAAAACAAAGTAGATACAAATTGGATGAGGTGAAGCCATTGAACTTAATATATGAAGCAACCTGCTCTTTGGTACCATAAAGAAAATTGAAATTCCACCATAAACTCAATTTGCAATATGAGGAGTAGCTCTACTTATAAGCACATACAAAATTCATTTTTTTTTTCCCAATATAAAATTCATACTATCAACATTGTTCTTTGACTCTCATCCATTTTGTTTGTACCATACTTGACCAATCCCGAAACGACTGAGCACCGGTCAACGTTATACCGTTAAGGACCAAGAAGAGTTTCCCTCAAACCAGGAGGCCAATCACAGCGCGACACGTGTCGACATCAGAAGTCAATCATAGCGCGACACATGTCAACATCAGAAGCCAATCACAACACGACACATGTCAATGTCAGAATGAAACTAGAAACTCTCTTCTATAAATAGAGATCATTCTCTCACAATATTTCCTAATATCATTTGTACTAAATCATTCACTAATACTCACTAAAGGAGAGCTTGAACCTACGTACTTGTGTAAACTCTTCACAATTAATGAGAACTCCTCTACTCCGTGGACGTAGCTAATTTGGGTGAACCACGTACATCTTGTGTTTGTTTTCCTGTCTCTATCGATTTACATACTTATCCACACTAATTACCAAAGCAATCTAGCGAAGGTCACAAACTTAACATTTTCTCTTGTACCAAAGTCCTCATTGATTTTGTGCATCAACACATTTTATTATATTTAAAGGTCCTAAATATTAAGATGTGCTTGAAATTATTTTCCAAAACGAACAACTGACCAGTATCTACATAAGTAAAATTATGATTTGGGGTTCTGTTCCCACCAATCTCCTTTCCTCCTAATAACTAATAATTTAACCAACTAACTGTATCGTTTGTCCCCTTGTCCCATTGAGTTGAGCTATGGACTGTTACTTCCCACTTTTGGGCTGCTCCTTATGTAGTGCCCTGTTGTGTTTTGGGCTATCTTTTAGCTTCATCGGCCCAAAAAGCAATAATAAGAGAAAAAACAAAATTCAATATAACCTTTTAGTAAATTAGAAATAAAATAAACTGAATTTTTTCTAATGAACATCAAAAGTAAAAGTAAAGTTACACATATGAATAAAAGCTATTAGATTCCAATGAAGTTAAATAATTTAACGTTTTTGTTCATATGTGTAACTTAAATGTGTACTTGTGATGTGCACTAAAAAATCTGAGAACAATAACTTTTTAATATAACATTATAGTTACGGACGTTTGAATTTATATTAATGCATTTGAATTTAGATTTTAATTAAACTAGTTACGAATAGTGAAGTTTGGACATTAATTATTTAAAATCCGTAGACCTTTCGAGGTCACAATTTATATTTTTGAATAGAACTCGATCTCATAAACGCGTGGGCACAAACCGTTCGTGAAACGAAGTTATAATGAAAGAGTTATTAACGTTTAAAGTTAGGGACATTTTTGTAATTCTGGCATCATCTAGAATACTCCAGATTTTCTAGAGCAATCTAACGAAGGTGTGTGGCCCATATTGAAGGAAAGGAGAAATGGTCAATGAAGATGGAAAATTAAGGAGAGAAATGATGGAATGGTGGGAACCAATCAGGAATAAGGGAGAGAGGGAAATTACCAATAAGAAGGGAGAGCAAGGAGGGAAAGGAGAGAAATGAGGGAAGAGAGAGATGAAGGGGATCAGCCGGATTCCCTTTGACCCGTTTTGACCCGCTACCCAAACCGGTCCTTGGGTGATCCAAGGCTCGCCATCACCTGCACACGACACCATGGCCCTTTATTCTTAAAGTTCCACCCCAATACCGACAGTGTTTGGTCTTGATTTCGTGGAGATGGCGTCGATGGCACTATGGTGTTCTTGGCGACAATTCGCCAATTTTGAAGCAAATTCCCTCTATAACCACCACCATTAAACTCTACTTGAGCCCAGGAATAAACCCCAAACAACTTTGGAGGCGGCAGAACACAGAGGAAGGAGAATCGAAGCTTACCCATTCTAGGGTTCAGGTGGGTTCGAGTGAAATTAGAGCCGTTTCCAGCCAAATTGGCCTTGTTCATAGGTATGAAAATTGTTCCCCTCACTGTGATCTACTTTTCTGTAAAATTTGGTAATTTTTTGAAATAGTTGAATTTTTCGGCAAGTCGGGACGGCTAACTGCCACCCGTGGCGGCGCATGGCCAGCGGACCGACAATGTCTTTCTAGGTGCTATTAGATGCCCTGAGTCCATGTTTGAAATTCATATGACGTGAATTGATTATTTGAATCTAGTTTTATTATGATACATTACTTGATCAAAAATATGAATTGATGATCCGACCGTTGGATCGTCGCCAAATTTTAATGTGTCATAGAACGTAATATTTAAGAATAGCTAGAACTTATGGATCAGGAATCTGATGTATGGATCTTCCCAAATTAGATTTCTAGGTTAGTAAAATTAATTGTTAACCGCCACCTGATTCTGGCAATTGGCGGCGATCCGACCGTTGGATCGCCATGAGATTTTAGTAAGTTGTTTTAGAAGCATAATGTGAACTTTGGGAAGTTACAGATTAGAAATCTGATAGGTGGATCTTCTGATTTAGATTTCTAGGGTTGTGGACCCTATTCTAGATCTTGATCGACGGTTGGCTTTTTAGCCAACTAGCCCGAGTTTTTCTAGCATGTCGATTATCTTAGAGCTCAGTTGAGATTTCATGGAGCATGATGGGCTTATCGTGATGATGTGTCTCCTCGATTGACATGTGACTCGATTCGTGTACTAGTGGCATCGTATTATATTATACTTGTTTAAGTATGTTTGACTTGTGCATTGGAAATGTTTGTGAAATGTGGTTTGTGTTGTATGATTGGCATGATGTGATGAAATGTGAGGGCTATTAGTTGACCGTTAACCCATTGTCATGGGGTTTGTTGCTTCGAGACTTGTTTCACATATCGTATCATTGTTCTATTTCTTGTTTCGTTGAGTTTTTGTATCTTGAGCACTTGATTCACGTTTGTTTCGAGCCGTTGATATGTTCTTTGGCCATCCGCTCGGTTCTGTTGAGTGATCCGAAACTAAGTATCCGCTGGTGTTTCGTTAAGTGGTTTGGTTCCCTACTCCGTCTGGATTCCGTTGAGAGGTCTGGAATCCCTCGTGATCCGCGATTTCGCTGAGTGGTACGGAATCGTATCCAGCTTGGTTTTCATTCAGTGGTTCGATATGCATTGTACTCTGCGATTCTGTTAAGTAGTCCGAAATCGTATCCACTCGAATTCCGTTTAGAGGTTCTGAATCCCTTATACACTGCGGTTCCATTAAGTGGTCCAAAATCATATCCTAGTTTAAATTCCGTTGTGTGGTCCAGAATCCCCTTTGGTGACTTGGTTTCATTGAGTGGTCCGGAACTCGATGTTGATGGATTTCGTTGAGTGGTTTGAAATCGCATCATTTGACTCATTGGTTCCTTGGTTTGATTCATTTGAGATAGTTTTAGGGATGTAGGCTTCGGCCGAACTGTGTCGTTTCATAGATGTAGGTTTCGGCTAAACTGTATCGCTCTAGCCCTGTATTTCAGTGTATTGTATGAGTTATTGATTGATGTGATAATTGGATGGTGTTGGAATGCATATGTGTGGATGAATGATGAGATTACTAGAGATTATTATTGTGTTTTGTTAAATGTTCCTTAAGGTGCTACATGATTGAATTGTGGTATTATGTTGAGACATAGTGGTCTATGTGATGATTGTTCGAATATAGTGAAACGGTGAACTACGAATGGCTTGATCCTTATTGAGGGTACGTAGGCAGTCTAACGAGGAGGTTAGATGCAGCCATAAATTATACGAAAAATCATTACGCCAATTAAGGCTTGAGTTATGCTTGGTACATATTCCGGAGGCGAAGTATGTTAGATATACTAGTTTTTTATGACATCATACAAGTTTTTTATGACGTCATGTGTTGGTCATAGACGTACTCGGGATCGGGGCATGACATGTGTTATTGTGGCAAATTAGAAATAAAGGTTGGGGTGGGAGGACCAATTAGGAGATGAGAGAGAAACGGATTTCCTTCTCCTTTTTCTATCGACCCATGCACCACGACCAGCTTCGACCCGGTTCAAACTCAGCGAATTCTTCCATTTTTCCGTCGAACCACCACCATCCAACACCTGAAATCTTTTCCACAACCTCCCATCTACCATCTCCACCCAAATTCGAAGGTTTTTAGGTCCAAAACCGCGTAGAATCTCACTGGAACACTGGAGGTGCTCGACAGTGATTCCTCCGATCCGACGAGTTTCACCACCCATCACCACCCAACACCACCCTTAATCAACTCCCCATGGACCTAGGAACAAGACCCAACCTGTTGTAGGGGTGTTAGAACACCGAGGACGTTGAATCGAAGAACACCCACCTTAGGGTTTAGGGCGGGTTTGAGCTAAATTGGGGCTTTTCCAGGCCAAATTGGACTTTTCCACAGGTATAAAACTTGCTCTACTCATTAAGATATTCATTTCTATGAAATTTGAGAATTTTTAGAAATAGTTGATTTTAGCGAGTCGGAGTGGCCGACCGCCTTATGCGGCGACGACGTGTGGGTCGAGACCCCACCTGCCCATCCTAGGCTAATTTGGATGCCCTAATTCCATATGTGAAGTTCGATTAACGAAATTCCATTGTTTGGGTACAATTTCACTAAGGTCCGCCACTTGGTCATTATTTGAATCGACGATTCGACTGTTGGATCGTCACCAAACTTTAGTAGGTATAATGAGTGTTTTCAAATTTCGGGGACAAAATTTTTTTAAGGTGGGTAGATTGTGATAACCCATCCCTAATTTAACATTTTTTAAATAATTTTAAAAGCGTGAATTGACGAAAATGCCATAGAGGCAAGGAACTTTGATTTTAGTTAACCATCGTCTAGAGAAACGTATGACTTATTCTTTTAGCGTATTTATGTAGTACCCATTGGTACGAACGCATATGCAAAAGCCATTTGCAAGTCCGGATTATAACAGTATAGTTACAGGCGTTTGAAATTGTTTATTTAAATTTTAGATTAGAAATTAATTAAACTCCCACTTTTTGGGAATGAGGCCCAATCGTTTTTGTGTTATTGTGGCCAATTAGAAATAAAGGTTGGAGTAGGAGGACCAATTAGGAGAGGAGAGAGAATGATTTCCTTTTCCCTTTTCTATCGACCCGTGCACCACGACCGGCTTCAAGCCGGTTCAAACTCGGGGAATTCTGCCATTTTTCCACCGACCCACCACCATCCAACACCTAAAATCTTTTCCACAACCTCCCATCTACCATCTCCACCCAAATTCGAAGGTTTTTAGGTCTAAAACTGTGTAGAACCTCACCGGAGCATCGGAGGTGCTCGACGGTGATTCCTCTTATCCGGTGAGTTTCACCACCCATCACCACCCTTAATCAACTCCCCATGGACCTAGGAATAAGACCCAACCAATTGTAGGGGCGTTGGAACACCAAGGAAGTCAAATCGAAGCACACCCACTTTAGGGTTTACGACGGGTTTGAGCTAAATTGGGGTTTTCCCCAGCCAAATTAGACTTTGCCACATGTAAAAAACTTGCTCTATTCATTGAGATCTTCATTTATATAGAAATAGTTGATTTTTCCGAAGATTTCATCAATTCACGCTTTTAAAATTAATAAAAAAATGTTAAATTAGGGATGGGTTGTCACAATGTTGATATTGATGATTAGGCTATTACAAATGTTTAATTAACCTGCTTATTTTTATATTAATAATACCTTATTTAATTTGTTAATTTAATTTAAAAATTTAGTCTCATGACATTTTCCTTAAATAATAGAAAATGATAACATTTTCCTTAAAGTTATAGAAAATGATATTTGAGGAGGCAACATGTCTCTTGTCGTCTTGTGGATAGCCAATTATTTAATCAAAAGATTAGAGAATCCAACGTTCGATAGCAAGCTAGATTATTTATATTTAATTTGTAACAATAATTTTTTATTTGTTTGTGTTGAATGGACCCTTTAAATTAACAAGGGAGACCAAGACTTTTAGTTTTGCGTTCATACATTTTTTTTCTAAAGAAAAACAATTTGTGGTAAGTTATTGTTATTCACTCATTTCGAGGACCGGAAAAACTCACATCTCTAGCTATAAGTTTGGCTTTCACATTAGTAGCGGGTTTCGACCCGAAATTTCTAATTTTTAGTTTCAAAGAAACCTTGCAATCTGTTATTTACTACTGAACAACCAACACGTGATTTTTTGAGTTGATATTTGAAATGAAAAATAATAGTTTCTGCACAACATCTTTTCACATTTTTTAAGAAAAAAACAAATATGTCATACGTGTAAAGATGTAAAAGTTTATGTAAAAAGAAGTGCATAAATCAGATTGTTAAAGAAACTGTACTTAGATGCTGAAAATTTCGCGGCAACATCTATTTTTATCTAATCAGATTTGTATAGCCTCTAAATAATTAAAATTGCAAACACAAAAGAGACATGTGTTCAAATTTGATTGAGTGAAAGTAGGAGTGGTGCTGAAAATTCTGCAGCCAATTATTGTTAGGCTAGGAATTGAGATGGAACTTACTTCAATCAGACGCGGTTCCCTCCAAACTCCTCTTTTTCTCTCTTGTATTTATTTCCTTCCCTTGGCTCTTCTTCAACTGCAGGGGGTTAGACATAAGATAATTTGAAGAAAGAAAAAAAGAGAGCAAAAGGATGTTGGAAACTCTCTCTTATACTTTTGTAAATTCTTCCATTTTCTCCGTAATGCATTCGTTTTCTAATGTTTTCTCGTCTTGAAAAGAAGCTTTTCGAGCTGTGAAAATGAAGAGAATAACTAGGTCACGGTTTGATCCGAATACTCGTGAAGAGGACAATAATCTGCAGGAAGATCAACTACTTGAGAATGGTGCAACTTCAAGCTCCGTTGAGCCTCCAAATTCAGCAGCAAAGCCTCCATCTGAGCAATCTCTGACGCCGAAAATTGCAAGTATTCTTGACAACAATGTGTACGAGGTGCCTATAAAGGTAGCATACTGTCGCTCAACAGTATTACGCATAACCATATATGTGATTGTATATATTATAGATCAAACGTTCCAAATATGTATAGATAACAATACTTTTGGTTGTGTATACCTTTGTAAATTAATCATGTTATTAATGGATTAATTATACTAATTTCTTCTGCTAGCTAGGCTATTCCAGAATCAGCGGAGTGGATATTTTTAGTGGTTGCCCTCGGCCTAGAGATGTTATCAGCTGCTTTCGACCAGGCTTCGTCCCCAAGTAAACCCCACTACGCGCTACTGAGCATGCTGTGTGCTGTTGCAGCTCTTCTTACTACCATCTGGGAGCTCACTTACAAGGCTATAAGAGAAAGAGTGGTATTAAGGAGGTCGGGATTGCTAATGCTGCCCTACTTTTATTATCCGCCTCCTCGGAACACAGTTTTCGGTGATCTCTATGACATTTATGGATTAGTTGGCGGGATCTCTCAGTCCGCTTGCTCTGCAGTTCAGTACGTTTACTTTCTCTGGCACGCTGATAATCCAATCAAATCATCCCTCTTGCCAGCCATCTTCCTTATGTGTTTGGGTGGTTCGAGACTAAATAGGAACCGGAGGTTCAGTAGTAATGTTGATAGCAACAATATTTTGTTGACGAGGGAGCTGACCGCCAACCGACCTTTGCTCGATGATTCTTCTACTTCTGCTTGGAGTCTCAGTGTCCAAACCGAACGAGAACCATCAAGCAGCTTACAATTATTTTTCGGTAAAAACCCCTCACCCACAGTTTTCACTGCGAGCAAGATTGCGGATGAAGAGAAAAATCCACTTCAAATCCTAGTTGTGGATGACCAAATGGTTCCAATAACAAATCTACCTTATCCAGTCAAAGTGGAAATTGTTGTTCTTGATGGTGACTTTCCAACTGGAGATGATGACAACTGGACAGAAGAAGAATTTGAGAACAACATCTTGAGACAGCTTACTGGGCGAAGGCGACACTTGCTTGCCGGAGAAGTAAGGCTCACGGTGAGAGATGGGTCAGCTACAATTGGAGATGTTGAGTTCACAGAGAGTTCGAGCTGGATTAGGAGCAAAAAATTTAGGCTGGGAGCACGAGTGATACCAAGCCCAGGCTATCAGGGTTTAAGGATCCGTGCAGCGGTCACGGAAGCTTTCGTTGTTAAAGATCATCGTGGCAAGCATCATCTTCCTCGCTACTTATCCCATACGAGAAACAATTCTGTATAAGATGCAAGGCAACATTTTGCAACTTTGTGCTACAATTCATTCAATTTTCAATAGAAAGCAAGGAACATTTTCAATTAGCTCTTCTTTTTTCTTTTTCTTCTAAATCAAGAAAACAATCTGCAATTTTACCGTGTCTACGGGTTTGCTGAAGAATGTTAAAATCCCATGTCGAAACTTCACAAAATAAATTACCGCATGTATAATGATTAATTTCACTACTATTACCATCGAAAAAACAATATCAGTGTTGATTAGTCCTGATAAACCCCTTTTTTGGGGTATGCAGGTGTTCTAATCTTTGAACAAAACTTGTCAAACGCGGGGTCCTCTTTCTCAAGCATTGTAGTGAAAATTCCGAGAAGCCTACCTCAATTACGTAATTGAGTTAGTACCACATAAACACCTTTGGACGTGATAATTAATGTGCATGTTATGAATATATTATTACGAATGATTATGCCTAATCACCTATTCCTAACACTACCCATCTACTTCATCATCTTCAACTTGTTGATTATCGTCCCCTCTCCTATACCGGATGACAATTTCCTATACGCAAAGTGCCGCAGCTACTACGACTAATGTAGGCACCCCTTTAATAAAGGGGGGCTGACATTGCCCTTTCAGTTGTTTAAGTATATCACCTTCCTCTTGCATTCACTGGAAATTTCCTAGGCAGAAGCGTACAGAAGTCCAGCCAATGTACTATATAAGCCGTCGTCGCATCCATCTCTCATGAAAACGCCACCCACTTCTCCCTTCCGATGGTCTAACAGATTATATCACAATAATATTCCACCCCTTTGAATTTCAACTGTTGTATAATGTCATCACACTAGCTTTCCAATCCCTCCTTTCAGACATTTCCAATTTCGAAACATAAAAATTTCAGTCTTCTGAAATATCAAACTATATTAATCTCCACGTCCCATTGAGCTTCAACAAGTTACTATGCCTACCCACTTTCTCCTAAAACTACCCGTCTCCTTCCTCATCATCTTCCACAATTTGGTCACGGTAATATTACTTTCCACCCCCGCTCTCGGCGAGGATGATCACCGATACACCGAGTGCCGCCGCTACTACGACTGCAGCCTCCTCAAAAGCATCTCCTACCCCTTCTAGGCCACCAGCAGCCGCCCTCAACACTGCGGCCGCGAAGACTACGAGCTCACCTGCCGAGAAGATCAATACCCTGTCATGAAAATTAAAGACCAGGATTTTCTTGTGTTGAACTTTAGTCGGCAGTTTTACACCATGACAATAGCTCGCTCAGACCTCTGGGACACCCCCTTCACTGACAACATTGTCAACACCACTTTGGACTACGACCGGTTTTCCTACGTCCCAGCTGTTCGGTACCTGACGCTGCTCTACGGCTGCCAGCCGGGGAACATGTCCGTACTCAATAACTTCACTTGCAAGGTAGATGGTACGGACGGCAATGGTTGTTCAATATCACTTTGTGATTCAATTCAGAACCACCAATTCATGATCTTAACTAAAATCTAGCACCCCACACCCACATTATCAAATCTGATTTATTACACGATACAAATGGAAAACAGATGAAAATTAAGATAAGAGGTATCTAAAAAACTAATGCTCATAGAACAGAAAGAAAAACCTTGATCTTGTAGCGGGTTTTGGGTACATCTGTACACTCAGGGGGGATAACAAAAACACACAAAAGCACTTTCCCCAAACCAACAAAAATAGCCCTCAACCAGAAATCAAAGCTGGAACCAAGAGAATAACATTTCAAAATAAAATAAATAAAAACTTGTACCAAGAAAAAATAAAGAGGAAAGAGGAGAGAAAATAAAAATATGAGGTTTATGATTTATTCCTTAACCATGCAAAAGCCATAGCTGACCTGAGCAGCGCATCAAGGTTACTTAAATCCTGCAGTCGATGGCTTTTTTAAATTTATTGATTATTGATACAAATGCCCATAAAATCAATGAAATAAAATTCCTGAATTCGAATCGTAGATTAAACAACATTTTGGAAACTAAGACATCAAATTTATATTTTTCTAAAAGAAAAGATGAAGCTGGGGGAACCAAATTTTACATAGTGAGACGAACTTACTGAAGAGCAAGTTACCATTGTAAAACATTAGTGTTAGTCAAGTTAGTTAGTTGTTAGAATAGTTACAAATAGTTACCACTGTAACTATTCTCTTTACCTGTGTAAATCTAGTTTATATAAATACCTTAGTGTAACTAATTATAAATGTAATGAAATCATTTCTCAATATGGTATCTCGCTTAAGTCCACCGACTTCGATCCTCTTTCTGCTACTTTCTTGCTTATTTTCTTACCTACCAAACACCATAGCTTCCGTCTGCAGATCTTCGATCTTGTTCATCAATGGCGGCAAATTCTTCGAATTCTTCCTCTCCTGTGGTTGCGCATCCTTCTTCTCCGGCGATCGCGGATCCTTCCTCTTCGCTGCCTCCACATCTCAATCCTTCTCCGATGAACCCTAACTCCTCATTTCAAGCTTCAATCAACTCCATCACGATCCAAAACATTGGGAGTCTGATTCAAACAAAACTCAAGCGTCATAATTACCTTGTTTGGCATTCTCTGTTCGAACCGATCTTCCACCGCTACAAGCTCACCGGCATGGTTGATGGATCTGAACCGCCACCGCCTCAATTTCTTGTTGATCTTTCTGGAAATTTGTCCTCGCTTCTGAATCTAGCCTTCAAGATCTGGTACGAAAAGGATCAAAACATCCTCATTTGGATCAATTCCACTCTCTCTGAGGATTTGATTCCCTTTACTGTTGGTGTTCAATCCTCCCATGAACTTTGGCAAAATCTTGAGAAGCGATTCGGTGGAGTCTCTCGTTCTCACATTCATCAGTTACGATTGAATTTGCAATTGATGTCGAAAGGCACTTCCACAATATCTGAATATTTGCAACGCATCAAAGAAGTTTCTGATGCTCTCACTGCTGTCGGTGCCCCAGTTGAGGAGTCAGATCTCCTTCACCTCATTCTTAATGGCTTGCCTGATGACTATGATTCCTTCGTGGATTCAATTCAATTTCGTCTTGCTGATACTACTGTTGATGATCTACATGGATTTCTTCTCAGCAAAGAAATGGCTCTTGCTCGTCGCAAGCAATCTCAAGGGGGCGATTTTACAAAATTGGCACTTTAAGATCAGACTCAGGGGGTGAGTTTACAAGTTCTCACTTCAAGCATCATTTGTCTTTCCATGGCATTCAGCAACAATTCAGTTGTCCTTACACTCCTCAGCAAAACGGTTGTGCTGAAAGGAAGCACAGACATATTGTTGAGACTGCTCGAACCCTCCTTATTGCCTCACAAGTTCCTCACAAATTCTGGGTTGAAGGTTTTCTTACTGCCGTCTATCTTATCAATCGCCTACCTCCAGTCAACAAGTCTTCCCCTTGGGAACAATTTTTCAAGAAAGTTCTAGATTACAAGTCTCTTCGGGTATTTGGATGTCAATGCTTTCCTTGGTTAAAACAATACACCAATTCCAAATTAGATCCCAAGAGCAAGCTGTGTGTTTTCATTGGTTACAGCTTAGCTCACAAGGGGTATAGATGTCTCGATCCCTTCACTAATCGGGTTTCTCTCTCTTGACATGTTCATTTTGATGAACATACATTTCCCTTTCATGATCCCCACCTTCTAAAGTCCTCCACTCCCCATACCCCAGAAACTTACTCACCTTTTTCCCTTACCTTTCCCAATCTTTATTCTCCTAATTCTTTCATTTCCCGTGTTCCACCACCCATATCTTCCTCTCCTACTCAACCTGCGCTAGTTACTCAACCTGAGCAAGTTACTCAACCTGAGCCAGTTAATTCTCCTGCTCCTTGTCCTGCACCTCTGCAACCTCCCTCACCTCCCTCTTCTCCTCTACCCGCCTCTCATTCTTTACACCCTGCACCACATCATGTACCTCCTATTTCCTCTGTTCACCCAATGCAAACCCGCTCTAAGTCAGGAATATACAAACCTAAGGCCCTTACTGCCACAACACATCCTCTGCCTTCTCATTGTGACAGTGAGTTTATACCTACTACATATCTCTAGGCTTCCAAACATTCACAGTGGAGGGCTGCTATGCAGGATGAATTCAATGCTTTACAAAGTACATGCACTTGGCAGCTTATTCCTTCTACCTCCACTCATAATTTGGTTGGCTGTAAATGGGTTTTCCGGATTAAGAGGAAACCAGATGGCTCTGTGGATCGTTACAAGGCTAGACTCGTTGCAAAAGGTTACAATCAGCAAGAGGACATTGATTATGGTGATACTTTTAGCCCGGTTGCTAAACCTGTGACTATACGCATCATTCTCAGTCCAATCAAACTGGTTTTTACACCAGCTGGATGTAAGTAATGCTTTTCTACATGGTTCTTTGAAAGAGAATGTATATATGGCTCAACCACCTGGGTTCATTGATCAGGATCATCCTACTCATATCTGTCACTTAAAGAAATCCTTGTATGGCTTAAAGCAAGCCCCTCGTGCTTGGTATGAAAAACTTCAATCTGCTCTTTTCTCCATGGGATTTCAAGCTTCACACTCTGATCATAGTCTGTTTGTGCTGCATAAACCTACCTTGGTTTTGGTTCTTGTGTATGTCGATGATATCATAGTGACCGGACCTTCTTCTAGTGTCTGCAACACCATCATTTCTCAGTTGAGCTCTAAATTTCCAATCAAAGATCTCGGCGATCTTCATTACTTTCTAGGTTTGGAAGTTCAGAAATCCACCTCAGGAGCCTTCATTCATCAATCCAAATACATATTGGATCTTCTCAAGCGTACCAAAATGGATGGGGCAAAGCCATGTGCCACTCCCCTTAGTTCTGTCAAGCTTGATCACACTGGTTCCTTGTTGTCGAATCCCGAGGACTATCGCTCTATTGTTGGCGCCCTTCAATATCTTACATGGACCCGGCCTGATTTATCCTTTGCGGTTAATCTGGTGTGTCAGTTCATGCACTCTCCCCGGGAGCCTCACTTTCAAGCCGTGAAACGCATCCTCCGATATCTAAAAGGGACACTTGGATTTGGCTTATGGTTTCCCAAAACCACATCTCCCCTACTTCTAAACGCCTACTCCGATGCTGACTGGGCAGGATGCTCGTGGGATAGACGTTCCACTGGTGGCTTTTGCATCTTTCTTGGTCCTTGTCTAGTTAGTTGGAGTGCAAAGAAACAGCACACAGTTTCCCGATCCTCTACCGAAGCTGAGTACCGCTCCCTTGCACATACCGCTACTGAGATCACTTGGATCTGTCAACTCTTCTCTGATATTGGATTCAAATTGTCCTCCTTGCCACAAATTTGGTGTGACAATGTTTCTGCAATTGCCTTGGCTTCAAATCCGGTTTTTCATGCTCGAACAAAGCATGTTGAAATCGATTATCATTACATCCGTGAGCTTGTTTTGGCTAAGCTTCTTACTGTCAAATTTGTTTGCAGTGCGGATCAATTAGTGGATATTCACACCAAATCTCTGCCAAGACCACGTTTTCTTCATCTTCGATCCAAGCTTTCACTTCAACCTTCTCCGTTCAGCTTGAGGGGGTGTGAAGAGCAAGTTACCATTGTAAAACATTAGTGTTAGTCAAGTTAGTTAGTTGTTAGAATAGTTACAAATAGTTACCACTGTAACTATTCTCTTTACATGTGTAAATCTAGTTTATATAAATACCTCAGTGTAACTAATTATAAATGTAATGAAATCATTTCTCAATACTTACAATTAAATTCACTATTTCTGCCCTAAAAACATAAAAAACAGCAGTCTCCTGAAACCTTGTAACAAATTTGAGTCAATTACATTAACCAATTTAAGTCAAATAAACAACATTTGTAGTGTATAGGGACTCACCCTTGCATAGAGGCTTTGGGAATCAGCGGCTATTCCTTCTAGCTCTTCATTTGCCACTCAGGTTAGGAAGTGCAACCCCTGCTGGACTCAAGCTTGAAGGAGCTCTGTCGAGCCAGTGGTATTGCAGTCTTCTTCATTGTTGGTAATTGTCACCTACCAGCACTTCTTTGCCTTTGTGTTCCCTTGTTCATTTGAACATGCATTGAATTTAGGATCATAAATGCTCACATAAACTAACTCCTGCCTCATTTTAATTTTTTGAAAGAAATGGTAACATTTGGTAATCAAGTAAATTTTATACAAATGCATAGGAGTGGAGCGTCCATTCCTAAGAATTGTATATTCAGATATGGTGATGAAATTCAGTACGTTATAACAATACTCTTTGAATCCCTCAGTATTCAGTACGTTATAACAAAACAGACCGAGAATATTCATTTCTTGAATTTCTGAGAAAAAATTTATTATTCATTTCTTGAATAATACGAATTGAAGTTTGATGGGATGTAGTGGAGGAGCAAATTGACCGAGAGGTTTCTGGCCCTCTGGTGAGATTTTTCGCCAGAGACGAAGAGTGTTGTCGAAGAGAGAGAACGACAGCACAGCACGTAGACAGGTTTTCAATCAGACGATCCACACGTGTCCTTCATGGACAGTTCCGTCATTTCATTGTAGAGTTTGAGAAAAGATAGTGTGCGGGAAAACAAAGTAGGGGCAAAAGCGTCAAAACACTGTTAATGAACAGTGCTTTCTTCTTTGTTTTAGTAGATGGTCATTTGGGGGAGGTAACATGTCTCTTGTCCTCCTGTGGATAGCCAATTATTTAATCAAAAGATTAGATAATACAATGTTCGATATATGGGATGTAGACATAAGCAAGCTAGATTATTTGTATTTAGTTTGTAAAAATAATTTGTTGTTTGTTTGTGCCAAATGGACCCCTTAAATTAGCAAGGGAGACTAAGACTTTTAGTTTTGCGTTGGTATTTGAGATTAAAGAAAAGAGTTAAGAGTAATGATGTGATTGTCAACATCAAATACCATTTAAAGTAGTATGAAAATGTAGTATAAAAATATAATATGAATAACATTACTGGAAAGAAATTAGTTTCTGCACACACCTTTTCACATTTTTAGGAAAAAAACAAATATGGCATACGTGTAAAGATGTAAAAGTTGTTAAGGAAACTGTACATGGGTGCTGAAATTTTTTCAGCAACTTCTATTTTTATCTAATCAGATTTAAATACTGTTTAAATAGTTAAAATTGTTAATACAAACGAGATATGTGTTTAAATTTAATTGGGTGAAAGTAAGAGTGGGGGCTGAAAAATAAATATCAGTGTTGATGAGTTTTAATAAACCCCTTTTTGGGGGTACGCAAGTGTTCTAATCTTTGAACAAAACTTGTCAAACGACGAAAAGTCAGCAGACACGGGATCCCCTTTCTCAAGCATTGTAGTGAAAATACCGAGAAGCCCACCTCAATTACGTAATCAGTTCGTACTACATAAACACCTTTGAACGTGATGATTAATGTGCATGTTATGAATATATTATTACGAATGATTATGCCTGATCACCTATTCCTAACACTACCTATCTTCTTCGTCATCTTCAACTTGTTGATTGTCGTCCCCTCTGCTATTGGGGATGGCGATTTCCGATACACAGAGTGCAGCAGCTACTACGACTGCGGCCTCCTCAAAAACATCTCCTACCCCTTCTGGGCCACCAGCAGCCGCCCCCAACACTGCGGCCGCGAAGACTACGAGCTCACATGCCGAGGAGATCAATACCCTGTCATGAAAATTAAAGACCAGGATTTTCTTGTGTTGAACTTTAGCGGACAGTTTTACACCATGACAATCGCTCGCTCAGATCTCTGGGGCACCCCCTGCACTGCCAACTTTGTCAACACCACGTTGGACTACGACCGGTTTTCCTACGTCCCAGCTGTTCGGAACCTGTCGCTGTTCTACGGCTGCCCGCCGCAGAGTGAGTCAGTCCTCAGTAACTTCACTTGCAAGGTAGAGGGTACGGACCACAATATATCATACTATGTCGACGACTCTTTGTCGAGGATTCGTCTGAAAAATTGGGCCTCGTGCCATACGAATATTCGAGTTCCGATTATGTGGGAGGGTGTGGATGCTATGCCGCTGGAGAATGTGACGACGGGTGTGCTCAAAGAGGTTTTGAAACAGGGGTTTCAGGTGGCGTACGATGCGGAGTGGGAGCTCTGTAATCGATGTTTAATATCCAATGGAATCTGTGGGTCGAACTCGAGTTCTGATTCGTTTGTCTGTTATTGCGGCGATGGACCTTATGATCAAACATGTTCGATTCCTGGTGGTATGTGTATTAATTTCTTCTTAATTTCTCCATTAATTTCTTCAGATCAATTTTCTTGGTTTAATTTAAGATCAGGGATAGTAATTGAGGTTAAGTCTGATTCAAAGTAGGGTTTTTAGCTTGGAGTTTCCATTATTAGTCAAAATCAAGCAACTTCAATTATGAACTGTTACACATTTTAGTTAAATCAAGTTGGTTAGAATAGTGTGTTTCATCATTCACACTAAAATTCGAATCTCTTTCCCATAATTTAGATGAATCTTTATATAACCATTACAAACAGTGTCACATCTTTTAACAGTCAAAGTTTGAATTGCCTCCTTATAATTTAAATAAACTTAGAGTAAGTTAAAATATCTTCTAGGTCGTTTGCTATTAGTTGGTGCTGTATAGTAGTCGTTACTAAGTTCTACTGCTCTCACGTTGTGATGGAATGTGCAATTAGATTCAACCCCAGAACTTAATTACCGAAAACTTGGTTCATTAAGGCTTCTTATTTCATCTTAATACCAATGAGATAAACCCCTCCGAGTGGACACAGACACCAGAAGTGTTGCTCCTTTGACTGGTCATCGCCATCTCAAACTTGTGGACAAACCAGTAGGTTTGCTACCAGTCGTAGGTGAAAACACATGCCACGTAGGTATTGTCCAAGTCAAAGGTCCACGAGATTAGCAAGGAATTCTATGAGATTTTAAATAGTTCACACTGTTAGACGAAGTCAATGTGAACTTTCATCCACCGTGAATTATGGAGTCCAGCACGCTTTGAGGCCATCTCCAATCGAATGATCCAGAGGGTTAGAGGATCAAAAATCGCCTGAAAATTGTCTCCAACCGAGGGCTAAACCAGAGGGCTCATGGAATCTGAGAGGGCCCCACAGAATCTGAAAGGGCTGGAGGGTTGGTTGCATGCAACCAGCCAGCCAGCCCGGGTCTGGCCAGAAAATCATTATTCCTGGTCGGTTATAACCGACAGGAATCCTTAAGCTAAAATTCAAATGCAACGGCTAGCTGACGTCGGCTAGCCGTTGAATTTGAATTTTTTTTATATATTTTTATTATTATTTTTTATTTATAAAATTTTTCCTATAACTTCTATTTTTCATATTTTTTTTGAAATTCTATTTTTTTCCTATAACTTTTATTTTACAAAATTTATTTCATTTTTTTTTTAAATTCTATTTTTTCCTATAACTTTTATTTTACAAAATGTATTTCATATTTTTTTTAAATTCCATTTTTTCCTATAACTTCTATTTCACAAAATTTGTTTCATATTTTTTTTCCTATAACTTCCTAACCCTTTATACAACATTAAATTAAATTAAGTAACATTAAACAACATTAAACAATATGAAATAACATTAAATAACATTAACCAACATACAAATTATACAACATAAAAAAACATTTAACAACATGAAACTTAAACAATATTTTTAAAAACATTTAACAACATAAAACTTAAACGCCTACTCCATACTTCTTTTGGCCCAAAGATGTGCAACAAGATCCTGTTGTAGGTACTTGTTTGTGGCACGAGAACGTATCATTCTATAACGCCTCATATATTTTTGCACGAGCCCTTCTTGACCTATTTGGATCTTCTTAGTCGTCATCGGACTCTCCATCAATATACCCATCTCGCTCATCCTCCACTATCATATTGTGTAATATGATGCAAGACATCATGATGGAGTCCAAATTTTCTCTACTCCACCCTCTTGCTGGTTCGCTAATGATCTTCTACCGTGCTTGTAGAATACGAAAAGCTATCTCAACATCTTTCCGGTATGCCTCTTGGTGTAAGGTAAACAACTTTTCTGTGTCATTCCTAAGGTTTGGAATTGCTTGGACAAGTGTTGCCCACTTTGGGTAGATGTCATCTGCCAAGTAATACCGCATATTATATTGACGGTTGTTGATGTAGTAGTCAAGTTGAGGTGCTTTACCTTCCGTCAAGTTATTGAAGAGGAGTGAACACCCAAGAACTGTAATGTCATTTTGGGATCCAGGGACTCCAAATAAAGCATGCCAGATCCATGTGTCATATGAGGCAACTGCCTCTAACACAACAGTTGACTTTCTCGACCTTCCGCTAAAGCCTCCTTACCATCCGGTGGGACAGTTCTTCCAATCCCAATGCATGCAGTCTAATGACCCTATCATGCCTAGAAACCCACGGTATTCAGCTTTGCGAAGGAGCCGATTCAGATCTTCTTGATTTGGTTCGCGGAGGTACTCATCTTTGTAAACCTGAACAATTATGTCACAGAATTGTTCAAGAGTATCAAGGCATGTAGACTCAGACATACCATGGGTTTCATCCATCGAATCAGCTGGGGAGCCATAGGTTATCATTCGGAGTGCAACAGTAATGAGGTGAGAAACCAGGATGACCTGCTCTGTCCCGCTTCTGTCAAAAGTATAGATTGACCTGCTGGACATCACGAAGTAAACGCTCGAAGACATGACTCCTTATCCGGAAGCGACGTTTGAAATCCTTTTCTGTGTACACCGAGTTGGGGTTGAAGTAGTTGTTCATTAGATTAGCATGCGACATCGCTCTATTTCGTGGTTTGTAAGAGTGACCAGCAATAGAGCCACCCCATTGAGGTTGTTCCTCAATTGGTTGACACACCATGGCCGCAGCCATGACTGCTACTCTGTTTTGTTTGTTGTGCCTTACTTGAACTTCTTCATCAGACTCCTCATCTTCTCGTTTCATTTGCGCCCATTTTGCTTCCAATTTGGAATTGGATGAGGACCCCAGTTGGAATCCGAAGAGGATCCAAAGTTGGAATTCATTGCAAACTTGAATTGAAAAAGATTGAATTGAAAGAGATTGAATTGAAATAGATTGAATTAAAAGAGATTGAATTGAAATAGATTGAATTGAAATAGATTGAATTCAAAGTTGTGTGAATTATAGCCCAATATCCACCCTATTTATAGCAAAAGAAAAATTCAAATCCAACGGCTAGTTGACGTCACTTAGCCGTTGGATTTGAATTTAAGTTGTAGTTTTTAAATAATAAATTATGTTTGGCCCTCGGTTGGAGACGGGTTTTTGTGACAGGGCTAAAACGAGCCATTTGGCTCTCGGTTGGAGACGGAGGCAAATATGACCATGTACTGCTCATTAAAATATTAATATCTTGGAGGGCCAGATGGCTAAAACGAGCCATCTGGCCAGCCCTCGGTTGGAGATGGCCTGAGAGTTCAGTTTAGTTTGAAACTATTATCTGATTAGGGTTCCTTGTTTGTAGGATATATTTTCAAATATTTGTAAACTGTTGTTTTATGATTTGTATTGATTGAATTTCAAATCTCCTTGTAAATAGGGTTTTTAAACCCACTGATGTAATCTTTAAGCAATTATAAATAAATGCATCCCACAGTTGAATGAGTATGCAATCATCTTGAAAAACTTGAGTTCTTGAGTTTTACATGCATGGTATCAGAGCAAGGTTGTCCACGTGTGAAGCCAAACGACTACACGCGCTCCACGTCACCCAGTTGTTGTCCACGTGTAGGCTTGAAAATCTACCACACTTGCGGGGATATGTTGAGAGTTGTCCCACATCGGTGAGGGACAAGGTTTGCTATGTGCTTATATGGTCTTGGGCTACTCCGCATATTACCAATTGGTTTTATGGTGGAATCCCAATTTCATCATGGTTTCTAGAGCTTTTTTTGTCTAACGACAAGATCCTCGCCTGTTATTTTTTCCATCAACGCTTCCATGGTTGAAAATAATGTCTCTTCTATCAACCCCAACCCCCAAAACAACACCTTCCAGCCCTTCTCCACTGCTGTGAACATCAAACTTGATACAACCAACTACCCACTGTGGTTGGCTCAAATGCTTCCTATTCTGAAAAGTAGGGACTTCACATTGACTTCGTCTAACACACACTTCATACCAACCTGTAATCTTTGTATCTTGTGAGTGATAAGTCCACATACAATTTCTCTGCCTTCCGACTGAGATTAGGTGTAGTGGCGCAAGATTGCCATTGAGTCAAACCGAGCACATTGTAATCAGGGCTAACTTAGGAGAAATTCTTATGTCCAGCTATTTAGGTATCTTACTTTTTGTACTTATACTTGTGCTGTATAGTCAACCGAATATAAGAATATCATTTTGTGAGTGTGTTGTACATGATATCCCACATCTTAGGAGTGAGTGTGCTTCACATATAACTGAATGTAAGAATATCTCACCTCTTGCAAGTGTGATTCACGAAAATCTACTTATTTATAAGGAATTCTGTTGGATTATGTGGCCAAGTGGCCATATACTTTAGATTAAACAAACCAAAGGTGGACAACACCTTTCCTTGTTTTGGGGAGGAAAATAGGGAAAAGGTTTTTTGTCTTGGTCCATGGGAAGTCACGGTTGAGGTTTTGAATAATAAGTTTTGGTTGTAATGAGAAGTAAGAGTGGGATAGAAGAGAAGAAAATAGAGTGCAGAAAATTGAGAGAGCCGAAGAGAAGAGAGGGAGAGAAAGAAGGTACTGCTACAATACCATTTTCAGAGAAGGGGTTGTTGTTCCTTTCATTGGATAATTCTCACTCCATCAAAGTGTTATTGTTGTAATAGCTTTGAGCTTTGTATAGAGAAGAAATTAATCACTATATTTCTTTCTCTATTTGTTTCTTTGGAGTGTGAGTTATTGGGTTATTTGGGTTGTGAGATTGCCAACACTTTGTAAACTCCCATTTGGTTGATAGTGGATTCTTGGGTGAGCTCCTACTGCTCCGAGGACGTACTCCAGTTACACTGACTGTTGAGGAACCTCGTTAAAATCTTGGTGTCTTTAATATTTTGTTCTTGCATTTTATTTGATATATTTCCTGTGGGTTAGCTTGAGTTGGTTCCACAAGGGTTTGGTGCTATCCTAGCACAACAATTGGTATCAGAGCACTGGTTGCTCTTGGGTACTGTCTAGTTGCCAAAGATGTCAGACGGGCAAGATGAAAATCCTTTTGGAAGCAGCTCCGGGTTTGCAAGAACGACGGTGCAAAATGCAAAGTTCGAAGTGGAAAAGTTTGATGGCACAAACAACTTCGGGATGTGGCAATGTGAGGTCAAAGATGTGTTGGCTCAACAAGATCTACTTGCCGCTTTGGGAGAGAAGCCGGAAACTATGTCGAAGCCGGAATGGGAAAAATTAAATTTGTGGGCTTGCTCTTCAATTCGGTTGTGCCTTGCAAAAACTCAGAAGTATTTTGTGATGCGGGAGACATTAGCAAGTGTGTTGTGGCAAAAATTGGAAGACAAGTATATGACAAAGAGTGCAGAGAACCGGCTACACTTGAAGAAAAAGCTCTACCGCTTCCAATACAAAGAAGGTACAAAAATGATTAGACACCTTGATACTTTTAATAAGTTGATTGCCGACTTGTTAAATTTAGATGAGGATATTAAGGATGAAGATAAGGCCTTAATATTGTTGAATTCATTGCCGGACTCTTATGAGCATTTTGTTACCACTATTATGCATGGTAAAGAAACTGTGAAATTTGAAGATGTGTCAAATGCCTTGATGAATTATGAAATGAGGCATAGAGATAAAAATCATGATAGTACCTCTGAAGCTTTATTTGTTAGAGGTAGATCATCGGAGAGGAGATCATCTTCTAGCAGGAAAAAATCACAATCTCGACCTAGAGGAAACTCTAAAGGTAGAAAACCTTTGGAAAGGGATGAATGTGCCTTTTGTCGTAATAAGGGCCATTGGAAGAAAGATTGTCCAAAATTGAAGACCAAAGGAAAAGAAAGTTCTGAAGCTAATGTTGCTGAGGTTGAAACAGATTTTTCTGATTTTGCTTTAACCACTTCCTCATCATTTGATTGTGCTACTAAGTGGGTGTTGGATACGGGTTGTACTCATCATATGACTCCTCACAAGGATTGGTTTTCAAGCTTGAAAGAGTTTGATGGTGGCGTTGTGTTCATGGGAGATGACAATCCTTGCACAACAAAAGGGATTGGTACAGTTCGTTTGAAGTTGCATGATGGCATGGTTAAAGAGTTGACAGGTGTTCGGTATGTACCGAATTTGAAGAAAAATCTTATTTCTTTGGGTACTTTGGAATCCAAGGGTTTCAGGTTTCATTCAGATGGACAGACATTGAAAGTTACTTATGGTGCACTTGTTGTGATGAAAGCTCCTAGATGTGGCCATTTGTATTTATTGCAGGGAAGCACTGTGACAGGTGAAGCATCTGTAGTCTCAGAAAATATGGGCACATCCGATTCTGATACTACTAGATTGTGGCATATGAGATTAGGCCATGCCGGTGAAAAAGCTCTACAAGGGCTTGTGAAACAAGGTCTTCTAAAAGGTGCCACGACTTGTAAGCTTGATTTCTGCGAGCATTGTGTCTTGGGGAAGCAAACTAGAGTGAAGTTTGGTACTGCTGTACATCAGACGAATGGCATTCTTGATTATGTGCATTCAGATGTTTGGGGTCCTACAAAGACTCCCTCTTTGAGTGGTAGACATTGGTTTGTGACATTTGTTGATGATTATTCAAGAAGGTCTTGGGTCTACACTATGAAGCACAAGAGTGAGGTATTAAACATTTTCTTGGGTTGGAAGAAAATGGTTGAGAACCAGACTGGGAGAAAGATTAAGATTTTGAGATCGGATAATGGTGGTGAATACACATCCGATCCTTTCTTTAAAGTTTGCAAAGAGGAAGGAATTGTGAGACATTTCAGTGTTCGAGGAACTCCACAACAAAATGGAGTTGCAGAAAGATTGAATCGAACCTTGCTTGAGAAGGTTAGATGTATGTTGTCTCAGTCGGGTTTAAGCAAGTCATTTTGGGCAGAAGCAGTTAATTATGCATGTCACATTATCAACCGGTTACCCTCAGCTGCTATTCAGGGTAAGACACCAATGGAGGTATGGACTGGAAAACCTTCTTCTGATTATGATCATATTCGTATTTTTGGTTCACCTGCTTATTTTCATGTAACTGAAAATAAACTTGATCCTAGAGCCAAAAAGGCTATCTTTCTTGGTTTTAGTAGTGGTGTCAAAGGTTACAGGTTGTGGTGTCCAGAGATGAAGAAACTGGTAATTAGTAGAGATGTGACATTTGACGAAGAAAGTATGTACAAAGTCTCTGAGAAGAATGTGAAAGATGTCCAACAGGTGGAGCTTGAGAAAGTTGCTTCTGGTACTTCAAATCCTATTTCCGCTGATGTCGAAGCCACTACAAGTGAAGAAGTTGGAGACCATGAGGATGTTGAAGAAGTTGAACTTGAAGATTCTATTCAAGTTGAAGAGCAAGTTTCACCTCAAGAGTCTATTGCCAAGAACAGAGGAAAGAGACAAATTACTAAGCCAGCTCGGTATAGTGATTATGTTGCTTTTGCTCTTCCTATTATCACTGAAGAGATTCCATCCAATTTTGAGGAAGCTATTGAGAGTGAGGAGAAGAATAGGTGGTGCAATGCCATGGGTGATGAGATGAATTCTCTCTTGAAGAACAAGACTTGGGAGTTAGCTAAATTGCCTAAGGGCAAGAAAGCTATTGGTTGCAAATGGGTGTATGCCAAGAAGGAAGATGCTGATGAGAAAAGCAATGTGAGATTTAAAGCAAGATTAGTTGCTAAAGGGTATGCACAAAAGGAGGGCATTGACTACAATGAAATCTTTTCTCCGGTTGTGAAGCACTCCTCAATTCGCATTATGTTAGCTCTTGTTGCACAGTATGATCTTGAGCTTGTGCAACTTGATGTAAAAACGGCTTTCCTACATGGTGATTTGAATGAAGAGATTTATATGTGTCAACCAGATGGGTATATAGTGAAAGGGAAGGAGAATTTGTTTTGCAAATTGAAGAAATCACTTTATGGTTTGAAGCAATCTCCAAGGCAATGGTATTTGAGGTTTGATAAATTTATGAGAGGCCAAAATTATTCTAGAAGTCAATATGATCATTGTGTGTACTTCAAGAAGTTGCAAGATGGGTCTTTCATTTATTTATTGATATATGTTGATGATATGTTGATTGCCTCAAAGAATGTCGAAGAGATTGAGAAATTGAAGAAGCAAATGAAGAATGAGTTTGAGATGAAGGATCTTGGTGAAGCGAAGAAGATCCTTGGCATGGAGATCACTAGAGATAGAGCAAAGGGTTTCGTCAGTTTGAATCAAAAACAATACCTTGAGAAGTTGATTCGGAAGTTTGGAGTTCATGATTCAACCAAACCGGTTAGTACCCCTTTGGCTCCTCATTTTAAATTGAGTTCTCTACAATGTCCTAAAACCGATAAAGAGAAACTGCAAATGAAAAATATACCATATGCAAATTTGGTTGGTAGTTTGATGTATGCAATGGTATGCTCTAGACCGGATATTGCTCATGCAGTTGGCATGGTGAGTCGATATATGCATAATCCAGGTAAAGAGCATTGGCAAGCAGCTAAGTGGATATTGAGGTATCTCCATGGTACTCGAGATGTTGGTTTATGCTTTGAGAGGGATGACTCTGGTATTGGTCATTTTGCAGTTGGTTATGTTGATTCAGATTATGCAGGTGATCTGGATGGAAGGAAGTCTACTACAGGCTATGTGTTTACTATGGCTAAAGGGCCAGTTTGTTGGAGGTCCATTTTGCAGTCGTCTGTTGCCTTGTCTACTACAGAGGCTGAATATATGGCAGTTGCTGAAGCTATAAAGGAGGCCATTTGGATACATGGGCTTATTAGAGATTTGGGGGTTGATCAGAAGCAGGTGGAGGTACATTGTGATAGTCAGAGTGCCATTTATTTGGCTAAGTATCAGGTTCATCATGCGAGGACCAAGCACATAGATGTGCGTTATCACTTTGTTCGTGAAATTGTTGGTGAAGGGGAAATCATTCTCCAGAAGATTCCAACTAAAGACAACCCCGCTGATATGTTGACTAAGGTTGTTGGTGTAGCCAAGTTTGTTCACTGTTTGAACTTGGCTCACATTTTGCCTATATAAAGAAGGCGTTGAGTAGTAGGAGTTTTGGAGCATTTGGCTCAGCATGAGTTGTTCTCTTGCTAGTGTTTGGGAGTGATGTTGTGTGCTAATTGTGTTGGTTGGCTTATCATGGCGTTTTCGGAACTTGGCCAAGGTGGAGATTGTTGGATTATGTGGCCAAGTGGCCATATACTTTAGATTAAACAAACCAAAGGTGGACAACACCTTTCCTTGTTTTGGGGAGGAAAATAGGGAAAAGGTTTTTTGTCTTGGTCCATGGGAAGTCACGGTTGAGGTTTTGAATAATAAGTTTTGGTTGTAATGAGAAGTAAGAGTGGGATAGAAGAGAAGAAAATAGAGTGCAGAAAATTGAGAGAGCCGAAGAGAAGAGAGGGAGAGAAAGAAGGTACTGCTACAATACCATTTTCAGAGAAGGGGTTGTTGTTCCTTTCATTGGATAATTCTCACTCCATCAAAGTGTTATTGTTGTAATAGCTTTGAGCTTTGTATAGAGAAGAAATTAATCACTATATTTCTTTCTCTATTTGTTTCTTTGGAGTGTGAGTTATTGGGTTATTTGGGTTGTGAGATTGCCAACACTTTGTAAACTCCCATTTGGTTGATAGTGGATTCTTGGGTGAGCTCCTACTGCTCCGAGGACGTACTCCAGTTACACTGACTGTTGAGGAACCTCGTTAAAATCTTGGTGTCTTTAATATTTTGTTCTTGCATTTTATTTGATATATTTCCTGTGGGTTAGCTTGAGTTGGTTCCACAAGGGTTTGGTGCTATCCTAGCACAACAAATTCTTGGGTCCACTTTGGTAGACTAACACACCTTTGGGACCGTTCATAGCAAATCTCACCATGATCTATCCCAGGAATTCTTGCCCTCCCGCCCCCTCTTGATCCCATCCACTGTGTCTTGACCGGACGGTGTCACCCATGTGATGTCCAGACCAAAGACTTTCTCCTTGTTTAGCCCTTCAGAACCTTTTTAGTGAGCTCAGTTTCCAAGACTATATACCACTTAAACTATGGTGTAGAATTAAGTTTGTATTAACCACCCCAACTCGTTTTATTATTAAACACAATTACTATGACAATGTCATAAGTCTTCGATTGAGTGCACGTCTCCATCATCTTCGAGCATATATCTTGTCTTTCTCCATGTTACTTTTGTGGCATACAACCCAAAAAAAAGAGCTCAAATTTCCCTACTTCTTTCTACACTTTCGGTTCAACCAACCACAACTCTCAAGTTTCAAGCAAATCCACCAAAACATCTGAAGTGCTTGCTGCATACTCATTTTATTGCCTACCTCAAAATTGAAAATTTCTGCCCTATTTTTTGGCCGCTTCGAATAGGTAATGACCCTTACCTAAAGCTAAACAAAAATATTAGGTATTTTTCGGTTTGTTAGATTACAGTAACTTCGTTTTTTTTTTTTTCAGTATATTTCAATTTATTTTCGGTCTTTATTCGGTTACATTGGATTTTCATTGAATTTGGCTCAAGTGTAGGTTTCCCATTTTGTCGGTATTTAACACTGATTTTTCTAAATCTCATTCCTTGTTTAAAAATCAAAAGTCAACATTAGTGCCAAAATGATGTATATGCTTCACTAAATATCATCAAAATACTAGTTCCGTGTCTATTTTTCTCTTTGACCAAAAACATTTTAGTGGAGGGCGGGCGCTGTGGATTCGATGACAATGAATTCGTGTGTTTTTGCAGTGATCGATCTCATGTCAAAACCTGTGATGATGGTACTTCTGTAGTAAACTTTTCCCTTTTAGTTATGATTGAATTTTTAGAAAAACGGCCCACAGTGTAGATTTCTTCTTCATTATTTGTGCTTGTAGATAGCCATGCTAGTTCGCGTTGATTAGCTTAGAGCAGAGATAATATGCGTGTTTGAGGCTTACATTTGATTCTAAGAATTCTGCTTCTTTGATTGCTTTTGCAGACAATGCATGGAATTGGAAAAGGAAGGTTATTGTAGGTAATATATCCGCAACCCCTTTAAATGAATAAATCAACAGAGAGCGAAAATCACTCCCAACTGATATTACTGCGGCTATATTACTGTGTACTATTTTCTTTCATAAAAATGCTGCAAGAGAAAGCAATATACTCCATCACCCTATTTTCCTATTCCTATTCATAATAAAAAGCTGAGCGCAGTGATGATTTATGATTCATACAACCGACCATACTTAGTGGGATAGGGTTTGGTTGTTGTCGTTGCATTTTATTAACCATTAATCATCTTGTGGCCTGCAGTAGCTGCTCTTTCTGCAGGAAGTGGGATCATGATCTGTGTTATTGTTTGCTGTATTAAAGCTAGGAAGCAAATTTTCAAGAGAAGCAACGATCAAGATCTCGAGGCTTTCATAAGGGCTAATGGACCTCTAGCAGTAAAAAGGTACAAGTTTTTGGAAATCCGAAAAATGACCAAGTCATTTAAAGATAAACTAGGTCAAGGAGGTTATGGAGATGTGTACAAAGGCAATCTGCTGGATGGTAGTCCTGTGGCTGTGAAGGTTCTCAAATCATCCAAAGGGAATGGCGAGGACTTCATAAACGAGGTTTTAAGCATTAGTAGAACTTCCCACGTCAATGTTGTCACTTTGCTAGGGTATTGCTTTGAAGGTCAAAAAAAAGCTCTCATATATGAGTTCATGCCTAATGGATCACTCGAAAAGTACGTTTACAACGAAAATGCTTTGCAAACGAGTAGTCCACAATTGGAAGTGGAACAGCTACTCGATATTGTTACTGGGATAGCTCGAGGACTCGAGTACTTGCACCGCGGATGCAACACACGAATTTTGCATTTTGATATAAAACCGCATAATATTCTTTTGGATGAAAACTTTTGCCCCAAGATCTCTGACTTTGGGCTTTCAAAACTTTTCCTCAAGAAGGAGAGTATTATGTCGATGTTGGATGCAAGAGGGACGATTGGGTATATTGCTCCGGAAGTGTTTTGTAGAAACTTTGGAGGAGTTTCAGTTAAGTCCGATGTCTACAGTTATGGAATGATGGTTCTGGAGCTGGTTGAAGGAAGAAAGAACATCAATGCTCGAGCGAGCCACACGAGTGATGTTTATTTTCCGGATTGGGTTTATAAGAAGCTTGAGGCAGGCAGCAGTTTAGGGTTGCCCAATGGTGTGACAGAAGAGGAAAACGAACTCGCGAGGAAGATGATTTTGGTAGGGCTGTGGTGTATACAGACGAAGCCATCAGATAGGCCTTCCATGAGTAGAGTGATTGAAATGCTGCAAGGAAGCATTGAAGCCTTGCAAATACCACCAAAGCCTGTTCTAACTTTTCCTGTAAGAACACCACCAGAATCTTCCACGTTATCACTTACACATTCTTTTCTGGATTAATTGGTGTACACCTTTTCGATAATTCAGTTCATTAGAGCTGTTGGATACGATTTAACTCATAAGAGAAATGATTTCCGCATGCATTTTTACTCCTATGTTGTCCGAATAAGTTTTCCTTAGTAATGCATGAGTTTCACAAATTTAAATTTACCTAATACAGAGAACCTGTGCCTACTAAAACACCAAAACACATATGAAAACAAGTCACTAAGATTTTCAATTATTGAGTTTCAAGTTCGAATTCCCTTATCCCCGGTAATCATAATTACATGAGTTGCATAACCAATGGTCCGAGCCATTGCTCAGAGCATTTCTCTTCTTCTTCTTCGCGGTCTTCATCGAGCCTCCCGTGCCTTTCTTGATCTTGTTCTTCTTCACCATCGCCTTCCGCTGCTTGCATTCCGAATGCTTTGAATTAGTATCATCATCATCCTCGCCACACATGGTTTGGAAATCTTTTTTCAAAGAATTACGGATCCTCTGCATCATTTGTTCTTCCTCGACCGAAAACCAACTCGCCACAACCAAATAATCATACTTCTCCATGCGTATATCGTAATCACTTTTCGTGCCGTCAAAGTATTTGAGATCACTTGACTCCTCCATCTTGCTCCTTCTTCTTCTTTGTGTTCTTCCACTCGAGGGAGAGATTGTGGAAGAATTCAACAGTATGCCGTCGCAAATGGCACCCAACTGAGGGAGTGGGTGATTTTTATAGGTAGTTTTCTTTGTGTGGTTAGGAAATATTGGACTTCAAGTAAATGGTTATAATCCTTATAAAACTAGGAAAATATGAAACGTTTTTATTTGCTCAAAAGGCCAAAACTTGCACAAAATCCACATCTAATTAGGAAACAACCCTGGAAAGGTGAATCACTTCCTACCCAAACTGCACATGAGAAGGCAGTGAGATGCAAATCACTTCCTACCTCATCACATGTGAAAGGACGTGTTGAGAATATGAATCCCACATTAAAAAAAAAATTTAAAAAAAAAAGACCTTGCATGTACTTTTAAGTAATCAAGCAATTCTTCATATTGTCAATTAGTTTTATAACGAAACTTCAATTTTCTTCATGTCTAATAGTCAAAGTAAGATCTTGAAGAACCACTACTAATGACATGTACTTTGCTGGATTTGAAAGCAAAGGACCAACATGGATAAGTTTGGAGACGCATGGCTTTGCACATCATTTTGGCCCTATAGTAAGTAAATCAAGGGCATATTTGGCTATGTGAGGGAAAAAGACCAGCAACAGTTCGTTTTACTTCCAGATCCAAGAAGTAATGAAGGGGACCTAAGTCCCTGAAAATTGAGTACCAAGTTTGTGAGTAAAAGAAGTACAATCTGCTCATGCAATTCGTCTTGTGACCAAATATTAGCTGTTAATTAAACAATCCAGTTCATATACAACTTAGCTAATGAAGGTCAGCGGTTAACTAAATTAAACTAAGAAAACTAACTTGTATTGAGAAATCTAGCAACCCTTCACTAACCTTTCTATTTGAACTTTTTCACTTTAGCAAATGTGTCGTTATTTACAAAAAGAAAAAATGTAATATATAATTTCTATTTTTTATCTTTTATTTTCTAGACAAAAGCATTAACGTTCTTATTTTTTGTGTACTGTTTTTTTTTTTTTTGACAAACGATATTATCGACTCTAAGGAGGAGGAGGTGGACTTAGCTTCATAATGGGTTAACAATAATGTGTACTCATTTAAAGTAAAAATTTTCGAATGCAAAAGTTAGTACAAAGGCTACTAGCACTTTTCAACTTAGGTCATCTCTAACTGACTCGACCAAAGGGCCATAGGCCAAAATATAGCTCGTTTTAATACGAAAACCGTCTCCAATCAAGGGTTACGCCAAATGGCTTATGGGCCCCACCAGACCATAATTCATCCACTATGCCAGCAGGCTAGCCAAAAAGAGCTAGTCAGCCAGCCCGTTTGCACCAGCCCAAACCCATGTTAGCTGACGTCAGGTTACTGTTGGATTTGAATTTTTTTTTTTTTCAGACGAAATTTTAAAAAAATAAAATAATATTCTAATTTTTTTTTCCTGTAAATACCTAAGCAATTTCTACACCATTTATCACCTCATTTTCACCATTCTATACTATCTTACCTCATTTTATTTCAATTATTCACCAATTTTTCACATCCTTTTCATTATATAAAGATAAAAAATCTAGAGACTTATTCATTTAGCGACAAGTAGTATTCAAGATATGTCTGAAAACCTTATGTTTTGGCGCAATTCCTGTGTCAACATTATAAAGCATTGTGTTAAGAACATAAGATGATGGAAAATCACAGATAGTCACTCTAAAAGAGTCTCTTTAGCATTTCTCATTATAGGGATAACACACACTAACTATTTTGAGTAAGACATTGACTTTACAGTTATAATATAAGTTGAACGAACTATATTATGATGATGTGGCTGATTGGTGACTAGGAGTCTTCTCTTCAATCTCTACAACTAGGGCTAATTTTCCCCGAAATTCCTGATCACATATCGAAAAATTCTCAAACCATTAATACCGAAATTTTTTGGGATCCATATCGAACCGATCTTAAACCTTTAGGTTTGGGAATCGGGATTACATATATTCAATGGTTTTGGAATCCCAAATTGAACAAAAAAAATATTTTTTTATTTTGGTTGCATGCATGTTGAATGTTGAATTTAAGTAGTTTGATAGTAGATTATATGAGAAATAGAAGTATGAAATTAAATAGTGTGGATCTTTGGAACATCAATTTGACTTGGTATGATAATGAACTGGTATTTCAATTGGTATGAAATTTTAAATTGGTATGAGGTAAAAAGCTTAAATTTCAATTGATATGAAATTGGGGAACAAAATTTTAGGCCAAAGCCCAAATTTTAGCCCATAGCCCAAAAATCTCAAATTTCAACGCAAATACTCAAAAGCTAAAAACCAAAAATCCAATCCCGATCCATCCCAAAATACCAAAAATATTTTAGAAATACCAAAATTTCGGTTTGGGATTAGTATTCAAATTCCCGTCCCAAATTTTTTTTTTTGTTTGGGATTCAGGATCTCATTTTCGGTTTGGTATCCCATACCGAACCACCCATATCTACAACAATGAAGCAAAACTCCCAACCGGTCCACAAGCATTGCTTTCCAAATAATGAAGTAAAATTTTCCACAAAAATACCAAGAAGATAGCATCTTATAAACTAAATGTTACTATTTCGCAGTGAGATTGACTTGTTTTACAGGCTATTATCTCTATTAGATAGATGGTTCAAATGTAATTTATAAATTATAGTCTCAGTAGCAACATTTTTACGCAAATCAATGTTCTAAAAGGTACTAAGCGCTAGTCGACTGGCGAGTAGGATTCTAACGCCTGGGAGGCATCTTGGTTGGCCCTAGGCGGTTTTTTTAATTAATTAAATTATTATATAACATATAAATAAATGTCTACTCATACTTAAACACATATAATACATAATTGTATGAGGATACATAAACTATAAAATTAAACGACATATATATTATAAAATATTAGAACATATTGAAAACATAGGGAACAAGTGTCACATCCCGGCCCGAGCCCCCACCACATCCTGGGCTCGACTCCACCGTAGCACGATATTGTCCGCTTTGGGCCCCAACCACACCCTCACGGTTTTGTTTCTGGGAACTCACACGAGAACTTCCCATTGGGTCACCTATCATGGGATTGCTGGGCGATGTGGGATGTAACAACAAGCATATAATGAGTTCATCCAAGTATCCGAACAGTCATTTACAATTATTGAAAAAAATAAAATACAGAATGGAAGTTATCTTTTTTTTTTGTCTAAGTGGGAGTCGCGATTAGTAGGTGCTTAGTAAATGGGCTAGGCAAGTCTGGACGCCTTTTTTCAATTTTTAAATGTCTAAAAATTAATCGTGATTGTAACCAACGGCCTGTTAGCCTGTTGCGATTTTTAAAACATGTGCAAATTAAAAGCTCATAAAAAAAACAAGTCAAACAATGAACATGCTCCGAATATTTGGTTGCATCAATTACCACGAAGATTCTTAGGAGAAATTTTTTGAGGTGACGGAACCCCACATCACCGGATTAAGATGCTCTACCCTCATTTTTTCATCCCCTTCTATCCCTTCCTCTCACATTCTCTTATTTTATCTTTCTCTTGCTATAAAAAATTAATATAAGATGTTAACATGATTTAACCGTGACCAAGAGGAAGTAAAAAAAGAGATGAGAGAATCCTATCGGAGGATGCCACGTCCCCCACTAAGGAATCTATCTAATTTAGTTTTTAAGAAAATCAATTAAACAAAAACTAAACCCAAAAAATAAAACATCTCGACTACCGAGCCAACATCACCATGGACAACTGACAGTTGGAATACCTCTTCAATGAAATCACGACATTTGTTCTATTAATTAATTAAAAACTAAAACTGAAAGATTCAAATACAAAATCTCCAGGCCATACAACCCCCTCTCCAGCTAGACACGCCAACCCCAATCCCGTCCAAATCTGGTACCACACCACCTCTCTTTCTTCCTCTTCCTCATAGACGAACAACAACATGCAAAGTGTGGCAGATGGAGTTCCTCCAATCGATAACCCGCCGACGCTAATATGCCCCCGCTGGAACCCATGTGAACCGTCTTCATCAGCTTGATGTTCGAGTTTTTCTTTGACGGGAAATCTTTGCTCCTTGTTGGGTTTTTTGTGATGGGCATGAAACTGCGAGGCGGACGAGCGCTGGAGCCAACTCACTGGGTTTTTTGTAATGGCCAATTCGCTGAGTGCATCCAATTCTTTGTACGTGCAATTGAGCAACCCAATAATGTTTTCACTACCTTTCTTCATCATCTTCTTCTTGTTCACAATATTCTATCCCTCTGCTAACAGCCAATTCACTGAGTGCAGCCAACCCTATGACTGCAGTTTGCTTAAGAATATATCCTACCCCTTCTGGGGAGGCAACAATCGTCCCCGGCATTGTGGCCACAAAGGTTGACTTCGCCGTAGCACGATATTGTCCGCTTTGGGCCCCAGCCACGCCCTCACGGTTTTGTTTCTGAGAACTCACATGAGAACTTCCCAGTGAGTCACCCATCTTGAGAATGCTCTCGCCTGAACTCGCTTAACTTTGAAATTCCGATGGAACCCGAAGTCAGTGAGTTCTCAAAAGGCCTCGTGCTATAAGAGGTGGGCATGTATAAGGCACATCATCCCTTCTCCATTGGTCGATGTAAGATGTTACAATCCACCCCTCTTAGGGGCCCGACGTCCTCGTCGACACACTCGCACTACATAGCAGATTGGCTCTGATACCATTCTGTCACATCCTGACCTGGGCCCCCACCACATCCCTGACTCGACTCCACTGTAGCACGATATTGTCCACTTTGGGCCCCAACTATGCCCTCACGATTTTGTTTTTGGGAACTCACACGAGAATTTCCTAGTGGGTCATCCATCCTAAGAATGCTCTCGCGCGAACTCGCTTAACTTCAGAGTTCCGATGGAGCCCAAAGCTAGTGAGCTTCCAAAAAACCTCGTGCTATAAGAGGTGGGCATGTACATATAAGGTGCATCATCCCCTCTCCGTTGGTCGATGTGGGATGTTACATACTCACTGCGAAGAAGATTGAAACCCGCTCATGAGAATCCAAGGCCAAGATTTCCTCGTACTGAACATCAGCCAAGATGTTCAGGCCATGACGATTGCACGGCCGGATCTATGGGACAGTCCTTGCACTAATAACTTCATCAATGTCACTTTGGACTACGACCTTTTTGCTTACAACGCTCAAACTATTCGGAACATGACTATATTCTATGGCTGCATGCCTCACAGTGAATCAGTCCCGAACAACTTTACCTGAAAAGTAGATGGTACAAACAAAGATTTCGCATTCTTTGTCGATGACTCCCCCCCCCCCCCCCGGGCTTCCTCGTCCAGTTCCGAATAGTACCTCAAGCCTGTCCAGTATCCGAGTCCCAATATTCAGGATGAAGTTGGATCTTTCGCCGGATAACGGTACAACATATGTGCAACAGGTTTTGAAACAAGGATTTGAGGTCGAGTACGACTTGGAGCTCTGTAGTTCATGCAAGGCTTCAGATGGCACCTGTGAATCCAACTCGACCTCGAATGATTTTCTCTGCTTCTGCGGAGGCCTATCTTATATTGGATCCTATCCTCAGAAATGTCCAGGTAATAGTCTATTAACAAATCAAAGCACGAGAAAAGAAACGAAAAAAACAAAACAAAACTGATTGCCAAAATTTGATTCTTATTCTAACATAGTATACACTAGGTTTACCTGTCTTAGTCCTTTTGGTCATGTTTGCTTCAAGAATTTCTCCCCAAGGTGGTAGATTACAAGGGAGGAACTTCTTTCATGCTAATCCCCTCCAAATGAAAAATCATCCGCTTGTATCTTCAACATACCTTGAATTTTAAGAGTTATCCGCTACAATCCAATCTTAGGCACTGAACGAGGCCAAAAGGCCTTCTTTGTTTTAACAGATCATCTGTTTTGATCTATGACTTGAAATTTTAGCAGGGCTTGTGCTTGTTATCGTGTGCCATCAAATCCATAACAGTTCCCAGTTTAAGTTATTATTTTCAGAGGCTTTCCTTTAGAATTTAGATATATGTATCCCCAAAAAATTTCTAACAAATCTGGTTTTGTTTTATTGCTTATGCAGGCAACTATAATGCACTACTAGTGGCCATCGGTAACATATCAGTCTCTTTTTCATCAGTATTTTCTAATGTTTTTTACCACTTTTCGTCACTGTTTTCTATTTATACCAAAAATGTCTGAATCATCTTGTGGTTCTGCGAACAGATATTGCTATTATTGCAGTATGTGCGATCTTACTCTGGGTTCTTCTTTGCTATATCAAAAATAGGATAAAAAATCTCATACGAAATTTCATAAGAAAAAAGAATGATCGAGGTCTCGAGGCTTTCATTCGGGAAAATGGTCCTCTGTTAGTAAAAAGATACAAGTGTTCGGAAATCCGAAAAATGACCAAGTCATTTAAAGATAAACTAGGTCAAGGAAGTTATGGAAATGAGTACAAAGGTTATCTGCCGGAAGGTAGTCCTGTGGCTGTGAAGGTTCTCAATGCATCCAAAGGGAAAGGAGAGAACTTCATAAACGAGGTTGCAAGCATTAGTAGAACTTCCCATGTCAATGTTGTCACTTTGCTATGGTATTCTTTGAAGGTCAGAAAAAAGCTCTCATATTATATATGAGTTCATGCCCAATGGACCACTCGAATCGAAAATGCTCTGCAAACGAGTAGTCCACCATTGGAAGTCGAACAACTACTCGATATTGTAACTGGGATAGCTCAGGACCCGAGTACTTGCACAGCGGATGCAACACATAAATTTAGCATTTTGATATAAAACCGCATAATATTCTTTTGGACGATAACTTTTGCCCCAAGATTTCTGACTTTGGGCTTTCGAAACTTTGCCTCAAGAAGGAGAGTATTGTGTTGATGTTGGATGCAAGGGGACGATTAGGTATATTGCTCCGGAAGTGGTTTGTAGAAACTTTGGAGGAGTTTCAGTTAAGTCCGATGCCTACAGCTATGGAATGATGGTTCTGGAGATGGCTGGAGGAAAACAGAACGTCAACGCCCGAGCGAGCCACACGAGTGATGTTTTTTTTCCGGATTGGATTTATAAGAAGCTTGAGGCAGGCACCAGTTTAGGGTTGCCCAATGCTGTGACGGAAGAGGAAAACGAATTGGCGAGGAAGTTGATTTTGGTAGGATTGAAATGCTGCAAGGAAGCATTGAAGCCTTGCAAATACCACCGAAGCCTTTCCTAATTTTTCCTGTAAGAACACCACCAGAATCTTCCACGTTATCACATACATGTTCTTTTCTGGATTAATTGGTGTACATCTTATCGATAATTCAGTTCATTAGAGCTATTGAATAAATTTTAACTAAAATGATTTCCGCACGCATTTTTACTCCTGTGTTGTCCGAATAAATTTTCAGTAATAATGCATGAATTGCATTACTAAACTGAGTGATATAGTGAGCATGAAGGTATACTAAAAGCCAAAATTACCCTCGATCTGAAGAAATCGCACTCAATAGCCACAAGAGGATTATACAAAAAAAAAAAGTTCAATGAAATTAATGGTGAAACCATTCAACATGAGTTGTATCTGATTCGATAGGTTTTTGATGTGAGACTTAACATTCTTCAAAAACAAGGATGATCGTTTGCCTTAACTGGATGAGTTGCAAATAGACAACCAATGTAACCTTGTAGCCTCAAAACTGCACTAAACACGGATCTGCCTTACCATACATACATCTCTTTGAGCTCTCTCATAATATATACATCTCATTCAACAAATCACAAATCCGGTAGACGAATACAACATGACAGCCACGACTTATGGACGAGAACTATAAAGTTTACTTAGCCGCTGGCATTTGGTGTCGTAGACACGCTAGTCCATTTGAATGCCACGGAATCTGGTGAAGCAGGCAGCGGATCACTCTTTAACGGCACAATATCGATTGCTGAAATATCAATCTCCTCTGCTTTTTGTATGTCAAAATCATCGCTCTGTATACGCTTTAGTTCGTTAAGCACCTCAATCATGGAAGGTCTCAAGTCCTTGTCACTATTCAGACAGCGAAATGCTAGTTCGGCCACAGCAATGATCATTTTTCGTGTTCTGGAGTCTGATTCAAACCCTAAGTATGGGTCTACTAGCTCATGTAATGTTTGTTTTTGAATCTTGTTGATTGCCATGGTAGACAAATTGATCTCGTGTCGATGCCTCGTGATGTCAACGGCTGGCATGGATGATATGAGCTCAATCAGCACCACACCAAAGCTATAGACATCACTCTTACTCGTAAGCTGGTAGCATTCGTTATACTCGGGATCAACATAACCTGGAGTCCCTTGTGGAGCAGTTGAGATGTGCGTGACGTTCATGGGGAAGAGGCGAGATAGTCCAAAATCTGCTACCTTGACACAGAAGAAGTTGTCAAGGAGAATATTCGTAGTTTTCACGTCACGGTGGATAATGTCAGATGCATGAAGATATGACAGTGCCTTCGCGGTTTCGATGGCAATCTTTATTCGAGTAAGCCATGGAAGCGAGCCAGGTTTTGCTTTTTCTCCGTGAAGATGTTCAGCAAGAGTTCCATTAGGAATGTACTCGTACACAAGGAGGAGTTCTCGGCAGTGACGAGAGGTGCAACCATAGAGCAACACAAGATTTTGGTGGCGCAGGCGGGCTAAAATCTCGATTTCATTCATGAACTGCTCAACTCTCTTGAAATTGTTTTCATATAGACGCTTGACCGCAACCGCTCTCCCATCCCGCACATTTCCTATATATGAAACTTAGAAATTAAGCACTAGAAGGGTTCATAAAATGGTTAAGAAAATCTGTGATCTTATTACCATGATAAACTGTGCCAAAGCCTCCATCGCCAAGTACTTTCGCAGAATCGAAATAATTAGTTGCTTCTTCAAGTTCCTTGTAGCTGAAAATATGTACTCCATGGTAGGTACTTCCCTTCTCCATATCGTCGTCCATAGAATAGGTACTCGAAAGGATGCTTCGAGTTACAAGGGACGATGGATCGTTTAGTTTTCTGTTTCGACGTTGGTATACAAAGAAAATAACACACATTATAGCGACGGTAGCAACAGCTGTGCAAACACCTGAGAAGAGGTTGCAGTATTGATAATTAGATGAGGACTAGTGAATATAATCAAATTGAGAAATGTGATGGAACATTAAATAATTGAAGAAACAAAAGGGTTTGCTAATATATTACCTACAATAACCTTCCTCTTCCAGTTCAAAGAATTATTGTCTGCAAAAGAAGTAAAAAAAAAAAAAAACAGAATTCTTAGAATAAAATTTGTGATACAAATTTAAGCCTCAAACACGCGTATTCTCTCTATGCTAATCAACGTGAACTAGCATGGCTACCTACAAGCACAAACACTGCAGAAGAAACTTTACTGTGGGCAGTTTTTCTGAAAAATTCAATCACTACTAAAAGGGAAAGCTTTACTACAGAAGTACCATCATCACAGGTTTTGACATGAGGTCGATCACTGCAAAAACAAACGAATTCATTGTCATCGAATCCACAGCGCCCGCCACTCCTCTCGCAATTGCTGCAATTCTGCGCAGTCCAGTTCAAAATGAACCCCATTTTCAAGATTTCGGTGTAGTTCATTTGCATCAATGCATCGACATTAGCAGCACCATCGAAAGGCAAATGAACTGAAGACCGGCACGAGTCTAACGAATTCATGCGCTCAACTAGCTCCTTGTGAAAAGTAGCAAAAGAGTGATGGCTGCCATTGCTAGCACAGTCAATGGGATATGAAAGCATGTATTCCGAATCGTCTTCAGGGCAATCATAAAAGAAGGAAAAATTGACGTGATCTGAACTATAGTTGAAAGGCGTTCGATCGAGGCTGAAGTTGTGTTGAGGAAGTGGACATTTGTCATCATAGACTGCGGCGTTAGCCAGAACAAACGAATGGTTTGAGTAAAAGATTTCTCTAATGATGTAATCATCGTCGGAAATACTAAATACCGGATATTTTTCATTGCAGGTGATCTTGAAGCTCGGGTAACCGCAGGACTCTTGCTTGCCAGAAAGCCAAAAAGGGTAGCCTATGTTCGGGCCATTTCCACACGTTTGAGGCTCGCAGGCCTCGAATCTTCGGTCTACGGAGAAAGCTCGGTTGGCGAAGGTTGTGAATATGATGGTGACAACAATAATACGGAGGAGATTCATGATCAAGAAACGGAGAGAAAAACAGAGAAGGAAAGCAAGTGATGGAATTAATGGGAGTTTGGAATGGCGGAAAAGAAAAGTCTTGGTAGTGGGTATAAGATTTGTTTGTTTTTAATATGATTGGAGGTGGAAAAGGAGGACAAATATGAGTAAACAAACCAATGGTTTAAGCAACAGCAATGACATTTGTTTCTTCAAAATGGACCCCAAAGGAAGATTTTAAAATAAACTTTGGATATGTTTGAAAGTGCTGCTGAAAGAGTTAAAAGCGTTTTCTAACAATTAAACGATATTCCAAAGGCATAACACCGCCCAGAAAGGATTTACAGCTAATTGGTGGGAAGTTAGCCAAGAAGGACCAGACAAGAGAAAATATCATACAAAATAAGACTTTGCTTTCTGTAGTTTTGTGGTATTTTGGTAGGCAATGCTGGAAAGCTTAAAACCAAACAAAACACTTTATGGCAATATTTTATTTTTCCACTATGTTTTTGGTCAAAGAGAAAAATAGACACGAAACTAGTATTTTGATGATATTTAGTGAAGCATATACATCATTTTGGCACTAATGTTGACTTTGCTTTTTAAACAAGGAATGAGATTTAGAAAAATCAGTGCTAAGTACCAAAACAAAAGAAAAACCCACTTGAGCGAAATTCAATAAAAATCGATAGTAACTGAATAAAAACAAAAAATAATTGAAATATACCAGAAACCGAAGTATTGTAAATTAACAAACCGAAAAGGTACAAAATATTTTGTTTAGGTTTAGGTAAGGGTCATTACCTATTCGAAGCGACCAAAAAACAGGGCAGAAATCTTCAATTTTGAGGTAGGCAATAAAATGAGTGATGCAGCAAGCACTACATATGTTTTGGTGGATTTGCTTGAAACTTGAGAGTTGTGGTTGGTTGAACCGAAAGTGTAGAAAGTAGGGAAGTTTGAGCTCTTTTCTATGGGTTGCCTGCCACAAAAGTAACATGGACAAAGACAAAATATATGCTCGAAGATGATGGAGACGTGCACTAAATCGAAGACTTAGGCCTTGTTTGGTACGTCGGATAACACATCGGATAGGATTAATAATACGGAATACGGTATTTGGCGTCCGTTTGTATTAAATAACCACCGGATTAAATAATCCGGGCCCACCTCCTTTATACGGTGAACACCCGTTTCCTTATCCCTCTAAAAGCACGGGACAATTTAGTCGGAACGCACTCTCGCTCTCTCCTTCTCCTGAGAACGCACTCTCGCTCTCTCCTTCTCCTGAGAACGCACTCTCGCTCTCTCCTTCCTCTCCAGACGATACAAGAAAATCTCTCGGTCTCTCCTTCCTCTCCAGATGCACCGCTCCCAGGTTTGTATTCTCATTCTTCTTCTTCTTCCCAGCATCTGCCCCTCCCTCTGTTCTTCCCCCTCCTCTTTTTCTTGCAATTTTCTTTCAATTGTTTGAATCTAGTTATTGTTTTCTCTGTAATTATGCAATTGATTATATAATTTTGTGTTTTAATTAGAATTTTCGAATGTTAGGGTTTGTTGATGGGGTCGAATTAGGGTTTGTTGGGGTTGAATTTTGGCACGAGAATTGTGCTAAAAAATGAGCTGCTTCCATATCATTGTTCTGCAAATTCTTATGTGGGTTTTCTTTGATTTGAGATTTGGTTAGTGGGATTTCGTTGAATTTTCAAGATTTTGTCTTTCAATTTTTTGTTGAGTGACTGATGCATGGTGAAAGTTTGCTTTGATTTAGCTGTTATGTGTTTATTGTTGATATGATTATGTTAAAATAATTGAGTAATTAAAGGAGTGGTCAAACGTTAATGGTAAAAAAATTGCTTAGATGAACAAGATTAGTAATGGGCAAATGGGATATTATATAAAATTTGTGCAGATGATTAACTGTAAAGGTTACTCTGTACTTGATGGGCAAGAACTGAAGGTTACTCTGTACTTGATGGGCAAGCTACAAGATTGTCAAGGGCGGTTAAATAGAAGAAGAGATAATGTGGGCCGAAAGGAAGTGATTAAAGTGTGTTATATGGTATCTGTTTACATGTTAGAGTCGTTAGACTGCATATGTTGGGGACTTCGTATCTTATATGGAATATCGTGTATTTGATGCTTATACAAAATTGTTGTGTTTTGTGTGGTAGTATTTTCTCATAAGTTTTATATGTTAACTGAGAATAACATACTGTCTTGGTTCATTTTTCTGTTTGTAACTGAAGCTTTAAGTGGTGGGACTAAGTAAATGAAACGCTGGCTAGTTTCACTTCAGTGGTGTGTTGATCCTTCCATGACACTTACTTCAATGGTTTGTAGCAAAAGCTTTGTCTTCGTTTTGTTGTTTGTCTTGTTAGGCTTTCAAATCTTGTTCCTTTTAAGCTTTTTTAGTTATTTTATTCATTGCATTTATCAGATTTTAAGTGGGGTTGTCTAGGTTTTGTTTGTTAAATTTCTCTTATTGGTTGTTTGGACTTATGTTTGCGACATTAATGCATCTTGCCTTTATGATTGCAGGAAATATTTGTTTTGTTGATGCTCCCTGTGTTTGTTGGTGTTTAAGGAGAAAGCAAAGCAGAGGGAAGAGTTTGCAAAGCAGCAGCATGCATATATTTTGGCTATCTGGACAAACTGTTTCTTAGTGAAACCAACTTGCATTTGTATATTTTATGAACTTGGATATGTGGTTGGATTAATCTATATAACGTAATGACTTGTAGTTGTTTTTTGTGAACCTTCTTTTATGTTATTGGAAAATATTTTGAATTTGATGTATGTAATTTACTATTTATCATTGTTATTTGAAAATTTGTGTGGTTTTCAATATGTATAAATATGAGAAAAGTTCATTAAACAAACAAAGATTTGTCATTTTTTTCTCCTTGTCCTATCCGGCTCAGTACCAAACACGGTATAAATAATACAGTCATTAGTCCAATACTGCACCAAACGCTCAACTAATTTAGTCAGTACTATCCGATGGCTATTTATCATATCCGACAGAAATAGTCAGTACAGTCCGAGCTGCCAAACGAAGCCTTAAGACATTGTCATAGTAATTGTGTATAATAATAATACAAGTTGGGGTGGTTAATACTAACTTAATTCTACACCATAGTAAGTGGTATATAGACTTGCACACTCAACCCATTTCCTTGTAACCTGAGCTCACTAAAAAGGTTATTGAGGCTTAAACAAGGAGAAAGTCTTTAGTCTGGATGCCATGTGGTGTGACACTGTCCAACCATGACACAGTGGGTGGGATACAGAGGGGGCGGGAGGGGCTCTAATTTATGGAATGGATAATGTTGAGATGTGTGTTTGTCCACCTAAGCGGACTCAAGATGAATGTGTGTTTGTCCACCTAAGCGGACTCAAGATTTTCTTCTAAACAAGTAGGTAGATTTTCGTGAAGCACACTTTCAAGAGGTGAAATATTCTTATATTCATTTATGTGAAGCACATTTACTATCAAGATGGGAGATATCAAATACAACACACTCGAAAAATAATATTCTCAGTTGACTATACAACACAAGCATAAACATAAAAAAAAAAGTATGAAATAAGAATTTCTTCTAAGTTGGCCCTAATTACAATGTGATCGGTTTGAATTAATGCCAATCTTGCGCCACTACACCTAATCCCAATCGGAAGGTGGAGAAATTGTACGTGGACTTATGACTTGCAAGATCAACTGTGACAAAGATTACAGGTTGGTATGAAGTGTGAAGTATTTAAAATCTTATAGAATTCCTTGCTAACCTCGTGGACCTTTGACTTGGTCAATGCCTACGTGGCATGTGTTTTCGCCTACGACTAGTAGCAAACGGAATTGGATCCGTTCCGGACCTTAGAGTCCGGAGCTTAAGGATCAACTAATATGGACCGTACATATTGAATCTAACGACCGTACATATTGAATCTAACGGTCTTTATTAACTCATTTTCCTAGCCCATCACATACAAACCAACAGCTCTGATTTCTTTTACATACTAATCAACGATTCAGATGGATTGATCCTTAGGCTCCGGACACTAAGGTCCGGAGCGGATCCAATTCCGTAGCAAACCAACTGGTTTGTCCACAAGTTTGAGATGACAATGACCAGTCAAAGGACCATCACTTCTGGTGTCTGTGTCCAGTCTGGAGGGTTTATCTCATTGGGATTAAGATGAAATAAGAAGCCTTAATGAACTAAGTTTTCGGTAATTAAGTTCAAGGGTTATACCTAATTGCACATTCCACCACAATGTGAGCACTAGAACATAGTTACAACTACTTTACAACACCAACTAACAGCAAATGACCTAGAAGACGATATTTTATCTTGTTCTGAATTTATTTAAATTATAGGGAGTCAATTTAAAGTTGACTGTAAAGAGATGTGCACGTTATTTGTAATGATTATATAAAAATTTAAGGAAAACTAATGAAAAGGGCTTGAAAACTTTGAGTTTTAATGATAAGGACAAAATAAAGGGTAAAGTGAATAGTACCAGGATTGACTTTTTAGTGTAAAAATATGGTTTTTCGTTAAAGTGAACAGTACCGTACCATGTGCTTTTCGTTAAAGTTCCAAAAAATTTATCTAAATTATGGAAAGAGATTTGAACTTTAATGGGGATGATGAAACACAATTTTCTAACAAACTTGACTTAACTCAAATGTGTAATTATGAATGGAAATTCCATACCAAAAATCCTACTCGACTTTACCTTAATTAATTCCCCTAATCTTAAATTAAACCAAGAAAACTGATATGAAGAAATTAATGGAGAAATTAAGAAGAAATTGATATACATACCACCAGAAAGCGAACATATTCCATCGCCGCAATAACAGACAAACGAATTAGAATTCGAGTTTGACCCACAGGTTCCATTGGATAATACACATAGCCGACAGAGCTCCCACTCCGCCTCGTACCTCACCTGAAACCCCTGTTTCAAAACTTGTTTGAGCTTATTCGGCGTGTCAGGCATAAAGTCCACACCCTCCCACCTAATCGGAACTCGAAAATTCAAATAACACGAGGCCCAGTTTCCCACATGAATCCTCGAAGAATTGTCGTCGACATAGTACGAAATATCGTCGCGGTCCGTACCCTTTGCCTTGCAAGCGAAGCCATTGGGTACGGACATGTTCCCCGGCTGGCAGCCGTAGAGCAGCGTCAGGTTCCGAACAGATGGGACGTAGGAAAACCGGTCGTAGTCCAAGGTGGTGTTGACGATGTGGTCAGTGCAGGAGGTGTCCCAGAGATCTGAGCGAGCGATTGTCATGGTGTAAAACTGTCTAAAGTTCAACACAAGAAAATCTTGGTCTTCAATTTTCATGACAGGGAATTGATCTTCTCGGCAGGTGAGCTCGTAGTATTCGAGGCCGCAGTGTTGGGGAGGGCCTTGGGCAGCCCAGAAGGGGTAGGAGATGTTTTTGAGGAGGCCGCAGTCGTAGTAGCGGCGGCACTCGGTGTATCGGTGATCATCCTCGCCGAGAACAGGGGTGGAAAGTAATATTACCGTGACCAAATAGTGGAAGATGATGGGGAAGGAGACGGGTAGTTTTAGGAGAAAGTGGGTAGGCGTAGGCATAGTAACTTTTTGAAGCTCAATGGGACACGGAGATTAAAATAGTTTGATATTTCAGAAGACGAAATTTTTATGTTTTGAAATTGGAAATGCCTGAAAGGAGGGAATGGAAAGCTAGTCTGATGAAATTATACAACAGTTGAAATTCAAAGGGGTGGAATATTATTATGATATAATCTGTTTGACCATCAGAAGGGAGAAGTGGGTGGCGTTTTCGTGAGAGACGGATGCGACCACGGCTTATATAGTACATTGACTGGACTTCTGTACGTTTCTGCCTAGGAAATTTCCAGTGAATGCAGTAGGAAGGTGTTATGCGTAAACAATTGAAAGGGCAACGTCAGCCCCCTTTATTTAAAGGGTGCCTACGTTAGTGTGATAAACGGATCAAGCATATCGGGTTGTTGAAATTTTATCTAACAGTTATAAATAGGGAGTTTCTCTAAAAGTTATAATAATTGTAACCGTTGGATAAAATTTCAACGTCCTGATAGGCTTACTCAGGAGGATCTTTACCCTTAGCTCAGAAGAAGATCCTAATCCGTTTTAAACGTCAATGGTAGATAATATGTCAATACTAAAAATATTATCCATAAAATATTGTGCACATCCTCCACAGAAGATTTGTAATACTTTTAGGACATGTATACTTACGCGGATGACTAGTGATAACTGTTCTTAATTATTTTAATGTGTAGGTTTGTCCCCACTCATTTTTTTTATTTCAAAAAATAAGAACGAAAATAATATTCGCATATTACTTCACAATAAGTAAACATAGCCTTTGTTTTTTAAAATGTGAAAGCAGTAATACGGGAGAAGATTATAAGGGGTGTATCATCTATACACACTTATTTATATCTCTCATACCCTTTATAATTTCTAACCGACGAATCTTGTATGAATAGCACTACCCTATATAAAATAAAGTAAGTAACTCTTGATTTACTCCAATGGATGCTAGTGGTACAACTCTATGCCTATTAAATTTGGGTGAACAACAAATGAATGAAAGATTTTTCAGTGTATCCGGAACACGTAACGATGTCATATGTTACTATACAAGTGAAGGCAAGTTTCTTTTTTTTTTAAGTGTTTGTCCACTTGCATAATGACATATGACATATGTGTCTGTGTTCTAAACACACATAAGAGCATCCTCCATTGATCGGGATGGCACTTGGCAGTGCAATTTGGGCATAATTTATTTCAGGGTTTTCAACTGAACTCAATTGTTGTTATTAGAGGGAGAAATGTAACTTTCTAGTTCGGGAGATTTGAATTACAGATCATTTTCTCATGCATCTGGAGGACTGAAATATGACTAGTTCAAGAGTCCGATTGATAGCGTGCTTTTATTACATTTGTTCAAAAGTCAAATTAAACCCAATAAATTTCAGCGTGTGTGAGGCATGCAGCATCAAAAGGAAGAAATTTAGAATTAAAAAAAAAATCATTCTCAAATCTGTTTTGTCTATTTCTTTCATCTTTTTTCATAAAATTAAAGTTTCTAACTATAGTTTTCAATTGAAATATAACTAGCAATTGTATACATGTTGTGCATGTGCTTATTACGATTTTGAAAACAAAATTAAAACGAGAGAAGATATAAAATGGTTGTTAAAGCTTTATAGTGACGACATTCAAATGATTTTTTTATCACTGAAAAGGTTATCCATATCTTTAGCGACTGTTTTTTGGATAATTATTTCGTTACGAAAAATTTATCTTATTTGGGAGAAAAATGTAGAAGAGTAAATGGAGGCCACTGATATATAGTTATCTAGCCTAATGGAGCCCACTGATATAGTTATCTAGCTGTGAGGCTTTGAAGAAAAGGTAATAAAATTATTTTGTGTTTAATTTGCTAATTGTCCATAACTTTTATTTTGATTTTTGTTTTTTAAGTTTGTTGACGGAGTCAATATGGTCTTTTTATTTATTTTTTTATTGACAAAGAACATTCCTTAATAGGTAATTTAAATTCCATATATATTTTTTGTTTTTTTTTCCAATTTGTTTTTTTGGTTTTTGAGTAGATCCAAATAAATTTTTAAAGCTCAATATCATATCTATTGGCAACTTGCTAATTCATTACTTTTGTAAACAACTTACTTTTTTAAAGTCGAAAATAACTGATCCAGATCCGGGTGTAAAACCCGCAAGAACAATTTTGGGCCTCGGCCCATTTTCTGTACAGTATATTTATTGGTGGTACATTGTTTTGTGTGTGTGTGTGTGTGAGTTTTGTTGGGGTTTGGTTATTGGGGCTGGGGTGGGGGGATTTGGATCCTATCCGGATTCAAATTGTGAGGATTTTAGCGATCCTTACATTTTAGTTATTCATTGTATATCATGTGATCTAAAATCATTTGATTTTTTTATTTTAAATTAAATACAAATAGTATCTAACAAAAATTAACCGCACGATATACGATGAACGGCTAGAATATGAGGATTCCTAAGATCCTCACAAAGAGGATCATGAGAGGATCCTCATTCGAGTGGGGGGTGGGGGGATGGTATTTGATCACTCAAAATCTGTGGGCAAAAATCAATGCCAACCCATTGCCTACAAATCGATGCCAACCCAAAGAAGAAACTAATTATTAACTTAGGCCCGGCTGCCAAAATGAAATATGTGTAAAAATGTTCGAAACATCGTCACGTAAGAAGAAAGATAGACAAATATTTTTCACAGTAGCTAACTGATGTAGCTACAAAGGAACATAGGCTGACCTCCTATGTGACATGTAGTATGTATTGGTTACAATTCTCCTAACTTCTCTTTAATTTAATTTAAAGTAAAGATATCGCTTGTAAAAAAAATGTTAGCTATTCATACATACAAAGTAAGTTTAAAGTTAGCTAGTAAATAACAATAAAATTTAATCATTAAGATAACCAATTGATCATAGCATACCTTGTTTGCAGACACCGTTGGTTCTGGTTCCATTTTTGCAAAAGCACAGAAAATTGTGCGCAGTGTTGTTGTAGCCACAAAAACCACCATTTGCCTCACAAGATCCGCAGTCCTTAGCCATGCCCCAGTCCAGCACAAACCCTTCGTTCATAGCGCCACCAAATCCACCGATCAAACCATCAAAGCCACTAGTAATCTCCGTTGTCTTTATCACCGGAACCACCACATTCTCCTCGCAGTTCTCGAACCAATCAAAGCCCTCCGTCTCGTTCCCCACCGTAAACACGTAAGACTGCATCTTACCGTCTCCCAAACACCCAATGGGAGGAACGAGAGGAGGGTAGGAAGTGCAGTTGAAGTAAAAACTGAGGTTCAAATCTGGATGGGAGTAATTTAAGGGGAGGGTGCCTAGAGTTACATTATGTCGTGCCCTAGGGCATGTATGGCCAACGACATCGATATCAACAAGATGGACGGTGGAATCAGTGTAGTTTATTTGTTTGACATAATATGAGTCGGTTGGTAGGGTGAGGATAGGCTCGCCGTCGGCGGAGCATGTGAGGCCGAAACCAGGGTAGCCACAGTACTGATCGGCGGTGGTGGCTTCGCCATGCCAAAACGGATAGCGAAAGGTTAAGCCGTTGCCGCAATCATATGTGCCGCAAATATTGGTTGAGGATGAAGAACTACTAGTGTTGCTGATTCCATATGACTTCACGATCAAGAAGAAGAGTGAGAAAGAAACAAGGAGGTAAACATCAAGTGGTGGCATGGTGAATATGGAGTACATTGTCTATGGTATGTACTTTATATATAGCTTAAACTTAACTAGGTGTTAGGGAACACGGTGTGTGAAAAGAATCTTTTAATATATACACATTGCGTGTTTTCTCCTCTGTGTTGTATACAAATTACTGTTTAACTCCATATACAAAAAAAAAATATTAAAAGAACATTATGTGTGGAGTTTCGTTAGACTCAGGGGTTCAAAAAAATTGTAGTAACAAAAAGTAGAATAATAAAAAATATATATATTATGTGTGGAGTTTTGTTAGACTCAAGGGTTCAAAAAAATTGTACCAAAAAGTACAAAAATTTAAATGACCATTTATCGTCGAATTAAGATTAAATCATTGATGACCTTAATTTTTCTAAAATTAAAAACTAAAAAAACATATATCGGGTGTGAAACTGTGATTGCGACCAAGGTATAAAATATCGATGATATCGGAAATATCAATAGTCCAAAAACACGAAAATTTCGAAGGAAATATCGGGATATTATTGATATCGATAAAAATTAAATAAAAACCAGAGAAATTGTAAGAAAAACTTGAAATTTTTTATTAAAACTTTGCAGGATGTTTATTTAGTCAATTGTCTATTAGTTTATCACAAAAAATTGGAAGGAAATGCATTGCATGATATATATAACTTATTTAAGTTGATTATATAGTGAGCTGACAAACATTGTGAGTGTAGAAAATATGTAGTAATTAATGAAAGAAGTTTAAACACACCATAATCATTTATATATAATGAATTAGTACAATATTTTACACTTTATACATTGCATAGTAAGATACATGATTGACTTAGCAAGGTCTAAAATATCGATGATATCAGAAATATCGGTAGTCCAAAAACACGGAAATTTCGATAGAAATATCGAGATATTATGGATATTTTAGACCATAATTGCGACAATGACTCCTAAAAAACTCAAAAGTATTTTCTGCAAAACTTGTCTGTTATGCATGTTGAGGACTAAAAGAACTTGGACACAAACATGTAAGATTAAAGCTCCTTGAACCTTCGTTCCTAGGAGAAATAGCCAAGAAATACAGATGATTCAGCTAAAAGACTATGTGCGAAGACTCCTAGGATACGGTTTTGGAGACAAGATAACCATACAAGTCAGCAAAAGTTGGATTAAAATACAGAAGACGTGTGGCCTCGGCGTTCCTGAGATTACTTTTATGAGATCATCACCTTAATAAATATTTTATGTGCTAATTTTTCTCTAAAGAGCATGGAGATTTTCAACTTTAAAAAAGAGAATAATAATAGATAAGTTAAATTTGTAGATAAAATTTTGAAAATTAAATGATATAAAAGTTGATGATTGGTTTATTACTTACACGTTAATAAACGTACTTATTCTTATTAATAACACAATTTACTTCATAAATTTAATCTTTCTAATATTACTTAAAAAAAATTGTTATTAGCACTCTAAAAATCTCATTCTACACTCCAAACTTTCTATATTAAGAAAGAAAAATATATTTTTCTATATTAAGAAAGAAAAATATACTTATGAGGAGTGTAAAATGATATTTTTAAAGTGTCAATATTACTTCCAAAAATAAAAAAGTAGTACAGAAAATATTTATTAAAGTGATGGTCTCATAAAAATAATCTTAAGAACGTGGAGGCCACACGTCTTCTGTATATTTAATCCAACTTATGCTGACTGGAGGCCACACGTCTACTAGTACATTCTTAGGAGGGTAGACATGTTAAGTGGCTACTTGAGTTAGAAAAGATGCCCAATTGCCCACAGATTTTGATAGAGAATAGCGCCCCTAGATTTTGACTGTGAATGGTTTGTTTGTGATAACAACGTTGTTAAACAATTACACAAGGCATTTTAGCTAAAATAGTTTTTAAAACTGACATAACTCTTCAATTTGGTACTTTAGATTTTGAAATAGATAGAACTAATTTATAAGTTTGTCCCTGTTAATTATTTTGGTCATTCTGTGAAAAAATCTCTATTAAATAAGGACAAAAAAAAACAAAAATATCCTCAATTTAATGAACAATGTGTCAAAAGGATTCAACAAAATTGAGAGTATTTTTGTCGTTTTGGTCTTTAGTTAAATCTCTGAGACCAAAGTAAAGTGTCAATCTCATAGACCATTTAGTTAAATAGTCATTACATAATAGTGCATGATTATTTGGTCAAGCAACACTCATTTTTTCTACTAAACAATAATTTGTACTGTTAAGAGCATCTATTTGAGGACTCTTCAATTGAAATTGTTGATTTTTAACGATAAAAAAATAAATAAACTCATAATGAGTTTGGACCTTAGATAACAGATAAAAAAAAATATAATAAGCAGCATGTGCGTTGCATCAGTAGCTGTTGATCGAAAAACAATAGCTATACAACAGCAATCACACTAGTGGGCCCTTTTTTTCATTCAAAATGCCCAATGGGCTTTACCACTTTCGTATCTATATTGTCCCATTCCTGGAAGAAATTTTTAATTGTGACGGAAATACAGATGGTACATCATGTATTTTTATGTAAATAGTAGAAAATTTTAATTTTTAATTGTTTAGTAGAAAAAATCAACAATTTCATTTGTTCACTGCTATGGGCTGCTCAATTTGGGCCTATTTTATTGTATTTTTCTGTTATGAAGTTGGGCTTTTGTTTGGTTATTTTGAACTCTCTTTTAAAGTTTTCCTTACCTTATAATAGTTTTCTCTTTCTATGAAATTTACTTTAATCGAAAACTGAATTGCCAGCCTAATATTGAAAAGACAAAATACGCATATTCTCATAGGCAAATTTTGGCAGGCATAAAAAGGTATTTTCCTTAATATATTTCCTTTGATAGCATCGATTTGTTTTTTGCTTTATTAGCCAACTCATGCTTCTGTTTTACAACGAAACTATTTCATTGTGAATAACTACCAAAAATTAATCTTAGACCAAAAATTAATTTTATAATTGATTTTAGTTTCTATACACATTTGATGATCAAAACTCTTTTTTTTTCTTTTTATCACTTGCCATTTTCTCATCTCTTCACAAACAATGCCATCTTCTCTAGGTTCGCAAACAAACTTCTGCAACAGACATGGAACCTGTGAGGTTTATCCATACAGTCTCTGAGGCCCGCCATTTGCTTCCCTCGGCGAGTCGTTGGAACTCCATAGAAATTGACTTTAACCTAATTCCTCAGTCTTCCACAGCCAATGACTCAATCCTTTCTCAGTACTCCAAGTCCCTACGAATTCAATCTCGTTATCACCGATAAAAACTACTTCAAACGTTGTCTTTACAGTTCTGCATCCATTCGTTTTCTTGTCCTAGCTCTAATCTTACTGGTAACAATTTTGCCTAACGCTCTTCAAAACAATCATCGCCACCCTTCAAAGAATCATACTCTTGCATTGAACCAAGCTCTAGCGTTCTTCGATGCGCAAAAGTGTAACATGTTTCTACCATCATGTTGTGCTAGGATAGCACCAAACCCGTTGGAACCAACTCAAACTAACTCACAGGAAATATATCAAATGGAATGCAAGAACAAAATATAAAAGACACCAAGATTTTAACGAGGTTCCTCAACAGTCAGTGTAACTGGAGTACGTCATCGGAGCAGTAGGAGCTCACCCAATAATCCACTATCAACCAAATGGGAGTTTACAAAGTGTTGGCAAACTCACAACCCAAAACCCCAATGCACCCAATAACTCTTACTCACCAAAGAAACAAATAGAGAGGGAAATTTAGTGAATAATTTCCTCTTTATACAAAGCTCAAAGCTAATACACAAATACAACTTTGATTGAGTGAGTACCAACAAAGAAAGAAAATCACCTTTCTTTCTTCTCTTCAAAATGGGGCTGCAACACCTCTGTTTTGCTCTCTATTTTCTGCTACGTTTTTCTGCTCTATGGCTGCCTTACAACCCTCAATCAAAAGCAGCAATTGCTTCTCATTAAAAAACCCTATACTTTTATGCTCACTTTACAAAAGGGCAGCAGCTACCCTAATTCATAACCTAGCCATTCCCGTGACTTTTCGCATGGGCCAAAGAAAAAAAAAGACTTTAGACAAGGTGCCTTTTTTTCTCCCCAAAACAAGGAAGGGACACAATGATGTTATCCACCTTTTCTTTTCTTTTATTTAATCAAAAGTTGGCCACTTGGCCACTAATTCAACAATCTCCACCTTGGCCAAGTTCTGAAAACTCCATGATAAGCCAACCAACACAATCAACTCAAAAATTACTCCCAAACACTAGCAAGAGAACAACTCATGCTGAGCCAAATGCTCCAAAACTCCTACTCCTCAATGCCTTCTTTATATAGGCAAAATGTGAGCCAAGTTCAAACAGTGAACAAACTTGGCTACACCAACAACCTTAGTCAACATATCAGCGGAGTTGTCTTTAGTTGGAATTTTCTGGAGAATGATTTCCCTTTTACCAACAATTTCACGAACAAAGTGATAACGCACATCTATGTGCTTGGTCATCGTATGATGAACCTGATACTTAGCCAAATAAATGGCACTCTGACTATCACAATGTACCTCTACCTGCTTCTGATCAACCCTCAAATCTCTAATCAGCCCATGTATCCAAATGGCCTCCTTTATAGCTTCAGCAACTGCCATATATTCAGCCTCTGTAGTAGACAAGGCAACAGACGACTGCAAAATGGACCTCCAACAAACTGGCCCTTTAGCCATAGTAAACACATAGCCTGTAGTAGACTTTCTTCCATCCAGATCACCTGCATAATCTGAATCAATATAACCAACTGCAAAATGACCAATACAAGAGTCATCTCTCTCAAAGCATAAACCAACGTCTCGAGTACCATGGAGATACCTCAATATCCACTTAGCTGCTTGCCAATGCTCTTTACCTGGATTATGCATATATCGACTCACCATGCCAACTGCATGAGCAATATCCGGTCTAGAGCATACCATTGCATACATCAAACTACCAACCAAATTTTCATATGGTATATTTTTCATTTGCAGCTTCTCTTTATCAGTTTTAGGACATTGTAGTGAACTCAATTTAAAATGATGAGCCAAAGGGGTACTAACCGATTTGGTTGAATCATGAACTCCAAACTTCCGAATCAACTTCTCAAGGTATTGTCTTTGATTCAAACCGACCAAACCCTTTTTTCTATCTCTAGTGATCTCCATGCTAATGATATTCTTCGCTTCACCAAGATCCTTCATCTCAAACTCGTTCTTCATTTGTTTCTTCAATTTCTCAATCTCTTCAACATTCTTTGAGGCAATCAACATATCATCAACATATATCAACAAATAAATGAAAGACCCATCTTGCAACTTCTTGAAGTACACACAATGATAATATTGACTTCTAGAATAATTTTGGCCTCTCATAAATTTATCAAACCTCAAATACCATTGCCTTGGAGATTGCTTCAAGCCATAAAGTGATTTCTTCAATTTGCAAAACAAATTCTCCTTCCCTTTCACTTTATACCCATCCGGTTGACACATATAAATCTCTTCATTCAAGTCACCATGTAAGAAAGCCGTCTTCACATCAAGTTGCACAAGCTCAAGATCATACGGTGCAACAAGAGCTAACATAATGCAAATTGAGGAGTGCTTCACAATCGGAGAAAATATTTCATTGTAGTTAATGCCCTCCTTTTGTGCATACCCTTTAGCAACTAATCTTGCTTTGAATCTCACATTGCTTTTCTCATCAGTATCTTCCTTCTTGGCAAACACCCACTTGTAACCGATAGCTTTCTTGCCCTTAGACAATTTAGCTAATTCCCAAGTCTTGTTCTTCAAGAGAGAATTCATATCATCACCCATGGCATTGCACCACCTCTCATTCTCCTCACTCTCAATGGCTTTCTCGAAATTGGATGGAATATCATCAATGATAATAGGAAGAGCAAAAGCAACATAGTCACTATACCGAGCTGGCTTGGTAATTTGTCTCTTTCCTCTATTCTTGGCAATAGACTCTTGAGGTGAAACTTCTTCTTCAACTTGAATAGAATCTTCAAGTTCAACTTCTTCAACATCCTCATGGTCTTCAACTTCTTCACTTGTAATGGCTTCAACATTAGCGGAAATAGGATTTGAGTACCAGAAGCAACTTTCTCAAGCTCCACCTGTTGGACATCTTTCACATTCTTCTCAGAGCCTTTGTACATACTTTTTTCATCAAATGTCACATCTCTGCTGATTACAAGTTTTTTCATCTCTGGGCACCACAACCTGTAACCTTTGACACCATTACTAAAACCAAGAAAGATAGCCTTTTTGGCTCTAGGATCAAGTTTATTTTCAGTCACATGAAAATAAGCAGGTGAACCAAAAATACGGATATAGTCATAATCAGAAGAAGGTTTTCCAGTCCATACCTCCATTGGTGTCTTACCCTGAACAGCAGCTGAGGGTAACCGGTTGATGATGTGACATGCATAAGAGCAATTCCACCCATGGAGCCCTTCCCCCTGGCAATCCACTATTCAATCCACCCTATTAAACAGTAACGGCCTTAAATGAATAGTAACTACCATTAATGAACAGTAATTGCCATTTACATCTCCACCCTTGGAACCCTCCCCCATGGCAATAAGCAATTAAAATAATAGTTTTTTTTGTTTGTTTAAATAATAAAAAATTCTCTCTCTCTCTCTAACACAAAAAACACACACACTATCTCTCTCTCTCTTACACAAAAACATAAAATATTGCAAAGCCCTCGGGCCACAGGCCCGTCGACTCCCCACCCCCCCTTCGCTCGGGCTCCCACCCTCACTCGGGCCCTTCCCCGCTGGAGCTGCTCCCACCGGCCCTCAGGCCCTTTCTCCTCCCCTGTCGCCCGAGCAACCAGCATCCGCTGGAGTTGCTCTAATTAACTACCTCTGCCCAAAACGACTTGCTTAAACCCGACTGAGACAACATGCATCTAACCTTCTCAAGCAAGGTTCGATTCAATCTTTCTGCAACTCCATTTTGTTGTGGAGTTCCCCGGACACTAAAATGTCTCACAATCCCTTCCTCTTTGCAAACTTTAAAGAAAGGGTCGGATGTGTATTCACCACCATTATCCGATCTCAAAATCTTAATCTTTCTCTCAGTCTAGTTCTCAACAATTTTCTTCCAACTCAAGAAAATACTCAATACCTCACTTTTGTGCTTCATAGTGTAGACCTAAGACCTTCTTGAATAATCATCAACAAAGGTCACGAACCAATGTCTACCACTCAAATAGGGAGTCTTTGTAGGACCCCAAACATCTGAATGCACATAATCAAGAATGCCATTCGTCTGATGTATTGCAGTACCAAACTTCACTCTAGTTTGCTTTCCCAAGACACAATGCTCACAGAAATCAAGCTTACAAGTCGTGGCACCCTTTAAAAGACCTTTTTTCACAAGCCCTTGTAGAGCTTTCTCACCAGCATGGCCTAATCTCATATGCCACAGTCTAGTAGTATTTGAATCAGATATGCCCATATTTTCTGAGACTACAGACGCTTCACTTGTCACGGTGCTTCCCTGTAATAGATACAAATGACCACATCGAGAAGCTTTCATCACAACAAGTGCACCATAAGTAACTTTCAATGTATGCCTATCTGAATGAAACCTGAAGCCCTTGGCTTCTAAAGTGCCCAAAGAAATAAGATTTTTCTTCAAAATCGGTACATACCGAACACCTGTCAACTCTTTAACCATTCCATCATGCAACTTCAAACGAACTGTACCAATCCCTTTTGTTGTGCAAGGATTGTCATCTCCCATGAACACAACACCACCATCAAACTCTTTCAAGCTTGAAAACCAATCCTTGTGAGGAGTCATATGATGAGTACAACCTGTATCCAACACCCACTTAGTAGCACAATCAAATGATGAGGAAGTGGTTAAAGCAAAATAAAAAAAATATGTTTCAACCTTAGCAACATTGGCTTCAGAACTTTCTTTTCCTTTGGTCTTCAACTTAGGACAATCTTTCTTCCAATTGACCTTATTATGACAAAAGGCACATTCATCATTTTCCAAGATTTTTCTTCCTTTAGAGTTTCCTCTAGGTCGAGAGTGTGATTTTTTCCTACTAGAAGAGGACCTCCTCTCAGATGATCTACCTCTAACAAATAAAGCTTCAGAGGTACTATCATGATTTTTATCTCTATGCCTCATTTCATAATTCATCAAGGCATTTGACACATCTTCAAATTTCACATTTTCTTTACCATGCATAATAGTGGTAACAAAATGCTCATAAGAGTCTGGTAAGGAATTCAACAATATTAAGGCCTTATCTTCATCCTTAATATCCTCATCTAAATTTAACAAGTCGGCAATCAACTTATTAAAAATATCAAGGTGTCTAAGGGGGCGCGGGACGTTCGCGGAGTCTGCGCCTTCCGTACCACCACAGGACTGGTCGTTCTTGGGCGGATCCATTTTTGTACCTTCTTTGTATTGGAAGCGGTAGAATTTTTTCTTCAAGTGTAGCTGGTTCTCTGCACTCTTCATCATATACTTGTCTTCCAATTTTTGCCACAACACACTTGCTACTGTCTCCTGCATCACAAAATACTTCTGAGTTTTTGCAAGGCACAACCGAATTGAAGAGCAAGCCCACAAATTTAATTTCTCCCATTCCGGCTTCGACATAGCTTCCGGCTTCTCTCCCAAAGCGGCAAGTAGATCTTGTTGAGCCAACACATTTTTGACCTCACATTGCCACATCCCGAAGTTGTTTGTGCCATCAAATTTTTCCACTTCGAACTTTGCATTTTGCACCGTAGTTCTTGCAAACCCGGAGCTGCTTCCAAAAGGATTCTCATCTTGCCCGTCTGACATATTTGGCAACTAGACAGTACCCAAGAGCAACCAGTGCTCTGACACCAATCGTTGTGCTAGGATAGCACCAAACCCGTTGGAACCAACTCAAACTAACCCACAGGAAATATATCAAATGGAATGCAAGAACAAAATATAAAAGACACCAAGATTTTAACGAGGTTCCTCAACAGTCAGTGTAACTGGAGTACATCATCGGAGCAGTAGGAGCTCACCCAATAATCCACTATCAACCAAATGAGAGTTTACAAAGTGTTGGCAAGCTCACAACCCAAAACCCCAATACACCCAATAACTCTCACTCACCAAAGAAACAAATAGAGAGGGAAATTTAGTGAATAATTTCCTCTCTATACAAAGCTAAAAGCTAATATACAAATACAACTTTGATTGAGTGAGTACCAACAAAGAAAGAAAATCACCTTTCTTTCTTCTCTTCAAAATGGGGTTGCAGCACCTCTGTTTTGCTCTCTATTTTATGCTACGTTTTTCTGCTCTATGGCTGCCTTACAACCCTTAATCAAAAGCAGCAATTGCTTCTCATTAAAAAACCCTCTACTTTTCTGCTCACTTTAACAAAAGGGCAGCAGCTACCCTAATTCATAACCTAGCCATTCCCGTGGCTTTCCACATGGGCCAAAGAAAAAAAAAGGACTTTAAACAAGGTGTCTTTTTTTCTCTCCAAAACAAGGAAGGGACACAATGATGTTGTCCACCTTTTCTTTTCTTTTATTTAATCAAAAGTTGGCCACTTGGCCACTAATTCAACACATCATGCATTTGATTATAAATAGTTTGCATGTTACTTTTTTTTTATCTAACTTGCTGAAAATTTTCTTATATGATCAGCTGGGGTTTACCCTAATAACAGTCCTGTAAAATTTCGCGCCAGTTCAGGATTGCATGATGGGAATATGAGCAGAAAACTGGCGAATCTTGAGGGCTGTTTCTATGATTCTGGCAACAACATAAAGTTCAGCTTCCCTAGCTACGTACAGCTTATATCGTAACCCTGTTGAACTGGACCGTGATCGAATACCACGAAAAGTATGATGATAATGGTGATCAGCTTGATCATGTCAAGGACATAATCAAATGGGGCAGTGATTATTTGCTCAAACTCTTTGGTCCTCCAAACACAACTTCAGAGTTCATATTGTATTCTCAGGCAAACCTTCGTGAAGGTTTTAAATCCTATTCGATGACCGTTTTATTTGTAGTTTTTATTGTTTGCACCACAATCTTGTTTCTCCGTTTTAGTGACAATGTTCCATTTTCCTTTTTTTCCAATTTAGATTGGAAGTGGAAACATTGATGCCAAGGTTCCTAATGACATAGCAAAGGCCTGAAGACATGGATTACGACAGATCTGTTTCGATCTGCGACAGCATGGCTTCTGATTTAGCAGGGGAAATTATTGCAGCCTTATCTGTTGAAATGGTATCAGGCCTTATGTTTTAGGTTGATTTTCGTAGCTGTTAATAGGCCGGCTAATAAGGAACCCCAATGGTATAAATACTAGGTTAAGTCCCTGCTTCCATATGTTGAATTCCTCATAATACTAAAACCTATTCATATAGTAGAGGGATATTTTGGAGTATTGGAAGGAGAAGGCAACCTTGTGAACTCATCTTTTGTCGTCTGGAAGAGCCATGTCTTTCGTATTCTACAGATAGGTTCAATATATTTAGTTCATGTCTATTTTATAGTGATTTGATTTGTTCATGATCCTAATGTCTTGTTGTTGTGATTTCAGAATATGTCTTACATAGTGTGCGGCTGAGTTCTCAACATTATCAGCTTCTTCATTAGTCCTTAAAGAAAATTATACTCAGAAGAATTAGGCACAGCAGCCAAGAAGCTTTACGAGAGTGCATTACTAAACTGGACCCTGCTAGGCAAGCAGCATACACCGACGTTGATGCTTGTGGAGGAGAATCTAGGAATTTCAACAACTCGTCTGGTTTCCAAGATGAACTGGTTTGGGGAGGAACATGGTTATTTTTCGCTACCGGATATAATTGATCATATCTAGATTATGCTACAAAAGAATTTAAGTACGCAGTGGCTAATGAAACAAGTGCCAATAAAGGGATTTTCTAATGGAACAACAAGCTCACTGCCAATGCAGTAATTTTACCGCAACATTCACTCTCGAATTTATGAACTTGAATAAGTTTTGAACTAGTTGGTACGTTACATCTTGTAGGTCTGCTCACGCATCTCTGATATTTTCGTGATCTTGGATTCCCGTATGAATCTACTTTGGACGCGTCATCAGACATCAATGACACCCTCATGTGTTCTTATCTTTCCTCTCAGATAACACCAGGTATATATATCTGAGTATATTACAATGCATGCAGCTATATTGTTCCATTTATGAGTAGTTCAAATTGAAATACCTCAAAATTCCTAAAATGCAGGTAGATTGCTCCTCCAAAGGCCTACTTATGGTGTGCGGGCACCTCTTGAATATGCTGCAACAGCATCCTTTCTTAGTAAATTGTACAGCGACTACCTTGATCTTCTGCGCAGTTCTGGTGGGAGTTGCAGCAATTTTGGCTTTTCCGTCGATATGTTGCGCAATTTCTCGATGACTCAGGCAAGTGTTACATATTATTAGTTAAATCGAATCTACAAGCTTAGTCTTGTACCTGCATAGGAACACGAGTCTTAATGTTTTTCCTTATTTATGCAAATTTTTTTTTCAGGTCAATTACATTCTAGGAGAGAATCCAATGAAGCTGAGCTACATGGTTGGCTTCGGAGACAAGTTTCCAACCCAAGTACACCATAGAAGTGCATCGATCCCTTGGGACGGTCATCAATACTCTTGTGAAGATGGAGAGAGATGGAAAAACACCAAGGATCCGAATCCAAATTTTCTTTGGGAGCCATGGTAGCAGGTCCCGACGAATTGGACAAATTAGTAGAGACGAAAGGGATAAGCAAGAGTTCACTAAGCCCAGCATAGCGACTAGCGAGAAATGCTGGTTTAGTTGCAGCACTCATTGCAGTTCAAGATCCTCCTCGTCATCGTTCTTCGAAGGCCAAAGGCACGCACTTGGGGATAGACCAGACGGGTATTTTTGGTAAGATTAGGTCGTAGTTGCTGGCGGATTTTGCTGTTGGTTTAGGTTGTACTTCGCGCAGTTTTAAGAACATAATTTTTAGATAATTCCCTGTACTTTCTTAATTAATTTGATGTTTCTCTAAGCTCACGCATTGAACAAGAAAACAAAATCAAGGACTCTGGGAAAAACTGGTAAAATTTTCATGGAAAATGATTATTTTACAAGCTGAACATACAGCAATTGACAATCATAAAAAGGGAAGGACATTGCATGGAATATCAAGTTTCGCAAACGTGGGTTAGGTTTGTTGAGCAAATTAGCATGCTGCCCACCCAAATACAAATCTTTATTCCGTAAACTCATCCTGTAATTTAGAATAGCCTAAAATACTGCCTTACCAAACAAAGAAAAAGAGAGAATGTTGAAGATTCAAGTGGAATACTCGTGTCTGGAGGTGGAGAGAAGATGGAGGGCATTTTGGTTTAGGGTAGATGGCTTATTGGAATATCGTCCAAAAAATGGTCATGTATCATTATGTCAACTTTTATGACTAAAGTGACTTTATCTTTATTAAAAGTCTAGAAATTGATTTGGAACAAAGAAGTTGAGGGACTATCAGATATTTTTATTGGTAGTGGTGAGTTCCATTACACAGTGAACTACATTTCAATAGGGCATGTTTGCTTATATTTTCAAGAATGAGAGTTGTTAGAGTAAATGTAGAAGTATAGAGAATAATTTGAATGATGACTTTGAGGTATGACTGGAATCCCTTTCCTAAAGTATTATTTGCCCCACTCGAATAAATTTGCTAAAGGGTTTTTGGCAAATCACTTTCAGGATACAACAAAGTATGAAATATTTAGTAAAACCGAATTATATTCCCTTCAGAAATAACTAGATAGAAATTGAATGAATGTGATGGAGAGAGAAGATAGCAAGGAATGTATAAACAAATTTCTAAAAATTGCATGTGAAACATTATGCCACAATAGGTATTTATAGACATTAGAGCATCCAGTCATCGAGTCCTTTCATTTTAGTTAAGATATATAATTCTTCTTAATAATGTTGATCCAAAAAACCTGTCTTCAATTTTGAATTTTTCAGAAAATAAATATGACTAATTACATCTTTTAATTATACTCGTATAATTTAAGTAAATATCATATCTTTTAACCAAAAGTTGCAGTTCAACCAAATGGCACAAGGTTGAATTAAATCCAACCTTTCTAACACATGCTGCCGCACACATGCTGCGGATCGCAGCAGCACCAGGTCATATATATGATATATCCATATATTATATATTCATAAATATTATATATTAATAAATACATACATACATATATATATATATAAGGAAAACTAACGAAAAGTTAAAAAAAAAACTTTAGTTTTAATAAAAAATAACAAATAAATGTATAGTGAATAGTACCAGAAAAAAGTAAAAATATGGTTTTTCGTTAAAAATAAACAGTATCAAGTGTGTGTGTGTATTACTTATTGAAATCTCTAACAAGAGTAATATGGGGTAATTGGAAATGATACAACAATGTTCAAGTATGAGATAAACATATGTACCATCATCGTAATGACACTTTGTCAAAATTAGAAATGAAGCACGTATTTGTCATACAGAATCACTTATTTATTCATTCATCGTGTGGGTAGTTATAAAAGTTTTGTGAGTAATAAGAATGATAAGTTATGTGGGAAATTTGAGAAAGTGGCCAATTTTAGAGGCATAAATTGAATTTTAACCAAACTTTTCTAACTTCTTATAATTCTAACCAAAAACTCAGAAAAAAAATCTTAATTACCCTAAATAATACTAAGAGTAATGCAATGGAGACTAAATTAACAAATCAAATGAGGTGTCACCAATAACAAATGAACATGTTTATCAACGATTAAGTAATAATTCAATCACCAATTTCCATATTATTTAGTTTACAAATTTAGTCTCTCTAGCATTACTCTAATACTAATCCTCTCCATCTTCTCTTCCTCTCTCCTTTCTCACAATCTTGAGCTGCTACAATTATTGTGATTGTCACATCCCGACCTAGGCCCTCACCACATCCCGAGCTCGACTCCGTCGTAGCACGATATTATCCGCTTTAGACCCGGACCACGCCTTCACGGTTTTGTTTCTGGGAACTCACACGAGAACTTCCCAATGGGTCACCCATCATGGGATTGCTCTTGTGCGAACTCGCTTAACTTCGGAGTTCCGATGGAACCCGAAACCAATGAGCTCCCAAAAGGCCTCGTGCTAAGTAGAGATAGGAATATACATATAAGGCTTACATGATCCTCACCCAGAGCGATGTGGGATCTTACAATCCACCTCCCTTTAGGGGCCCGACATCCTTGTTGGCACACTTTCGAGTAGGGATTGGCTCTGATACCAAATTGTCACATCCCGACCCGAGCCCCTACCACATCCAGGGCTCGACTCCACCGTAGCACGATATTGTCCACTTTGGGCCTCGACCACGCCCTCACGGCTTTGTTTCTGGAAATTCACACAAGAAATTCCCAGTGGATCATCCATCATGGGATTGCTCTCGCGCGAACTTGCTTAACTTCGGAGTTCCGATGGAACCCGAAGCCAGTGAGCTCTCAAAATGCCTCATATTAGATAGAGATGAGAATATACATATAAGGTTTACATGATCCACTTCCCTGAACGATGTGGGATGTTATAGTGATAGTCGGACAACAAGCATTTGTCCTAGCTAGGCAACAACCCTTTTCTCATCTTTTATTGGACCATTCCGCAGTGCTAGAAACCCAAGGGAGGTGCATATTTACGTTTCATATCAAGAAATAGCCAAGAGGCAAGGTAAGTATTTGGTCAATCTACTAAACAAAATTGGTAAGCTGGTGGATGGCGTGATATACCCAGAATCTAGATATAACAAGGAAACGAAGATACCTAGTAGCGTGAATACTACTACTAGATGATGCTAACGGCACATAGGTGAGACCAAACTGTGGTAGAATGATGATGTGTCAGAGGTGAGTGCTTTGATGGCTAAGGATTGGAGCCAATGAATGGTTGATGGTGGCGGTGGCGGTGGCGATTCAACATATGCCTCCAAGTTTCAAACTACAGGGTAACATAAGATATATATTCTACACGTTGGTTGGTTTTTCCGCAGTGCTAGAAACCCAATGGAGAGAATTAGCAGTAAGGGTAATTAAGACTTTTTACTCGAGTTTTTAGTTAAAATTATAAAAAAAAAATAGAAAATTTGGCTAAAAATCAATTTTTGCCTCTAAAACTGGCTATTTGTCAAAATTTCCCGAGTTCTGTCCATGTGTGGACCTCGTTGTCATATGGGACTCACTCAACCACATTGCTAACTCTCTACCACGTTAAATTAGTCCCCATCTTCATTTGATTGGGATAATATATTGCACATATTTTGCATTTTTTTTTGGGAACCAAGGAACTCCATTTGAATGAGTTGGATTATGAATTGATTCACAATCTTAAAACATCAAATTGATTTGCTTACATTTCATCATAGATAGCAATACATACGTGGCCGATCGTCTAGGAACTTGTTGGTATTGTGTCGCATCAAAGACTAGTAAGTTTTGAATTTGATTGACATCAAATTAATGATTAAATATTGAAAAAAATAGTGATACATATATACAATATTTATTTTTCTTATGTATATTTAAATAGCGTTGATAAAATTTGCGTTGGTAAAAATTCACAACATTGATGATCAAATCAACAGAGACATAGCTAATTTAACGGAATGGACGCCTAAAGGGGTAAAATGAGAGTGAAATGAGTTTCAAGGTGTTAAGAGAAGAGAAAAAAAAAATGAAGGAAAAGAGATAAAGAGATCTCCCGGTGGAGATGCTCTCTTGACCTTGGAGTGGTGGTAGGTTTGATTTGGAAAATCACTTTAATTGGATGGTTTGGTTATTGAAGGGGGACTTAGATCTCTCTCCCTCCTATGTGCCTGCCTTACTTTCATTCTTAGCCCTTGAAAAAATTTCGACGTAAGAAAAGGAATTCTGATACTTGGTATGGCGGAACAAATGTCATTTCTGAATCTCACTATCTGAAGTCTAAAAACCAAGAAATTCAGATCATTCAAATTGAACTTCAACTGTCCCTAATAACTCATTCTGCTGACTCACCTCACACAAATCAAGGCCCCGAATCTCTTTTTTCTCTCTTAAACAGTTTAAATTTCCTGCTCTTTTGACTTCAGATAGAGAGGTCCGAACAGGATCTAAATTCATATGGGCGCACCACCAATTGTATGTCAACATGTTACCAGACGTGCATGCATGCGGTTGTTTAAGGCATATTTTTTTTTTGGTCAATTTGTTTAAGGCATATTGTTTAAGGCATATTGAATTCCCAGCAAGAAAGTTGGCGTGCAATTAAGTTAATCGGTACACAAATAAAGAATTGTGTCGTGCATGGGAGATATAAACTAGAACCAATTAAATGGACAAGAGTAACAACATAGGAAGACCCACATATCAGGACCTCCTGACACACCCTGATCCTAGAATCAAGACGTGACGGCCACCACGCCTTGATTCTAGGATCGGGGTCCACCACGCCTTGATTCTAGGATCGAGGTGTATCACCTCCTACCAACAGCTTACACTAAATATTTAATTGCATAGAACGATTTGACGATTGCATAGTATTTCGGTCTAATAATACATTAGTTTTCATGCATATGTTCACTCTTGTGTATAAGATATTTTTTGAATCACGACGTGTTACACGTTATTTATACATTTTAAATGTATTTATATGCGTAATTTGACAAAAGGAAAGTCAAATATTTGAAGTAATGAACAATCTTAGATCGTGCTAGAAAAAACCCCTCATAAACCAATTAAAGCAGCTGAATCCACATAATAAAATCGGTCTCTATTGAATTTATATTAAGAATAGAGAAAATAATAATTAATAAACAGTTGTTTGAATTACATTATTACTAGCTCATTGTAAAGCTAATCTCAACCCCTCCCCATTAGTGTAGATAATATCATTTATTCAAAAAAAAAACAATCATTTGACAACTAATTTAATCACATTATTATCCGCGTGCGAAAGATCTTTTTTATAACTTGCATTGCATGTCTCTTAAGATGTTTTGAATGTGTTTAAAAATAGAGAAAATAATATTTAATGAGTAAATGATTGAATCACATTATTACCAGCCTATTGTGAGCTGCTAATTATTTAAAAAAAATTGTACAAAAAAATTTAATTATTAAAAAACAATGTTAAAATGACGTAAATACTTCTGCCACATTTGATGCATTATTTTGTCTATTTATTTTTTGTGAAGCTTGTGACACCAAAAAATATTATTCATTGGACCCTTGGCTTAATATATAAAGATTGACATGCATAAATTTTTCTCTACATGACAGTACATTATTGGGATTGAACTATCATGATTGCGGTCCTTCTATGTAATAAAGCTCCCTCTCAACTATATTCATCAATAACTTTCTATTTCCTTGTTGTATCGGTAAAAATACTTTGAAGAATAAGTCATGCACTTTAATTATATTTTCAACAATTTCAGTTAGGATGATATTATTCACACACATTCATTTTTACCTCCTACATATTTTTTATAATTTTTGTCATTTGATCTTCTTCAATTCATTAGATCCGATGACCAAAAATTGAGAGAGACGTGTGGGAGGTAAAAAATGATGTGTGGATAGCACAACCCTTTCAATTAAACCTAACCCAAAATGTGTGTGTATTTTTTTTTCTTTTGACATGGTTCTACAATTGGACCTATTTCAAATTTTCCCATAAATATTTTCGGTTTAGTGCATGATGGAGAAGTTTCTCTAACCTAAAGCTACATTTTAATTTTTCTCATTTTTTTCTGAAAACAACATGGAAATTTAAAACTATTATAAACAATTATACTTTGGCATTAAACAAACGAAATAGCAACATCATAATTTGCGTTTGTGAACCAAACTTAACCTAAGATCAAATATAAATATGTAACCAAACTCAACCAACACCATTCGACATGGACACACATTAAAATGCAGACTACATGAGAATCCATGCATTATAAACCAAACTTAACCTAAGATCACATATAAATATGATTTTTGTGACAGATAAATAAAAAAAAACAAAAACAAACAAACTCACACCTAAAATTTGTAAATCAAAGTTTGACAATGAAACTACTATATTATAATTTATAAATATGTCAAAGTCCAAGGTACAAAAGCAGGTGCACCATAATATACTATATACTTGACGGTCTTGTTTGCCAGCTCAATATTTTATTTTGGGTCTAAAGGAAATCATCATCATACATTTTAATTTCCACTAAGAGAACTAGATACGCTGTTTGAATAATTAAATATCAATCCATACCCATCAAATCCAAAACCAAAACTTAAAAATTTATATTTATATAGATTTGATTCAATATTCTCAGTCCAATTCAACCATTGGAAAATTGAATGGTACAGAAAATGTTGACCAAGAATTGAAAATATGTATTGTTTAAATGGGAGGAGATTTCAAGCCCTAGATGAGGAGGGACTTATTCTCATACCCAAAGTAAGCATAAAACTTTTATATAAAGTATTACTTTATAGGAAAATCAATTAAGTTTGATTGGCAACTTGTAACCGCCGCAATAGTAGTTACTTAGTATTATTTTCAATCAATATTAAAAGGGTCAGTTTTTAAAATATTCAAATTTTTTACTAAAAAATTCATATGAATATACTAATATGTTCTAAAGGGCGCTAGTCGAGCAGAAGGCATACGCCTTTTTTTTCATTTTATTATATAACATATAACTAAGTGTTTATTTATTTTGTCACTTAATACTACGGTCTAGTGATATTCATCTTTACTTGTAAGTGAGAGGTTTTATGTTCGATTCTCGGCAAATATGAATTTGAACCACATTATTACTATGAGGCAGATTGTCTACCCTTCTTTTTGGCTGCCCTTCCCATCCCCTCTTATTTGTGCGGTCACGGTTAAGTCACGTTAACATTTTATATTCTTATTATTTTTTGTCTTATTATCTCTATAAAAAATTAATATAAAATGTTGACGTGGCTTAACCGTGACAGTACAAAATATGAGCGGATGGGAAGGGCACCCAAACAGGAGGGCAAACAATCTGCCTCCTTATTACTAGCCCATTGTGAGGCTAAGCCCACCCATTCCCATAGTGTATATAATATCATTTGTTAAAAAAAAAAAAAAACTAAGTACTTACTTATACTTTAAAAAATACATAATTATCTTGGAATACATAAATTAAAAAAAAAAGAAAACTAATGAAAATGGCTTGAAAACTTTGAGTTTTAATGATAAGGACAAAATAAAGGGTAAAGTGAATAGTACCAGATTTGACTTTTTAGTGTAAAAATGTGGTTTTTCGTTAAAGTGAACAGTACCGTGGGCTTTTCGTTAAAACTCCCTTAAAAAAATAGAATCGTATATAAATTATAAAGTACTATAAAATATTAAAAACATAGGGAACAAGCATATAATGAGTATTTCTCCAAGTATGCAACAAGTCTCTTATAATTGATTGGACAAAAAAAAATGTAAAATAGAAATTATAATTTTTATCTAAGCGAGAATCGCAACTTAAGTCATTTTCTTAAATGAAAACAAATACAGCAAAAAAAGTCACAAAATTAACCAGCTTGCCTAAACTATCTAGGCGGGTTGGGCAGGTGTCTAGACAGGCTGGAAGGGCGCCTATGCAGGTCTAGGTGGGATAGGCTGGAGTCTAGGAAAGCCAAGATGCTCTTTCTTATTTTTCAAACGTCTAGATATTTATTAGAGCGGTGGCTAGCCACCTAAATATTGTAAATGCATAGAAAATTAGAAACTCGTACATAGAAAGTTAGAAACTCATCTTCAATTGTTGCAAAGAAATTACGTATTCAGATCAAATTATTCATAAGATCATATACACAAATTGATAGGATCCTTCTAAATTCCGTTATTTGTGTTATTGTATGCGACGAATAGACACAAGAACTTCTCCCTTAAAGTTGGTCACTACAATAACGAAGAAATTCGTTAATAATTAGACCAAAAAAATCATTTGGAGTGTTAGTAGAGTGGTAGCTCTCACCCACTCCCGCCCCTCGTGCCACGCACGTGTCAATATAAAAATCCCAGCCCACAACAAACCCAACAATCACAATTCAGCAACTACTTCACAGCACGTATTTTCCTCCCCAAATTTTTTTATTATTTCATTTATCACCCCTACAAAATAATTAAGGAAATTGGCCATAATAGAATAATTTTAAACTTAGGTTGCTCAAATAGAAAGAATGATACGAATGACATGAAAGATAGGAATAAAAGGATCGAAAATGTCTAAATTACCCATGTTTATACAGCAAGCGTAATATAACAATATTGTAGTAAAAATATTGTTACGATATCGACAATATATTCTTCTTTTTTTTTTTCAAAAAATAAATTTTTGTTAAATTAATCATCGATGGAGTTTAAACTCATGTCATCATGTAAGAGTTCAACTCATTTTCATCAATGTTGTAAATGACCACTTACGATATCGATAATATTGAGATGATGTAGATAATGTATTGAAATGATGTAGATATTGCATTGGCATAAGGGTCTACAAAGAGGGGCATTTTAGATATTTCACTCCTCAAAACTTTCTACACAGCAACCGCAATTCTTAATTTCTATTCCAGAAATAGCCCTTTGTTTTCTTTTTATTATTGAAATATTTTTGCTCATCATCTTTAAGTAATGACGATATTCATTATCTGATTTATCATCGTTATATTAATTTAAATTTTGAGATCTGTGTATTGTGAATAAATACGAACCTCAAAATTTAAATTTATCTAATAATAATAAGTAGAATGGTGAGTACTAACTACTTGAGGAAGGTGAGCAAAAATGCAAAAATACACCCTCCTATTATAGCTAATAATTTATAAAATTAAATTAAGAAATTTATTTTATTTTATTTTATTTTTATCTTCGTCTTCATTTATAGGGTAAACTGTCGGTTTACCCCCTGAACTTTCACCTCACTTTCGATTTCCCCCCTGAACTTTTCTATTGGAAAATTAAGGACTCAAACTAATTTTTTTAGCCAATTTGCCCCCTACCGTTAGTTTTTCATATATTCCATCCATATTTCCGTTGAGTGAGACCATGTGCACAACATGTGAGGATAGTTAGGTCATTTCACTTTTAAAAATGATTAAAAACTGAAAATAAATAATAAAAATTTTCCCTCTATTTTTTCCCGCTAATTCCTATCCTCAATTTTATTTTTCCCTCTCATTCCTATGCATAAGAAATGACATATGGTGTTATTGTCTTCTTAAGTAGCTAAGTTAATCTTTTTCTTGAAGCATGTACTACCATTTTTATTTTCTCTAACAAATTAATAATTTGACAAATGCTCATGGTGTTATTGTCTCCAAAGCAGTACATTAATATAAGAAACATGTCCATAAAAAAGACTAGAGTTTCTTATATTAATGCACTGCTTTGGAGACAATAGCACCATTAGCATTTGTCAAATTATTAATTTACACCATATGTCATTTCTCATGCATAGGAATGAGAGGGAAAAATAAAATCGAGGATAGGAATTAGCGGGAAAAAATAGAGGGAAAGTTTTGTTTTTTTTTTCTTCAGTTTTTTAATCATTTTTAAGAGTGAAATGACTTAACTACCCTAACATGTTGTGCACATGGTCTCACTTAACGGAAATATGGATGGAATATATGAAAAACTAACGGTAGGGGGCAAATTGGCTAAACAAATTAGTTTGAGTTCTTAATTTTCCAATAAAAAAATTCAGGGGGAAATCGAAAATGTGGTGAAAGTTCAGGGGTAAACCGACAGTTTACTCTCATTTATAATACACTCTGGTTCCAGCTTCCCCTCTACCCTGTGCTTTCCTCCGCGCTTTATTTCTTCCTTCACACAAAACCCGTTCGATTGCTTCGATCCGTGGCGTTTTTACTTCTGGATTTCAAGCTTTACGATCCAATTTTCGGATTTTTTCTTCAAAAAATACAAATTTTCGGGGCTTTCTGAAGCTGATTTGATCTGATCACTTCCAAATTTGCAATACAATCCATTTTTTAAGTTTGGGATTTTGAAGATAGAATTTGGGTTTTCTCTGCTGTGTTTGGTTACCGAGAAACCGCAGGAAAACGATCGCTTTCCTTTTATAAATCGCAGCATCTTATACATTCCTTTTCTGGTACTAAATTGGGACTTTTGATAAGCTAAAGAATCAACACCACCTTCTTTTCATTTGTTTTCGTCTCGGTCGAGTTGGGTTTTTCGTAAAAAAGTAGAACATATCGGAAAGTTTCGGCTTTTCCTTTCCATCTTCCTCCGTTTTCTCAGCAATCAAACGGAGGCGAGAAAGTTTAATTTTTGAGCTGCGGGAAATGTTGGGAAGTGGGTTGCAGTTCGGGAATGTTCGTGGGGAGGACAGGTTTTACATTCCTGTGAAAGCAAGGAAGAGATACAACAATCAGCATAAGCAAGCTCGGAGAGCCAGCAAGAACGATCCCAATGAGAGCCCCAAAGAGCATCAGAATTCATCGGAAAAGCCCTCTTTCGAGCGGGTTCTGACACCGACTAGTAATCTGGAGAGGCTCTTGGAGTTCACTACTCCTTCTGTTCCTGCTCAATATTTCTCGAAGGTTGATCATTTCTCTATGTTTATCTGTTTAGCTTTGTTTTGGATGCTCAAAAAATTGTCAAAAATGTGAAGAAAACTGAGTTTCTGTTATTGGGTAATCTTATATTTGAGAAAATAATAGGCTTAAGAAAACGTGTTGACCATGTTTATGTTATTGTTACTCAGACTGCCTTTGCTGCTGAGAAAATGCAGGAGAAAGTGTAGAAAACTAGACTTTTCGATGTTGGAGTTTTGCAACTCAAGACTTGAGAAAATAACTAGTACAATTTTTTCTGAAGCTCGAAACTGACATGAGAAATTCCATCTTTAGGTGCAAAACCAATATAAGAATAATGCCAGAGTTCTATTACTTTTGGTTTACATTGTTTTGCGATTTGAACGAGGCGTTAATGACTTGGGAAATCCTCTGGAAAGTGTTAACTTTGAACATTGTGGTTTTTGTTTTGGTGCAGACGACAATGAGGGGGCGGAGGACTTGTGATGTTGAGTTTGAGCCTTACTTCACACTGAATGATCTATGGGAATCCTTCAGGGAGTGGAGTGCATATGGGGCAGGAGTACCATTGGTCCTTAACAATAGTGATTCTGTTATTCAATACTATGTTCCATATTTATCTGGTATCCAATTATATGGGGAATCTTCAGTGAAGTCAAATGCAAAGTCAAGGTAATAAAGCTTTCTGTTGGATTCATAGTTTCATACACTTAGAACACCAGAGTTATGTGAATCTGTAATCTTTCTTTGTTATATGTTTGTTTACAACGATTATCAGTTACATGAAATAGTTTGTAAATGATGTTATGTTCACAATGTTGGTTAAATTACAGGAATATGTATAATGATCTATTGCGGGAATCCATGACTAGTACTATTGGTTTTCAGGGAATGTAATCATACAATGTATATGCTGATTGCAATATTTCTCTTCGATAAGCTAGTACTATCTACGTAGACGTGGAGGTCACCGTCAAATGGTTTCTGATGGGAAATTTATCACTTTGTACATTCATATCTTCAGTGCTTAGTTGATCAATTTGTTTTGTAAAGTTTTGGTTCCACACTGTGATAGATAATGATTCAGTGCTAGTAAAATTATGTCTTGATATGTTCAGTTTCATTTCTACATAATACACAAGTCTTCAAGTTTTTGCCAGTCTTCCTTTCACATGCAAAGCCCTTCTTCTTGTCTGTCCATTTTCTTATGTGTTCCTTGTCGTGAACTTTTGTCATATGTAGCACTGTGCGATTGTTGATAATAGAGATTCTAGTGTGTTATAAGGTTAATTGGCATCATGGCATGTGACTTACATTTTTATGTTTCCCTTTTGGTTAGGCAGGTGGGTGAGGACAATGATGTCGACAACTATTTAGATTCGAGTAGTGATGCAAGCAGTGATTATGAATTTGAGAAACACATAAAGGTTGCAAAGGAGCAGGGGATTCTTCACCATCTAAGCAGGGACATATCTACTAGAATGGGCAGTTTGTCCATACATGGTGAACACCCTGTATTACAAGAAGGCTTTTCTAGTGATGATGGAGAAGCTGGGAATTCTCGAGGTGTCCTGCTTTTTGAGTTTCTTGAGCAGGATGCTCCATATGGCCGTGAACCATTGGCTGACAAGGCTAGTTTATTTTCTTACTGCAGTAGATTTCGGTACTTTGTGGTCTTTGCTCTGCATTAGCTGCCTTTTTTCTGATTAATTATTGTGATTGTTAACAGATATCAGGTCTTGCACACCAGTACCCTGGTTTAAAGACATTAAGAAGCTGTGACTTACTGCCAGGAAGTTGGATGTCAGTCGCTTGGTAAGAAAAATATGATGTGTATTATTATAAATATTCTTGTACGGACCAAGATTCATATTATCTGGTTGATTTTGTAGGTATCCCATATATCGAATACCTACGGGTCCAACATTGAAAGATTTAGATGCTTGCTTTTTGACATATCATTCACTTTCAACACCCATGACAGGTAACAATGACTTTTTACTAATTGGTATTGTGGTATTTTTTTTTTCCAGCATTTTTATATGATACGAGGTTTTCCTTTCTATGCTTAGTCTCGGGCGTCTATAATCTTTATCCTTAGTTGTTTCCTAAGAGCAACACGCACAAACTTAGGTGGTGAAGGAGTGTTCTGGCTACTTGAGTTTGGCACTATCTGCTTGCACAAAGGAAGGGGAGGGAGGGAGAAGGAGATAGAGAGAAGTGGCGACGTGCACGAAGGGGAAGGATTCTGGATAAGTTTACATCTTTCACCATTATGACGCCTACGAGGATTTTGATCATAGAGATTTAATGGCGGGAGTTAGCTCTTCTATGTTCATTCATTGGTTTATGTTTAGCGACAACAATAGATCCTAAAACGATAATGTGAAACACTATTATAACTTTTCTTAGGCAAATGATTCAATCTACCGTGTCGTTTCTTTTGTCTTGCCAGTTGATGTCGTAAGATTTTTTGTTTCTTGTTGTGTGCAGGTACTGTAAATAGCCCGGCTCCAGTGATGATCTATCCCAGTGAGATGGATGGTGTCCCAAGGATTTCCTTACCTGTTTTTGGACTGGCATCCTACAAGTTAAAAGGATCCCTGTGGACACAAAGTGGAGTGACGGAGTGTCAACTGGCAAGTTCCCTGATGCAGGCCGCAGACAGTTGGCTTAGCCGGCTCCAGGTCAATCACCCCGATTTCCAGTTCTTCGCTTCGCACGGCATGCACTGCAGGTGAAATCAATCTTGTTTCGCTGATGGAAGTATCTTAGCTTCCACTCCACAAGTTACAAGCCTTGAAATTAAGCTTCATGGTTGAGGTAAATGGAGGATGCTGGAATGTGACCTTTTGTTTCAATAGCAAAAAACGGAAGAGAAAGTAGCAAGTTACAAAATTAAGATAGAAAATAAGAAAAGAAAGAAGTGGGAACAGTGTCAAGCGGCTTGTAACTCAGTTGGTTAAGAACATCCGTCCTTGCACCCGAGGTCCGTGTTCGAATCCTCCTCCCATAGTTTATTGTAAATTATTCTATCGTGTGTCAAAAAGTTGAAAACAGTGAAATGAAAAATGCAAGCCATGGGAGGCGGGAGAATAAGGTCAAAAAAGACTACTGATGAAAAAACGTAAGCGGTGTATGAGAGAACCCACTGTAGAATATTATATAGAGATATTATCGGTTTGACGACTCTTTTAGAGTGTCAATAATAGCTTTATATATTTATATTTAGTTATTACAAATCGGTTTTGCGAAGTCATGAGATTCATTGAACACAAGCAAAAAACCCTTTGTTGGGTGTCGAGAACTTCGACATTCAAATACCTTTGCGTCGTATTTGGTATTGAAGATTAGATCGGATTGAATAACTCACTAAACTTAAAATTTAGACATGATCTGAAGGTTGACTTTCAATTTTTTCGTTCAAACATATCAAATTGATCGGACTGGTTTGAATCGACCACTTCAAACAGTTCAACTGGACTTTTGCCTACCTTTATATAACGGTATATAGCCATGAAAATTCTTCTTCCTTTTGAGAGGTAGACATATAAGGCTCATGTGATTTTGGTGCCGATTATCTCGTAACAACTATAGCACGGGTACGCCGTTACGTTGGTGTTGCCAGTGATACATGACATGCGGAGATAAATTAAAACATAGGAATTCGATGTGAAAAATAGAATGTCAACTGTCAACTAACTGACGTCTTTCCCTTTCTTTATCCAAACTTGAGACCGATAGCGTAAAATAAACTTATACAGGCAAGAATTGGAGATAAATTAATACATATTTTTTATATTTTAACACATAAACAACACTGTAGTAATATGGAAAAGGATCATCGCCGGATTCTTTTCTTGAGGATTATGGGAATCCCGTGGTCGTGACTGTTTATCGTGCATCGTGCGGTCAGTTTTCGTTAGGTATTATTTATATTTAATTTTAAATTTTGAAATGATTTCTGATTACACGATATACGATGAACAATCACGATCACGGGGTCTTCAAAATCTCCATAAAAAAATCCGACGAGGATTTTAAATTTTGAAATGATTTATGACTGCACAATATACGATGAACAATCACGATCACGGGATCTTCAAAATCTTCAGAAAAAAATCCGACGATGATCCTTTTCCTAGCAATATACTCGTGAGATGTAAGTTGTTTCAAGGGAAAAAAAGCAAAGAAACACAAATTATGCTTGAAGGGCCAGGCTGGACCAATAATTGAAAGTTGGAAACTCTTCTTCTCTTGTTGTCCTTTTGTGAATAGGAAAATAATTAAATAAAAATAGATAAAATAATAACCGTTAGGACTTGAAACTGGGTCCCGCTTCACACGACGCAGCCGTTTTAACTCGCGAAAACGAAAACGCGTGGAGAGGTCGGCGTGTAACTGTAAAATTCTCAATTAAATAAGCCAAAAAAATTGACAAAAAGAAAAAGGAAAAAAACTAGCCGTTGGAGCCCTAGATTCAAACTTGAATAACAAGGCCAAGAAACAATGAGCCAATAACTTGTCATCATTCCCTCTCCTTCTTCTTCTTCTTCTTTCTTCTTCAAACATTCGAATTCGACTGCCGAGCGATTCTCCTCAAACTCAAACGCTCCTTTCATCCCTCAATTCCTCTTGTGCGCTGAAGATTTCTGGGAGTTTCCGGGGTCGAATCCGGCTTTCTATTTCTGTGAGTTTCCTCTGTTTCCTTTAAAACTGATCTGTACAGATTTTCGTTTTCCTTATATATGATGCTTAAAACCAGAGGAATTTGATGGATCCAATCTTATTTGGAAAGAAATTGATTTTTAACTTGGTTACTAATTATAAACTAATAAGTGGTGGGAGGAGAATTAGACCTTTGGGCGTATAGGGAGCACATCCGCTCTAGCCAATGTGGCAACTACGCCAACGTCTGCTTGCTTATCATAAGTTTTTAGATTTAAAGTTTGTAGATTTTAGGGATAAATGTTGCAATTAGTGAGAGGGTCATGGCAAATTGTCAAAATTTATGATCTGAAATGCTTTGGATCCAAGATTATTTGGTTTCTAGTTGTATTCTGTACTATCAGACTAAATCCAAGATTGTTTTTAGCAGAAAGGCTTTGACCTTTACTGGGAAAGGCCCGAGATTCGGTGTTGGTGTTTTGTTCTTCAAGCTCGTTTAATCCGGTAGATTCGAGGCACAATGACTGTCAAAACTCCTGGAACACCAACTTCAAAAATAGACAGGACACCGGCATCAACACCGGCTTCAAAAATAGACAGGACAGTAGTCTCAACTCCAGGTGGGCCTAGAGGAGCTAAGGAGGAGAAGATCGTTGTCACGGTGCGTTTAAGGCCTCTAAACAAAAGAGAGCAACTAGCAAAAGACCAAGTTGCGTGGGAATGCCTCGATGACAACACGATTGTGTACAAGCCCCCGCCTCAAGAACGCTCGGCTCAACCGGTCCCATTCACATTTGGTATGGAAAAACCCCTGCCTATGCGTCTTCTTTGTAATTTCTCATCTGTGATGGTTCACATTAGATAATTGGTTCACTGGTTTCTTCTGTTTGCAGATAAAGTTTTCGGTCCTAGTTCCTTAACGGAATCAGTGTACGAGGAAGGAGTGAAAAATGTGGCCTTGTCTTCGTTGATGGGCATCAATGGTAGTGGTTTATCCTTAGATTCATGTCTTTTCTTCCTTTTTCGATCCTCATCTCGCTTTTGAACAATTGGTTGATGTTCTTTGGCACTGCAGCAACTATATTCGCTTACGGGCAAACGAGCAGTGGGAAGACATACACAATGAGAGGGATAACAGAGAAAGCTGTCATTGATATCTACAACCATATCATCAATGTAAACCTAATCATCGCAAACTAACAACAGTTATGAAAGTTATGGTGAAGATTATAGCCTTGAGACTAATGTGCTCGGATTTTTCTGCAGACACCGGAGAGAGACTTTACAATAAAAATTTCTGGATTAGAAATATACAATGAGAACGTGAGGGACCTCCTAAATTCAGAATCGGGTCGTAGTTTGAAGCTTCTAGATGATCCAGAGGTACTTTCGTGATAAGCCTTCGCGTATGCTCCTTACGTTACTTGTTCTTTGACATTGACTCATGTTCTCGATTTCCCTAATGTAGAAAGGTACAGTGGTTGAGAAACTGGTGGAGGAAACTGCAAGCAATGATCAGCATTTGAGACATTTAATCAGCATTTGTGAAGCCCAAAGACAAGTTGGTGAAACTGCTTTGAATGACAACAGCTCCCGGTCTCATCAGATAATAAGGCTGGTCAGTTCATTCATCATCGATCTTTGACGCTAGTTAACGAAATTTTTTCCTTCTCCTAACAATCGAGACATTGTAAATAACATATTCTCTCCTTGTAGACAATTGAAAGTACGCTGCGTGAGAATTCTGACTGCGTGAGATCTTTCGTGGCAAGCCTGGTAAGGAACTAATTGGAACCTGAAATTCCTTGTTTCAATTATTACTTCTTGGTTAACAAGTGTGAATGTCGATGATGTGCAGAACTTAGTCGATCTGGCTGGAAGCGAAAGAGCTTCGCAAACACATACAGATGGTGCTAGGCTCCGGGAAGGTTGCCACATCAATCTTAGCTTGATGACACTTACAACTGTCATTAGAAAGCTGAGGTAAGAATCTATATTTGCATACATTTTCGTCGTGTGAAAGATTGTAGTGAGTTTTCTTTCTTACCTATGTGAACTGGTTTGATTTGCAGTGGTGGGAAAAAAAGTGGTCATATACCCTATAGAAACTCAAAGCTCACTCGCATATTGCAGCATTCTCTCGGTGGGAATGCACGCACTGCCATCATATGCACCTTGAGTCCGGCATTGAGCCATTTCGAACAATCTCGCAATACGCTCTTCTTTGCCACTAGGGCAAAGGAAGTAACAAATAATGCTCGTGTGAATATGGTATCGTTAATTTTCTTGTAATATTTCAGTTTGCATCTCTACTTATTTACAATATACATTTTAGTAATCTCTTATGTATGTATAAAATTCTTTTTGCTAGGTTGTTTCGGACAAACAGCTAGTGAAACATCTGCAGAAGGAAGTAGCGAGGCTGGAAGCAGAGCTGCGCACCCCTGACCCGTCAAGGGAAAAAGACTTGAAAATTCAGCAGGTAAACTGACATACTTGTCTTGATAGATATTTTGTTTCATGTGCTTGGAAATGTATATATAAAATGTTTTTGGTCATCACTAGATGGAAATGGAGATTGAAGAACTGAAACGCCAAAGAGATCGTGCTCAATCTCAAGTGCTCGAATTACAGCAAAAACTTGACGAGGATCCACAGGTCAATTTCTCTCTCTCTCTCTCTCTCCCCATATATGAATTTGTATTTAGCTTAGCTCATAAATACTTTTTATATACCAACTTCAGGGTTCAAACCCTTCGGAAATACCCCATCCCTCTGTGAAGAAATGTCTCTCATACACCGGTGTTCTATCAACAAAACCCGACAAAAAGGAGATAGGCCCTGGTGATAGAGCAAGAAATTTGAGGCAGTCTATGAGGCAATCATCAACTGCTCCTTTCACACTAATGCATGAAATCCGAAAACTTGAACACCTGCAAGAACAGCTAGGGGAAGAAGCAAATCGAGCTCTGGAAGTATTACAAAAAGAGGTGGCTTGTCATAGGCTAGGCAACCAAGATGCAGCTGAAACAATTGCCAATCTGCAAGCAGAAATAAGAGAAATGCGTTTTGTCAGATCAGTGCCAAAAGAAGTTGAGTTTGGAACTGTCGTTGCTACCAACAAGAGTGTAAGTGCTAATCTCAAGGAAGAGATTACGAGACTTCATTCACAAGGCAGCACGATTGCAAATCTCGAGGAACAGCTAGAAAGTGTTCAGAAGTCGATAGATAAATTGGTGATGTCTCTTCCTAGCAATCAACAAGAGTGCAATATCGAGGCATCCCTCAAGTCTAAGAAAGAGTCTAAAAAGAAGTGCCTACCTTTGACCTCAAGTAACATTGCCAACCGGCAAAATTTCATCAGATCACCTTGCTCACCTCTATCAGCTTCTCGGCAAATTGCAGAATCTGAAACCGAAAATAGGGCTCCTGAGAATGATGATATTTTGTCCGGCGAGATTCAACCAGAGTCTGAGAAGAGGACTCCGACAAAGAATGAAGAATGTGGAGATGTCTCATCAAAGGAGAGCACTCCAACAGGGTATCGGCGTTCTAGTTCAGTAAACATGAAGAAAATGCAGAAGATGTTCCAAAATGCAGCAGAAGAGAACGTAAGAAACATTAGAACATATGTAACGGAACTGAAAGAGCGGGTGGCCAAACTGCAGTACCAAAAGCAGCTACTAGTTTGCCAGGTATGAAAATATATTCTTTCTACTATCTAACAGAACATACAGACATGCGTGCATACATGCATATATTATTCTTTTTAACCTTGTGAAAAAAAATCTCATTTCGTTTCAATTGGTTACGCCTCCAGGTTCTGGAGCTGGAAGCAAATGAAGCTGCCGGGTACAATTTAGAGAATGACGAGAACATATGTGAGACTGAGGAGCCCCAAGTCTCGTGGCAAATAACTTTCAAGGAACAAAGACAGCAGATCATTGAGTTGTGGGATTTGTGCTTTGTCTCCATCATTCACAGGACACAATTTTATTTGTTGTTTAAGGGTGACCCAGCAGATCAAATCTACGTGGAAGTGGAGCTGAGGCGGTTGACATGGCTGCAACAGCATCTTGCGGAACTTGGGAATGCTAGCCCTGCTCAAGTGGGAGACGAACCCACAGTCTCTTTGTCATCAAGGTTCCCTTTCTTCTCTTTTCAACTAGTTGAAATCATTCCTTTTAGTTAAAGATTCCTAATAAACTTCTGATATGCAGTATGAGAGCGCTAAAGCGCGAAAGGGAGTTCCTTGCGAAGAGGTTGTCTTCACGCTTGATGGCAGAGGAGAGGGATGCATTGTACATGAAATGGGATGTCCCGCTGGAAGGAAAGCAGAGGAAGCTGCAGTTTGTGAACAAGCTTTGGCAAGATCCCCATGATCCCAGGCACATACAGGAGAGTGCTGAAATAGTTGCAAAACTTGTTGGCTTCTGCGAAAGCGGAAACTTGTCGAGAGAGATGTTTGAGCTCAATTTTGTGCTCCCATCTGATAGGAGGCCATGGATGATGGGCTGGAACCAGATATCCAATCTTCTTAATTTGTGAGAAGTACATTTTTGTTGTAAGTACTTCACATTCTTTGAAATAATGTACATGTAAATGCTTTTTCAAGGTTTCATTGTCTGTGTTGTGAAGTGTGACCATTGAGCACAATGCACGCTATGCATGGTGTTTGATTTGGTACCCTAGTTTTCTGTAATCTTCAAATCTCAATAAAGAATCGATTCGTTTCCAACGGTTTCAAATCTAATTGAATTGGTTTCACTATAAATTGGCTTCTCTTAAAATTTTAGTAGAAGTGCTTTCTGACAACCAAAAACGCTTCTAACTGCATTTGGCAGAAAAAGTCAAAAGTTCTTATGCATCATAGATGCACATTCTAGAGAAGCAACCAAAAGCGCTTCTAACTTCGAAGTGGTGCTTCTTAATGAAAGCTCTTTCAGTAGAAGTACTTACAAGCAGAAGTAGTTCGTATAGAAGCAATCTGAGCACTTATCAAATATGAATTCTCATTATATATAAGTAGCACTCTACAACCACTACCATTGATAAACCACACACCGAGAGTACGAGAAAAACTTGTGTGGGCTTTGCTTGCCACTAAATCCAATCAAAACTCGCCGCGTGGCAAGTCTTAAATATTATCTTTTATTATTTTTCTTTAATATTTAAAACTCTCATAATTATATTTCCTATTAATTGATATACACCATAAGATTAAGTTAAGATTTCATTTTGTCTCTGATCTCCTCTGTCTCCCCTTTCTCTTCCCAAATTTTCTCAGCCGGCTTCTTCCCCACTCTGTGCCTTTCCTTCCTTCATAAGAACAATGGTGAAAAAATTAAATTATCTTCTCCATCTATAATGAAATGAAATATATATATATATATATATATATATATATTGTAACACAGACTTGATGTTTAACAACATTTGTCTGTTCCTTTTTTTTCATTTTTTTTCCTCTTCTCATTCTCTCTCATTTTCTTCCCCAGTTTTCTATGTCGTGTGCAGTCTTCTGGCTCTTTATTTCCTTTCTTCACAAGAATATGGGGCAAAAACAAAGTCATCTTCTCCAACTATCATGAAATGAAAAAAAAAAAAGGAAAACTTCTCTTCTTTTTTTTTTTTTTTTAATTTATTTACAAAATCTGTTTATTATTATTTTTCAATTATGAGCACAATTTCATTGCCCAATAGCTATATTTTTTTTTTCATCTATCACTGAGTTGTAATTTGCGTATTTATGTTTCTCCTATACAGGATTAGAATATTTTATAGCAAACTCTAAATACAATCTTGCAGACTCACTCCATACTATCGAGTTGATCTTTTCACAATTTATTGGTTATCCTTCACTTATTTTGGTTGATTATCCATATAAATGTACCAGGGGGGAAATTTGGGAAGAAAAAGACCGGGGGGGGGGGGGAGAAGAAAAATATATACATCAAATTAATCTCATGGTGTATATTAATTAGTAGGAAAATTAATTATGAAAATTTTAAATATAAAGAATGATAAAAGAGAATAATTAAGACTTGCGCATGGCAAGTTTTGATTAGATTGTAGTACCACTCATCAAAGTCCAATGACAAACAATTCCTCATCAAATCTAATTGAATTGGTTTCACTATAAATTGGCTTCTCTTAAAATTTTAGTAGAAGTGTTTTTTGACAACCAAAAACGCTTCTAATTGCATTTGGCAAAAAAAGTCGTAAGTTCTTATGCATCATAGACGCACATTCTAGAGAAGCAACCAAAAGCGCTTCTAACTTCGAAGTGGTGCTTCTTAATGAAAGCTCTTTCAGTAGAAGCACTTACAAGCAGAAGTAATTCATATAGAAGCAATCTGAGCACTTTTCCAATACGAATTCTCATTATATATAAGTAGCACTCTACAACCACTACTATGGATAAACCACACACCGAGAGTACAACATAGATAAAATAGAACACACAAAATTAATTAAGCATATGTTAATTCTCTCTCTCTAATCCCCATTAATCATGGAACAACTGAGCAAGAAGCATCATATATCCATGTCGAACATAGAGATATAAATTATATATATATATATATTAAAAATAGTGTTGGTGTGAGGCTGCATGATGCATCATAGGTTCTAGCACTTGGGGAAGGGAGTGCCACAAGTCCTGGCCACATTCCTGGCATTTGGGGTGTTGACAAGCTTCTTCAGGTTAGGATTTTTGAGGTACTGGCAGAGGCAGGGCTTCTGTTCTTTGATCTTACTGCAGCATAATTTCGACGGTGGAGTTGAAGAGGTGATTGCGCCGGCGCAGGGGCTAAGTTGAATGGCGTTGCATGTTACCGCCGTTGACACCGGCGCTGTGGCCAGCAGTAGCACCACCACAGTGCACAGTGCAATTGCAATGTAGGAAGAATATGATGCCTGCTTCATTCTCACTCGAACTCAACTCAACTCCAACAAGAATGTCCAAATTATGAAGTATGGTTGAGTGATGCATTTGGCTTAGGCTCCCCTCTCTATTTATAGTGGAGATAAACTAATTGAATAATAACCACCGATTTTCTTTTAAAAATAGTATAAAATAATAACATGTGTGAATTAATAACAACATGTGACGAGTGGCTGAGACATAAAAATTCACTCAAAAAGTAATTGGTTGATTCAATGATATGTTAGTGTTTCGAATCAAAAAATCTCAAGGACAAACTATTTTTGCCTTCTTAGTGGAAAAGGGGACGCATATTTGTTATAATTTAGTTTACCTTTTAACCCAATACACAATCAACCACTAGTGTAGTATCTTCATTTCACTTAATGTGTGATATTTATTCTGAGTGTTCATTAAATCTAAGATCTTCTGACGTTTAGTTATACCATAAAGTATATGAGTGTGCAGAATGACGGAATTCACTTTCTTTCGATAAAAGCTACTTAAATCCACAACGATTGCCAATTTTGTAGTAAACTTAAATTTTGATGATTTGATAAGCTGATTTATTCGAGTGTCACTGAAAACTTGTTAATTTTTAGTTATATCACAAAATACATGAGTATGCAGAAAAAGAAAACAATGTGCAAAAATTACTTGTCTTTCAAAAAAGCACGTATATCCACAATGATTGCAACTTCTACAGTGAACTTATCCACAATGATTGCCAATTCTGTACTGAACTTAGAATTTTGATGAGTGTATGAAAGTGGAACACAAACTCAACCTACACTCTACAAGCATGCCCATGCGCCTTTCGGTGACAGGAATATTTTTTATAGACGTCATGGTAATGCTTATTATTTTGGGAACTTTAACGAAAAGCATCCGGTACTGTTCATTTTAACGAAAAACCACATTTTTACACTAAAAAGTCAATCATGGTACTATTCACTTTACCCTTTATTTTGTCCTTATCATTAAAACTTAAAGTTTTCAAGCCATTTTCATTAGTTTTCCTTATTATTTTTTTGATGAGTTTAATTTCAATATATATGTAGTAAAAAGACATAAATCTCAAAATTTAAACTCATCAAATGATAATAAGTAGGATGACAAAGATGCACCACCAAAATATTGCATTTTGTGAAAATTTTGGCGAATTTTAATCAAAATATTGCAGCCACCCCACATGCTTTAATCATTAATTTGACCATGCACTTGGAAATTTGTGTAATCATGCTTATAATCACTAATCATCATCACCATCCTTGATATCCGTAATGCAAATTCTATAACTCATTTTTGAGCTTCTTACAATATGTGTACCTAATGTAATAAGTACTCTCATTAAACAATTTAAGCCTCATTTTATACATATTTTGTAGTTTTTCTTTAATACGGTTAATTGCACTTACATTTATCAGTTTGATCAATCGCCCGATCAATGTATACTAGTTGTTTGGTATTCTAACAATTGGATAACCGTAAATGCAGTGTAACCGCATCATGCAAGTTTGCTTTGTAAATTCATCTAAAGAAATTGTTGGTGAAAATAATTATGTACATTGCACTTCAAATTCACTTGGACGTGAAAAAAACGAGTAGATGAATAGACTAGCTTTTTTGGATTTGATCGATTTTTTGGATGTAGACATTTGCTCTTTTGCCTTTGTAGGCGCCAGGTGTCTCTGTCTCTTTGAACTTTCATTTCATCTGAAATATGCATCACAAGCTATGTCGAATTCCTTATCTCTTGGTGGAAGACAAAGATAATCCCTTCAATTTCTAAAAGAAAGTTTCTCAATAGGGAGTCTTGATTCTTTGTGTGGCCATATAAACTTTGTCGGACATCAGAATTTTTCTTGTACTAGGTTAATATAGTATATGGGCATGCATGGATGATTTTAGGGGACATGGGTCGTTGTATTGGAGAGAGAGCTCTTTCTAATCGCTCGGGAAAGCAGTAGCCTACTTTGGGGTTGATGTCTAATCCCGGAATCTTGATTCTTTCTATCCGTCTTGTGCGGGTTTAAAGAGTAAAACTACTATTGTAGTCCGGTGACCAAATCTTATGTGTAGTTGACTTGCCTGATCTATTATCATCATTTCATAAAAAAATAAAAACGAAGTTATTATAATATAGGGATATGCTATCCACACACCCCATTTTACTTCTCACACACCCTTTGTTAATTTATGTTCGTTGATCTTCTTCAATTCATCTGATCCGACGGCTGAAAATTAGAGGGGTGTGTAAGAAATAAAAATGGATGTGTGGATATCACCCCCATAATATATGGGCATGCATGCCAATTGGCAAAGCATACTACAATCCCAACACTTTTAAGTACATTTTAGATTGTAGAGTGCTGGTAATTATCAATGTTGTTCGTGAAAAAAAGCTTATGAAATCGGCGTGAAACACGAATGATCAGGAGAGTAGTGGCTTAGTGTGGGGCATTCAAGGTCAAATTATGGGGAGTGCTCGGGGACATGATTATATGTGGGGTATTCAAATCATGGTTAATTAACTTGTTTAATTGTCATGCTCAACTTTATCTTTAATTTAATTATTTATTAAAAGGAAAGGAAGAGTTCGAAACTATTACAATAATTTAGGAGATGAAGGATATTTTGAGAAGAGATGCTCTTTAGAGAGCACATATGATGAAAGTTGTAAGCTGTGTTCGCGAGGCGGAGGGTGGGGGTGGTTATTGTCTATCATTGGCCTCTATGGTCGAATCAGTCAAGGGCCTGAGATGCGACGGATGTTAGCGGTTCAAGTCTTCAACTCGCAAATTTAGCCGAATAAGCAAAATAAGGTTTATAATTCTGTTTATACACCTAATTTTTGAACCCGAGATGCATGAACACAAACCTAACACCGTATCTACTAGAATATTGGACAACATGCAGTTGTCATGCTCAACCAATAAGTGAGTATTCTATTATTTATCCTACTTTAGTAAAGATCTGTCCTTTGATACTTGATAAATAGTGTCACAACAATGATAAGCTCACAATCACAGGTAATTCCACAAAAGTAAAGCTCATTTTTATAAATTTACTCATAGAAAATCTGTAAAACTCTAATAAACTTGCATTCTAACCACATAAACATGGAAAATTCTTCAGGGAATCTAACCTGGTTATCAATCTATTACTAATCACATTGATACCATCAACGTAATTATATGCACAGTTTGGATGGTGTTGAGATTTATGACAAAAAAGTTCGACGCAATTATAAGTAGAATCATTCAGTATTTGTTGTAATTTATTCTGTCAAACTTTCGATGTGGGGTTGAATTTTTGAGCAAAATTCAAAAAAGTTAATGTATTTTTTGAGATGTGGTTTAAATTCTGAACTGTGCTTGCGCAGACTTGAAATGCATCAAAGAAAAGTTTACCAATTTCTGTCGGACGAAGCACGTGTCATTATACCAATCTGAGCATAATGATTAATGCCGCAAGTAAGAATTATATTTTCGAACAACAAGTTACATCTCAGGCATTCAACTGCAGTAACTAGTTGAGGATTGTTGTGTTCTTTTTTCAAAATTGTGTCTACTGCGCTGTAAAAGTAAACGACTGTGAAGAAAAAAAAAGAAAAAAAAAGAGGTAAGTGTAGGATTGTCACTATGAAACTTTTATTATTTGGTACTATTTACCTTTGAAGCAACATTTTTTTAGAAGCATGTGTAGAATTGCTTCTGTTGTTTTGGACTCATGATTTAAAAAAAAAATATTCTTTTGTTTTATTTACCAAACACAATTAAGACTCCAATTTTTTAATGGAGCTTCTTTTAAAAAAATATTAAACAACTCCAAACCAGCCGTAACTATCAAGACTAGAGAATATAGCAAACGGAAAATGTTAAAGCACATTAAATCATTTTTTAATAGAGACGAGACGAGACCTACTTATATTATGAATTCCATCTCTATTTGAAAGATGATTTAGATGTGATTGACAAAATGTGATCTCACTAACATATGACACTAACGAACTCATTTTCAATCATTATTCCAAGATAGCTTTATAGGAAACCAATTTTTACCATTGACCTACCACTAGTAATCACTTCACAATAACCTTTGGATGTGATTAGATTATTTATGACGTCCCGAAACTATTTTTCATTGATTTTTAAAGTTAAAAAATATAAAAAATAATGAAAACTAATAATAGGTCCCCCAAAGAGATTTTTAGGTGTTCGAAATCTTGGAAATATCCTAAATTAATTTTAGGAAACATGTGGTGCAAGTAGAATGACTCTAACTTTGGCTTATAACAAACGTTGTAAAAGTTCTCAAAATCGATTGGAAAACTGTGAGATATAACCAATGTTTGAAATATCCTAGATATGCTCGATATTTCCACGGAAATATCCAAAAATTCAGGGAAATATCCAAAAATTCAGGATTCGAAATATACAAAAACTTACCCCATATCTGCGATATTTCCGGAAATCAGTCAATTTCCTTGATATTTCGATATTTTCAAGAAATATCCAGTTTTTGCAGACAATTTGCAAAAAGTTTGCATGAAATATCCATGAGCCTATGTATTCTTTATTTATTTTTAATTCTTTCTTTATGGTATTAGTTTACTTCAATAAAACTTGTACTGCTTTCATGACGAAAATTTCAAATAAGTTATGTATAATTTATTTTTTCTAGTGAAATGTTTTATCTTATTACTTGTCATTCAAAGGAAGTTTTTCTTCTCATATATCACATACTTATTGTTTACACATCATTAATTCTTGATTCATACGTGTGTTGTGGCTTCATATGACATTCCCTAAAAATTAATTTTAAATTTCCATGTTTTTGAGCAAATTTCCATCATTTCAATTGAAGGCAATCGATATCGATATATAATACATCCATCGATATTTCTACAAATTTGTCTATCGATATTTTTACCGATACTGATATTTTAAACACTAGTTATAACTCATAGTTTTTGTGAAAAAAAAATTGAAATTTTAGCTTTAGGAAATGTCTTGCGTCAGATTTAAGGAAAATATTGCAAGACATTTGGACGTGATCCTACCTTTTATTAGGTCCTAAAACTATTTTTATTGATTTTTAAAGTTAAAAAATAAAAAAATATCTTTAAATTTAGGTTTTAAATCTTTGATTCAAGTGTTTAAATATGAATTATAATATATTTTACACGAAAAAATATATTTCGAAGAACATAAATATGATAGTTGTTGTTATGGTAAGAGAAATAAAAAAAAAATTGCATGCGGTCCAACATCCTAATGGACAGGGTGTTATGTTTTCAATATGCGTTCCGAGTTTGAACTTCTTCCTCTAAGTTATTGTAATAGTTTCGAATCCTTTCTCATTCACTTAATACTAATAAATTTAAAACAAAAAAATAGAATAAAAGAAAAATTAACAAAAAAAAAAAAAAAATTGAAAAGGGGGATCGATATGAAGCTAGCTAAGGTTATAGCGACACACCTCAAGGAGGACTACCGATCGTATCCTTTTTTTTTTTTTTTCTCCTTTTTTCTTTTTCCATTGAATTCTTTTCTTCCTACGTTACATTATTTAGATTTAGATTTATATCCTTACTTTCGAGTTTTTTGACAAGGATTATAAGAAAATTTTCACTGAAAATACATTTTGTAGAACATGAAGATGATAGTTTGGTGTTGTGGTATGGGAAAAACGAAAATTTAACAAAAATAAAATAAAATTAATGATTTAGGCTTAGAGGGACGCAGCCCAAACTCACGCCCAAATCCAAATTTATGCCATTGGGAAGGCCTAAGGCGCAACAGAAGCAATGGAGGCCCATGAGGTTTAAGGAAGCAGTGGATGCCCTTAGAAATATATATATATATACTTTTTTTTTTTTTTTTAAAGAAGGGATTACTATATTAAAAGTTACGACTTTAGTGTGAATTCTATCATGGTTGATAGCGGCTTATAAATGCCCCACCCTTGGCAACAATGCTTCGTCTAAGCAACCTTAGTTGACCCTTGAGATTAAAATGAAACCCTACCCCCTAATGGTAGAGGCTTATAAATGTCCACCCCTGACACCCATGCTTCGTGCGGGCAACAACGGTCGACCTGTGAGATTAAAACTAAACCTACCCCCTACAAATGCCCTACCCTTGACATTTATGGATTGTACAACAAACTATGGTTGACACATCAGATTAAAACTAAACTCTACCCCCTATAAATGCCTACCCCGACACAATTGGTTTGAACGGGTAACAATAGTTAACCGTGAGATTAAAACTAAACCTACTCCATATTGATAGCCGCTTATATAAGCTCCACATCAGGAACCAATGCATCGTGCAGGCAACAATAGTTGACCCGTGCGCCCGAGTTTGCATAGTTTTGTGTGCCAATTTTTTCATGCGTTGAGCTCGTCTCGTTTTGCATGCCAAAAGTATATCTCGTTTTCCGTGCTCCGAGCCCGTCTCGTTTTCTGTGAGTGGAGCCCGCCTTAATTTACTTGCGCAGAGTGCATCTCATTTTGCAAGTTGCATTTTTTCTGCACCGAGACCACCTCGTTTAGCTTGATAGAAGTTCATCTTTTCGTGAGCGGAGACTACCTCATTTTCTATGCACCCGGGTTCGCCTCGTTTAGCATACACAAAGCATATCTCGTATTGTGTGCCGCATTTGTTCGTACGCGAAATCCACCTCGTTTTCCGTGCATGCACAGAGCCTGCCTTGTTTCTATGAGTGGAATACACACCATCTTGGGAGCACGAAGTCCATCTCGTTTTTCGTGCGCTAGGATTCGACTCTTTCTGCTTGCACAGAGTCGCCTCGTTTTGCGTGTTGCATTTTTTCATTGTAAAATCTCATGTACATGGGATTTGGAATTGAGGAAGCATCATTATCCATTGAAGTGCTCCTTCAATGATTCATGTTCTTGTGCTGCAGAAGCCTCTGGTTCCTCTACCAAACAGCCTACCAAACTTCATGTACTCTTCAATTGTAGAAAATAAACCGAAAATACGTCATTGACGTTCTTCAAATAGTACAAGTATTGTTATTCAGATTCAAAGTTCTCTTCGCAATCACGACAGTAGTAGTATTCCTTCCGGACACTGACATACATAATTCAAGACCGATATCTAATCGGATAGACTACGCAAGGTACAACAAGACTTGACGAATGGAAGTTCTAAAAAATAGAGAGGGGCAAAAAGACTGAAAAATGGATCCACATTGCCTACTTACACAGACTAATCAGCTAAAAGCTATAGCGTGGAAATTTGCAATGCCGAATGCTATTCTGATCTACGAATTCAAATGTTTCATCTTGAGAACAAACAACAGCATTTGAAAAGCTCCATCCCTGGGAGCTGTTTTCCACCCCTCAAACGCTGCTCGGAGTTTAAAATGTTGGGTTCCAAGCTTCGTCTCTGCAGATAACTCTACATGGTTAGAGCGACAAAGGATATAACAATGAACTCTTTGTTAGTTACATTTGCGATAACATTTCCCCGACTGAGAGTTAGAGAAAGAATCAGATGGCAAAGATTTTACGACTTACCAAGCAATATTGTCCCAGTGCAGAAATCCACCATGGCCTCTGGCATTTCTGAACTTATAAACCGCACCCGAAACTAGCCACAAAATGAAAAAAGATAACCAAGGGCTCGATGATAAGCATAAACCAACGGATGGCAAAATGCCTTGAAGTTACAGAGAAATCGCAATACCTTCGTAACCCTCCAGAACCGGATCTTCTGATAGCAGCAGGGGCGTGTCTAGGTCAACAAACCTGTGCAGAATGCAAACACTTACTGATGGATGTGGAAATAGAAAGCGAAAGAATTTCAGGAAACTAACAAAACCAGCAGGAAATGCAAACAATTTTATCTTTTATGGAAAGGAAAATGATATTTACTTAAAGCACCCCATGCCAGCAGCAAGATGGCCAGCAAAACCCATGGCCAGTCTAGTCTCGACCATACCACCAATCATCAGATCCAATCCCGCTGCCTTCGCTACCTCGATGATTTCAAGGGCTCGAACAACCCCAACTTTAGCAAGTTTAATATTAATTACATCAGCAAGATTTTCTTCCACTATTTTCTTAACATCAGCCAAACTTCGACAGCTCTCATCAGCTGCAACTGATACTCCATATTTGTCTTTCGCAACGCGGTAAACATTTCCAAGGCCTTTCCAATCATCTCTATGAACCGGTTGTTCGAAGAGAAGAGGACTCACTCCCACCTCTGAAAGTAAAAAAACAAGAAAATATTTCAGAAACTCATTCATAGGGTTTTTCAGAGTTTTTTTTACTTTTCTAAGGGGAATCAATATTCTGTTTGCAGACACACATGCTAATAATAGTAACTTCACTTCTCTGCATCATTTACCATGTAATTTTTCAAGAACTTGGATAGCTTCATCAGAGTTATATCCTTCGTTAGCATCCAAGATAAAATAGCAATCAGGGTGAACATCACGTATAGCTTGAAGGACTTCTATGTCTGAATTCAAATTCTTTCCCACCTTAAGCTTTAAGGTCTTAAATCCTTGTTCACGGTACTTTGAAGCTAATTTAGCAGCTTCAGCTGCAGAAACAATCGGAATCTGCACATATAAAGTTCAGTCCACATTTCACTGTATAAAGCAAATTTTAGTTGCCAGAGTTACTTGAAGAAGAGCTTAACTGTTATATCAGTAATTACTGTGTTTGAAGCTCCACCAAATAGTCTCCACAAAGGGACACCGATACTCATAGAAACTGCATCGATAATTGCCATCTCAACTCCTGCCCTAACCTTGAATTGAAATACCAACATATAAGATTTCGAAAACCCTTAATAATGCTATACATAAAGATATCAAATTGCCAAACAAGTAGTTCTGCTGATTTTCATCAATAATTGCATATGATTCGTGTGATCAGGATCGAAAATCCAAACAAAATGCTTGACTTGAGAAAACCAAGTTTTGTACAAAGCCTAAACTTGCTCATACTAATCACACTCAACTCAGTTAAGCCTAAATGTTACAAGTTGGGGTGCAAAATGTGAACTTTCCACGGAAAAACCATCACTCTAACACTACTCCCATTTCCTCTATTCTTTTCCCTACATTTTCTCAGCAAGCAAACAAAAGATAAGATCTTTATACCCAAATTCCAACTAAATTCAACACAAAAATTGTTCAACTCACAAAACCACCACATCCAATCAAAATACAATACTCAAACACCAAAACCAACAAATGAACCCTTCACTCTAACAACTGCATAAGATTCGCGTGATCACGATCGAAAAGCCAATAAAAAAGCTGACGTAAGCAAACGAAATTTTGTACAAAGCCAATAAAAAAGACAGTTCTCAAAGCAAAGGAAAAACTTGCTCCCACTAGGCACACTCAACTCAGTTAAGGACTTTCCCGGGAAAACCATTCACTCTAACAACTACTCTCACTTCCTCTATACATTTTCCCTACATTTTCTCAGCAAACAAACAAAAGATAAGATATCTATAACCAAATTCCAGCTAAATTTAACTGCAAATTTATCCAATATCACAGTAAAAAAAAAGTAAAACCCAATCATGTAAGCGTTAAAAAGTAATCTTTCCACTCATACTCACAGAAGCAAATTCATATCCAGGAAGAATCCCACCAATCTCCCCCAAAACCGAACCCAACGTCATCGCCGGACTGCGAAGCAAGAACTCGCAGGCCTCCTTAGCCTTAACCATGGCTGTCTGCTGATCCTCTGCAGTCACAAAGGGCAAGATCGGAGTTTCACCCCACCCCACGCACCCGTTACTCAACTCAACCCGCACGGCCACATTCTCCACCCTCTCCAGACGCGAAGTCGCAATCGTGAACGGTGCAGTCAGCGGCACGTTCAGCGGCCGGTTTTCTGCTCTCTGCACGTTCACCGTGAAGGTTTCCAGCAGATTGCTGAACCCAAAAGTGGTGGGGGTGACCAGAGCCATTTTTGGGGTGAATCTCGAAAAAGGTTTTGGTTTTTTGGGGTTTTGAGTGGAAGGAGGAGCGGAGCAGAGGAGCAGAGAGTTGGTAGGTGAGTGGAGAGAAAACCCAATTCGATAGGGACTCGTGGTGTTTGCTCTTTAGCTACCGATTATTGGTTCACGGACCTCTGGAGGGCTTTCATTGGTTTGTGAGGAGCATCTGCATAGCTGCCTTGAAATTGTTCTTCTTGTTGCACAGAGCTTCAGCAGACCAGAATACGACTGGTGGCAATTTTTTAATTCAAATTTTGATTTTTTTTTTCATTTTTTCATGTTTCGATAATAATTATTTGAACTACTGTTTGTAGTTTGTCCTTGTATCTTTCTGTGCTCACCGTGTAGTGGTGGTCCTGGTGGATGCATCTGTGTTTACTTGGGATTTCCTTGTTGCGATAAATTAGTGTCATATAAGTTATTTTTTTTGGTAAAATATTATGAGCGATTCAATTTGTTTTTAGATTTTTATTGAAATTTTATAAAAGTTAGGATGCTTCAAACATTACAAATTATACTACTTATTTGCCTACAATTGAAGAAAAGGTTCCTAACTTTCAGTTTTATGATTCCATTTGGTATGACTTTATCTATGGATCCATCAACAACTATTTGAATGCAAGGAAAGAGTTAATTATGATTTTGAAGCCTTATATCTTTCGTGAAAGTTATGTAGGTTACTACAATTTTGGGAAAGAACGAGTCTTTGTTTCTACCATGCGAGTAATATTTTTGTTAGTTCAAAGAAGAAAAGAAAGAGAAGTGAGACAACATGGTTTTTGAACTCGGCGATTTGGAAAGAGCTTGGCTTGAAATTAGTGAACTTGTGGACGAGTTCTTTCTCACCCGGAGAGTCTGATGCAGTGCATAAGGAGTTTATTCAACGGGGCTTTTGGTATTTTTGTGTTTGGTCATTCCGTTAATTATTAATTTGAGATTCATGTATCTTAAGCAGTGATTTAATATTTGTAGTAATTTTGATGCATTGTAAGTTGTGTTTTAAATTAAGTGACTAGGTGGAACAATTGTCATTTAAGGACTTGGATTGTCTGCCCTCCTATTTCGGTGCCCTCCCCGTGCCCTCCTATTTTGTGTGGTCACGGTTAAGCCACGTCAACATTTTATATTGTTTTTTTATAAAAATAATAAAACAAAAAGAAATAATAATATAAAATGTTGACGTGGCTTAACCGTGACCACACAAACAGGAGGGCACAAGGAGGGCACCGAAATGGGAGGGCAGACAATCCAAGTCCGTCATTTAATATGCTTTGGTGGCTTAGGGAGTTGTATCTGCATTGATGAAGATGTTTTGGCACACTAGTATATTAGGGAGGGAGTTTGATATGTTAAAGGGAGACAATTTGGAATTATAATTTTATGGTAACAAAGAATTGAGCATTGGTCTTTTATCATTTTTCTGTCAAGCCTCGTGTGTCTTTTGACATTTCCTCTATCTTTTTGGCGTTCTGCATTAGGATATCTCCCAATATCCAATTCCAATAACCCAGGTTGAAGAAGATGAGTTAGTTTTTGACTTGCCCGACAAAATGATTCTGACATTACAAAAACGTGTTGCAAGTACTGGCACTGGGTTCAATGTTTCCTTTTTCTTGGTAAAGGTAAAGGATGCATGTACTTGAAAATTTGAGAATGGATGATGGATTACAGCATAACTTTATTGGGTAATTATTCTTAATTCTTTTCATAAATAAAAGAGTAAATTATCAATTTGATCTTTAAATTATTATTGAATAGTTCTTGATTTTTTTTTCAAAAAAAATAATTCTTTAAACTCATTATAAATTGTCAATTTTATCCCTAACATAAGATTCAAATTTATTGTACTCAATTTCTCGTTTAATTTAAAGCCATATGACACATTTTTCGTGATAATACCATTATTTTTTTTATCAATTTACCCATCAAAATTAACTCTCTTTTTTTTTCGAAAAAATGGGTTGATAAACTCATTAAAAATTGTCAATTTACTCTACAAAGTGTATCACACATTCATTTACAAATTACGTGATTTAAAGTAATGAAAAATTAAATAGAATAACTTTAAATCTTATAATAAGGATGAATTGACAGCTTTTAATGAGTTTAAATTTTTGTTAAACAATTTAGCAACTTAATTTTCACCTAAGTAATAATTTAGATACCAAATCAACACATTATTCTAAATCATAAGAAATCGATCCAATATTCCTATCCTCAAGAGTGTCCCTTCCATGTGCCCAAAGGTTACTTTGTGTGTAACATCCCACATCAACCAACATAGAGGGGGTGATGTGCCTTATATGTACATGTCCACCTCATATAGCACGAGCTATTTTGGAAATTCACTGGTTTCGGGTTCCATCAGAACTCCGAAGTTAAGCGAGTTCGGGCGAGAGCAATCCTACGATGGGTGACCCACTCGGAAGTTCTCGTCTGAGTTCCCAGAAATAAAACCGTGAGGGCGTGGCTGGGGCCCAAAGCGGACAATATCGTGCTACGATGAAGTCGAGACTAGGATGTGACATTATGGTTGTGAATTAGAAGTTTTACTAAATTTTATTATTGTAATTTCTAATTAACAAAAAAAAAAGACCAATCAATCAAGAGAACTTTAACGAAAAGCACCCGATACTGTTCACTTTAACGAAAAACCACATTTTTACACTAAAAAGTCAATCCTGATACTATTTACTTTACCCTTTATTTTGTTCTTATCATTAAAACTCAAAATTTTCAAGCTCTTTTCATTAGTTTTCCTATCAATAGGGAACTTTAACGAAAAGCACCCGGTACTGTTCATTTTAACGAAAAAACACATTTTTACACTAAAAAGTCAATCATGATACTATTCACTTTATTGGTGTATGAGTATGAAGTTGACGTGGGACCATATTCTAAGAACAGTAAAGTTGCCAAAAGGACAAAATATGAATGAATGATTCCGTAATTTACGTTGCTGATCGACAAAGTTGTAGAGCTTTGGCTTTTTTCTTGCCTCCTCTCTCGCTAAAAACAGTGGAAAAACTACATCCAGAGCCAATCTGATTAATGCAAAGCAAGTCGAGCCAGTTTGTCAGAACAGTATGTTCGTTTATTTTATTCAAACATAGATGTCCCTTCCAACAAATTAAGTTAATTTAGGATAAAATACAAAGTACAAGCCAGTTGATCAGAACAGTATGTTCGTCTATTTTATTCAGGCACAAATCTTCCTTCCAACAAAATAAATTAGTTTAGAATATCACTTCGTAAAAGTTGGATGAAAAACGTTTGTAGGAGGCATCGATTAGCATGGAACGTGGTAGAACGTCAAGGAGAACTAGTCATCCAAGACAAGATCAAGTACTATGCTTTTCCAAATGTACCTAGCGGGCATGCAAAGCAACCTTGAAAAATATTCAAGCCAATTCCCCAAGCCATTCCTTACTTTATACAAACTTACTTGGCCACCAAGCTTAGAACCCCCCTCATGAATCACGATCATATATAAGTTGGTGGTGATGAACATTTATCATCAATTAGCAGCACTCATACAAATAATTAAGTTTAATCAGTTGAGAAGGTATGTCTAGAAAGCCAGGATTAGTATATTCGTCGGATTCTGATGACGATGGAGTAATCCATGGTGCAAAGCTCTTCGGACGTGAAAGGCCAATATATCATGTTCTAGGAGGTGGAAAAGGTATATGTAACGATGTATATCATCTTCATCCATGTGATCTGCTAATTAATAATCATGTTCTTGAATTAAATTTGATAGAGTAGTAATTAATCACATTTATTTTGCAGTGGCGGATGTGTTGTTGTGGAGGAATATATATGTATCAGCTGTCCTTTTAATTGCCATGACGGGAATCTGGTTTCTTTTCGAAGTTGTCGAGTACAATTTCGTGACGCTTCTCTGTCACATCTCGATTACCACATTGTTGGTAATCTTCATATGGCGCATGGCTGCAGAAATATTCAAATTGTAACATTCTCGATCTCATTTTTGCTAATTGATTAACTCTTATGATATCAGCTTAACAATTTAAATTAGTTTTATTTAGATTGAATAATTAACATATTTATCTATGCAGTCCGCCGCCTATGGTACCTCAAATGATATTACATGAAAACACATTCAAACAAGTAGCTTCCACTGCCCATAAAGGATTCAACCACTTCTTATCAAGAGTTCTTGATAGTGCATGCGGAAGAGACTTCCCATTCTTCTTCTTGGTAGATTGGAATTTTTTGAATAATTAAAAACCAAGTACCTGTTTTGGTTAATGACTAAACTTGGTACTAATTAACAGATTTAACAACTCATTCTCTTTACATTTTCAGACAATCATTTGTCTCTATATTTTGTCTGTGATCGGAAACTATTTCAGCTTTCTGAATCTTCTTTACTTGGGTAAGAAGTTTTGTCACCTTATTCTATTATATATATATATATATATATATATATGTATGTATATGTATATATACGTATATGTATATGGGCGGATCCGTGATTTATTCAATTAGGTTAACTAATTGGCACTTTGTTTGCTTGCAAATGAAGGGTTCATCTGCTTGGAAACGCTACCATTCCTCTACGAGCGATTTGAGGAAGATGTTGATCGTTTAGCTGGAAAAATCAGCCGAGAGATAAAGAGATCGTACAGAAAGTTTGATTCTCAGTTTCTCAACAAAATTCCTAGAGGTCCAGTGAAAGACAAGAAAATCAGATGAAACTATAATCCCATGGACTATTCATACCATGGAACACATGTATCACTCACTGTGTGCAGATTTGTATAAATAAAACACATTATATATGTGCATATATAAAACTGTATAATACACATATGTATATATATCAATATCACAGCATTGGTTCTATTTGATTAGTTGATCACTTTAGGCTTTGTGAAATGGCTCCCATTTTCTTGGCTGGCCCCGAACATGTTCCCGATCGAGTAAATGTCTATCAAATTCCATCCGTAAAAGGTCAAATTTACCATGAGCGGTCCCATTCTGTACATTATTGACACATGCATGCATGATATGCAGCAGAAGCAAAGCCCACCTGGATACACATAGTGTTGTTTAGAGGTTAAAAATCAACTCATTGCCTTGTTAATGGATATTCATTAAGATCCATTTAGTTGATTTTACTTTATATCATCATCACCACTACCAATCTCACGTCTATATTATGATGATATCAAATTAAATGGATCTTAACGAATATCGTTTAACAATCCAATGGATTAGTTTTCCATCCCTAGTGCTGCTTCCTCAAGCTCTCAAATATCTGCTCCACTAATAATTATAATATTACATGACTGCTGACTAGATATGGTTCACTCAGATGGATCTCAGGATAAAGGCAGATTAATTATTACAGTTTAAATCTCTAATGGGTCACCATTAACCTAGATAGATTTGGACTAGTTGTAGCCTTCTCCAGTCACAATCTCAGAAAGGATATATTCATCTTCTCTTAAATTATTGTACATATTGGAAAATGATGGCCATTTGGTGATGATAATTTTCACGGAAGTGCTGAGCGCATGCAGTCTAATAAAGTAGAAGTTATACAATGCATCAGTGTATGGATAAATTAGTATTACATTAGATAGTGGGACTTGTGTGCTTCAATTAAAACATTCCAATCTAGCTAGCAGTTCGTAAAAAACAAAGCATCACTCATCAGTTTACTGTAGAAGGCCTAGTGTAGAAAACTCGCCGTTGTACTAATGTATGGAGTGCATAGTACTACAGTGGATAGTTGGTTTCGATTCAAACATTCTAATTTAGTCGCCATCGCACACTACTAGTGTAGGAGATGCATTCATAATGATTGAATTTATGTTCAATTTAACCGTTCATAGAAAACACAAAACCAATTTGGCTGTCACTGTCTCTAGTGACAATTCAACTTCAATACGGAAAAGGCCAGAGTGGGATGTGAATGCAATCCCAAATCATAATTTTTAGTGTCAAACTCTGAGCTCTGTTGTTTTTGCCTGCCAATTCTACTACCTTAAACACCCCAATTAGGAAAATCACGTACCAAAGTCCAATAGTAAACACACACACACAGACACACAGATCCCACTAAGAACAAATAATAATTCTACTTGGAATGTCGACTTTAGAACAATATATTATTATTAATTCAAGAAGCCTATCTATAAAGAGAGGGATGTTTTTGCTAGGGATGTTTTTGCTAGGGCTTTTCATTCAGCAACCTGTAACACACACACACAATTATAGTTTAAAAGATTAGATGGTGAGAGTATCGAGAGAAAGAAGTATTAGTGATGGTGGTGGTGCTAACTGGTTAGTGTTATGGGCAGCTTTGTTCAGCCTGTGTGTTGTCTCCGCCGTAGTTTTTTCGTGTGCGGGTGGTGTGGCCAAAGAGAAAACCACAGCAACCGATACAGAGTATGACGGCGGTGAATGGGCCTGCTGCGGCGCAGCATGTGGTGCATGAAATATTTATCTCCTTACAATACGTAATCATTAAAATGTGAGAGGTATGCAACTTCGATAATTAATTTAGAGAAACAATATTAGATTTAATTTCCGTTCAAATATTGTATCAGTTGACATTGTAAACCTATCCAACAATTATAAAAGTGGAGCACCTTCATCTGATAACTTTGTTTCAGTGGTCATCATTTTCGTTGCTATTTGCCTCGGTCTTTCCTTATGATCTGGAATGCTGTAGAATACATTAATTATATATGCTTTGTAAAGGGAGAAAAATTATTTTGATGGTTGGGGAATATTGACGTCGCGAAAGATTGCAACTACAAGGCATATCTATAAGAGAAACGTTGGTTTAGTTTGAAGGGTGTTCAATTGAAAAGACTTCAAGTTTTGGTGGGGTTGTTGCGAGCCTGTTAGAGATTGCTTCTTGAAACGTTACAAACACTTTTTAACATTCAAAAGTGTTTTTAACTTCAATTTTTAGGTCATGGAAGTGATTTTTAGTTAAGTATGTTGATGCACAAAACCGGAGGTCTTGGAACAACGTAAATCCGACCGTGAATCTGCAAGTACAGTAAATAACACAAGATCTATCGTGGTTCACCCAAAGATTTGCGCTACATCTACACTGATTATGTATTTCTTTGTTTGTGAGGGAGAGAGATGGAGAGAGCCTCTGTAATGAGGGTGAGGCTTTGAGAGGGGTGAGAAGGCTTAAGAAATGACCTCCCCCTAATTGTGAGGGTGAGGAGTCCTTTTATAGAATAAGGGCTCCTCACTTATTACATATTTGCCCATTCCTTTATTACATAATTACATTTAAGTCCTCCGAGTATTTGTACGAGATCTAAATACGGAGGCCCTAAGTATAGTATAAACAGTAGTAATTCAAGTCTTCAGTTAAGAGAGTCTTTTGGCTGGAGACTTGAAATTCAGTCCATGTGTGGGCCGAAGTAACTAGATGTCGTCTAGAGCTGAATACTCGATATGAGGCGGCGCTTAATGTGAAATGAGGCTCAACTAGATGTAGCACATGTTGCGAGGATGCTCGGCTTGTGGCTTATGTTGCCTTAGTTGGCTTAGCTTGTAGCGTTGGAGGTGAGGGAGTCCCTTTTATAGAATAAGGGCTCCCTTCTCAATACATAAATGATGGGCTAGAGTCGATGCTCTTGGCGAGTCGGTTGCTCAGTAGGAGGCGATGCTCTCTAATGATGGTGAGGGAGTCCCTTTTATAGAATAAGGGCTCGCTCCTCAATACATGAATAATGGGCTAGAGTTGATGCTTTCTAATGATGGTGAGGGAATCCCTTTTATAAAATAAGGGTTCACTCCTCAATACATGAAGAATGGGTGCTCTCTAATGAAAGTGAGGGAGTCCCTTTTATAGAATAAGGGATCGTTCCTCAGTACATAAATGATGGGCTAGAGTCTCCCAAGTATTTTTCATGAGGCCCAGTTAAGGCCCAATATATGGTACATAATGTAGTCCCCCAAGTCTTCGGTCAATAGAGTATGTTGGCTGGAGATTTCAAATTGAATCCATGTATGGGCCGAAGTGACGGTTGTTCGGAGGCGGTATTTGTATATCCTGCACTGAAGCTTTGCAGCTGAAGCTCTGTAAATGAAGCTTTTGAAGCTAGAGCTTTTGTAAATGAAGCTTTTGAAGCTGTAACTCTGTAAATGAAGCTTTTGAAGCTAGAGCTTTTGTAAATGAAGCTTTTATAAATGAAGCTTTTGAAGCTAGAGCTCTGTAAATGAAGCTTTTGAAGCTGATTGATATAAGTGATGCTCATGAATGTTTATGTTGATTGACATGAGTGATGCTCATGGATGTTGACATGAGTGATGCTCATGAATGTTGACATGAGTGATGCTTATGAATGTTTATGCATGATTGATATGAGTAATGCTCATGAATGTTTATGTATGATTGATATGAGTAATGCTCATGTATGATTAATATGAGTAATGCTTATGAATGTTTATGTATGATTGACATGAGTAATGCTTATGTATAATTTGAAGTACTGGGCGTACTTTTGATCACCTGGTTGGTGATAATAATGGCAGGCTGCCGAATAATTTTGGAGTACTGGACGTACTTTTGATCACTTGGTTGGTGGTAATAGCGGCAGGTTGCCGAATAATTTTGGAGTACTGGGCGTACTTTTGATCACTTGGTTGGTGGTAATAGCGGCAGACTGCCGAATAATTTTGGAGTACTGGGCATACTTTTGATCACTTGGTTGGTGGTAATAGCGACAGGCTGCTGAATAATTTTTGTAGCACTGGACGTACTTTTGTTCACCTGGTTGGTGATAATAGAGGCGGGATGTCGAATAATTTTTTGTAGTACTGGGCATACTTTTGGTCATCTGGTTTGTGCTATTTTAGGCTTATGGGCATTCGCCTTCCACACAACATTCCAACCCATTTACTTTGGGCTTTGCCCTTTTTGTTTTTTTTTTGGTATTATTACCCTCTGATGGGGTTTATACAGATGTCTTCGAGAGATAAGAAAAATAAATTACATCATACATCTGTCAAAAAAGTAAATCACATCATTCTGGTGGGGTGTTTATTCCTTACTTTTGCTTTCTCTTTTGCCTTTTCTTTTCACTTTAACATCATGATGTCGTCTGTGAAGAGTGGGAACATGCACTCCTTCATGATGAGAGTCTTTATCTTTTTCAAAAGTTAATGCCTTTCTGAATGGCTCCTGCTTCGACCTGACCGCTCTTTATCCTTTTCCCGGTCCTTATCACCCTCGCGGTCACATTCTCTCCTGTCTCTATCACATTCTGAATGGCTCTTGATGCTTTTCTCTGTCTCTTAACTTTGCTGCAATCGAGTGTACAGTTGAGATCAGGAACCGAAGAACTGGCCTAAGATGGTAGCAACCGAGGCCGTGCTTGGCGCCATACTTGAGTTCCCCAACGTAGCAGCTGCCATTAGAGCAAGTCTGCACTCCGACGCCGTGGCTCTGCCTATTGTACCATTCCCCTGAAACTTGCACAACCAATAAGCTGGATGATAGATCCAAAGATGAGGAAAGTGCAGTTGAAGGCCAATCCAACGGCTTTCCAGTAAGGACCTAGCAAACCATCCAACACTTCGAACCATTGGATGACATGGTAGCAGCTGCCACCGAATACATCTTATGTTCCCCAACGTAGCAGTTGCCACCAGATACATCTTGTATTATTTACTTTACTTGCAGATTCACGGTCGGATTTACGTTGTTCTAAGACCTCCAGTTTTGTGCATCAACATTTGGCGCCGTCTGTGGGAATCGACACGAAAAGCTATGTCAGTTCTCTCTCAATTTTTCACCTCCGCCATGAATATGCAAAACCCAAGAGCCCAAAACCTCACTTTTGGATTTTTTCCAGAAAACCTTCCATCTCTCTCTCTGGGTTTTATTTATTGGTGTTGTACTTGGTGCATTTCTAAAAAAGTGGCAAGCAGCAGCTCTCTGATTCCCATCAAATTTGCCTTCCTCCAAGGCCAGTCTCTCTCTTTTTCCTGCTTCCACGACACCACCAACCCTTCACCCATTTAATCAATCAAACCCTAAACATTTTCAAGAAATCCAAGAATTAAAAAAAAAAAACACAGTTCCTTCCTTCCTGCGTGAAAAAGCCGACGCAGAGGAAAATCGTCTTCGGTTGCTGGAAATGCTCCTCTTTTTCTGCTTTCTTTTCATTCATTCAAAGACCAAAACAAGATAAATCACTATCTTTCTCCATCTCCCATCTCTTTCTATCTCTACTTTCTCTCTCTAGAGTGTGAGGAGTTAAAGAAGGTAACCGATTCTGCAGAGAGTCTCGCATTTTATTAAATCCCTAACAAACTCTCTTCCTCTTCACACATTTCCATCTCCTAAAAGAAAATCAAATTTTTTTTTTTTTGTTTGAGTTGAGATCATTTAATCTGTCAGCAATTGCAGCACAGAAGCAATCAGAAGAAGCCATAACCTTCAACCAGACTGTTGACAGGGAGGAAGAAGAAGAACACGCAGCAGATGATAACTCTGGTTTTAACCTCAGAAGCTTCCTCTGGCATGGCAGATCCATCTACGACGCTTGGTTCAGCTGCGCATCAAACCAGGTTGCTCAGGTTCTGCTGACTCTGCCCTACTCTTTCTCCCAATTGGGAATGCTCTCGGGAATCATATTCCAGGTCTTCTACGGAATCATGGGGAGATAGACCGCTTATCTGATCAGCATTCTCTACATCGAATATCGAAGCCGAAAAGAAAAGGAAAATGTCAGCTTTAAGAACCATGTCATCCAGTGGTTTGAAGTGTTGGATGGTTTGCTGGGTTCTTATTGGAAAGTCGTTGGATTGGCCTTTAACTGCACTTTCCTTCTCTTTGGATCTATCATCCAGCTTATTGGTTGTGCAAGTTTCAGGGGAGTGATGCAATGGGCAGAGCCACGGCGTCGGAGTGCAGACTTGCTCCGATGGCAGCTACTACATTGGGGAACTCAAGTATGGCACCAAGCACGGCCTCGGTTGCTACCATCTCAGGTCAGTTCTTCGGTTCTTGATCTCAACTGTGCACTCGACTGTACACTAGATTGCAGCAAAGTTAAGAGACAAAGAAAAGCATCAAGAGCCATTCAGAATGTGATAGAGACAGGAGAGAACGTGACCGCAAGGGTGACAGGGACCGGGAGAAGGATAAAGAGCGGTCACGTCGAAGCAAGAGCCATTTAGAAAGGCATTAACTTCTGAAAAAGATAAAGACTCTCATCATGAAGGAGTGCATGTTCCCACTCTTCACAGACGACACCATGATGTTAAAGTGAAAAGAAAAGGCAAAAGAGAAAGCAAAAGTAGAAAGCAAAAGTTAGGAATAAACACCCCACCAGAATGATGTGATTTACTTTTTTGACAGATGTATGATGTAATTTATTTTTTTTATCTCTCGGAGATATCTGTATAAACCTCATCAGAGGGTAATAATACCAAAAAAAAAAACGGCAAAGCCCAAAGTAAATGGGCTGGAATGTTGTGTGGAAGGCGAATGCCCATAAGCCCAAAATAGCACAAACCAGATGACCAAAAGTACACCCAGTACTACAAAAAATTATTCGGCACCCCGCCTCTATTATCAGCAACCAGGTGATCAAAAGTACGTCCAGTGCTACAAAAATTATTCGGTAGCCTGTCGCTATTACCACCAACCAGGTGATCAAAAGTACGCCCAGTACTCCAAAATTATTCGGCAACCTGCCGCTATTACCACCAACCAAGTGATCAAAAGTACGTCCGGTACTCTAAAATTATTCGGCAGCCTACCGCTATTATCACCAACTAGGTGATCAAAATTACGCCCAGTACTTCAAATTATACATGAGCATTACTCATGTCAATCATACATAAAAATTCATGAGCATTACTCATATCAATCATACATAAACATTCATGAGCATTACTCTTATCAATCATACATAAACATTCATGAGCATCACTCATGTCAACATTCATGAGCATCACTCATATCAACATCCATGAGCATCACTCATGTCAATCAACATAAACATTCATGAGCATCACTCATGTCAATCAGCTTCAAAAGCTTCATTTATAGAGCTCTAGCTTCAAAAGCTTCATTTACCAAAGCTTTAGCTTCAAAAGCTTCATTTACAAAAGCTCTAGCTTCAAAAGCTTCATTTATAGAGCTACAACTTCAAAAGCTTTATTTACAAAAGCTCTAGCTTAAAAAGCTCCATTTACAGAGCTCCAGCTGCAAAGCTTCACTTGCAAAGCTTCACCTACAAAGCTTCAGTGCAGGGTATACAAATACCGTCTCCGAACAACCGCCACTTCGACCCATACATGGATTCAATTTGAAGTCTCCAGCCAACATACTCTATTGACCGAAGACTTGGGGGACTACATTATGTACCATATATTGGGCCTCAACTGGGCCTCATGAAAAATACTTAGGGGACTCTAGCCCATCATTTATGTACTGAGGAGCGATCCCTTATTCTATAAAAGGGACTCCCTCACTTTCATTAGAGAGCACCCATTCTTCATGTATTGAGAAGCGAGCCCTTATTTTATAAAAAGGACTTCCTCACCATCATTAGAGAACATCAACTTTAGCCCATTATTCATGTATTAAGGAGAGAGCCCTTATTCTATAAAAGGGACTCCCTCACCATCATTAGAGAGCATCGCCTCCTACTGAGCAACCGCTTCGCCACGAGCATCGACTCTAGCTCATCATTTATGTATTGAGGAGCAAGCCCTTATTCTATAAAAGGGATTCCCTCACCTCCAACGCCACAAGCCGAGCCAACTAAGGCAACATCAGCCACAAGCTGAGCAGCCTTTTAACATGTGCTACATCTAGTTGAGCCTCATTTCACATTGAGCGCCGCCTCATATCGAGTATTCAGCTCTAGATGATATCTAGTTACTTCGGCCCACACATGGACTGAATTTCAAGTCTCCAGCCAAAAGACTATCTTGACTGAAGACTTGGGGGACTACTGTTTATACCATACTTAGGGGTGGTTTGGGAGTGAGGTGCTTAAAAAAAAAACATCCATGAAAAAAAGCTGTGAGGGTTTTAGGTGTTTGGTAAACTGAAAAAAAAAAGGCTTATTTTGGAAGTTGCTGTGAGAATAAGCTGAAATCAAAGGGAAAAGTTGAAGCTGCTATTTGTAGCTTTGGAAAACTGGCTTTTTTTCAAAGCACACAGAGCTACAGTGCTCCTTTAATGAAAAGACCCACTATCAGACTGTTTTTTTTTTTCAAAAGCACTTTTACAAAAAAGTTTACCAAACACTCTGCTGATTTTTTTCACAGCCGCTTATTCTCACAGCAGCTTTTTTTCAAAGCACAGCAATACCAAACCAGCCCTTAGGGTCTCCGTATTTAGATCTCGTACAAATACTCGGGGTACTTAAATGTAATTATGTAATAAAGGAATGGGCAAATATGTAATAAGTGAGAAGCCATTATTCTATAAAAGGACTCATCACCCTCACAATTAGGGGGAGGTCATTTCTTAAGCCTTCTCACCCCTCTCAGAGCCTCACCCTCATTACAGAGGCTCTCTTCATCTCTCTCCCTCACAAACAGAGAAATACATAATCAGTGTGGACGTAGCCCAAATCTTGGGGTGAACCACGATACATCTTATGTTATTTACTTTACTTGCAGATTCACGGTCGGATTTACGTTGTTCCAAGACCTCCGGTTTTGTGCATCAACAAAGTATGTCAGATGTTAAAAAGTATTTGAATTTTAAGAATGAAAATGATAAACATACACTGTTTTTAACTTCTCACACAACGCTTGTTCCTACCGCATGTTGTTTCTACTTGATTTGTTTAATTTAATGATTAGAAATAAAGAGAAGTGCATGAGAAGCTAAAAGAAACTGCTTACAATCCCAAATGAATGCGAATGAATCATTGAAAATTTAAATCGCCTAAATTATTTAAACGCCCAAACTCATCAGGAATGTCAAGATGGCCGAGTTGGTCTAAGGCGCCAGTTTCAGGTACTGGTCCGAAAGGGCATGGGTTCGAATCCCATTCTTGACAAAATAAAAATTTTCCATTTTTTTTTCTTTTTCGACTTTTTTTTCCTTTTTTTTTTCTTTTTCAACATTTTTTTCCAATTTTTTATGTTTGACATCAAGATGAAAATCAGAAGACCAAAAATATAATATAACTTTAAATTACTGATACAATAAGACCTAAGGCAAACAACTGCATTTAAATGTTTTAATATAAAGCTAAACAAATTTTAAAACTTTAATCAACGTTTTGTATGCTACAGTGCCGACTTTTTGAGTTGCCACGAGTTTTAGAGCATGTAGTTCCACTATGTGCCTTACCGGGCAGACTATCCAAATCAATGTCCGAAAACGAAGAGTAAGATGCGTACACTCTCTTCCCAGCTGATCCACAAGCGCAGCGCCTTACGTGCTGCGCCGCGTGCGATCCAACCTTGCACGGTACCTTGATGCAACACCAGACAACGGTTAAAGGGCAACAAATGCACAGTAAACAGGCATTGCAGAGAAACTGCGTGGCTTTTTCGCTCCATTTCGCCTTTCGTCCATGAGAAGAAGTGTAACTAGAAACAGATTGAGAATCCGAAGGCCTTGCAGTGTTCATCTTGCGTCGTTTGACATCGAAGGATTCGTTTAACGTAGCTTTCTTTTTGCTCTGTTACTCCTTATGTAAGGTTCTATCAAGTTGCTGTTCAGTGTCTTCTTTTTCTTCCTTTTTCCTCCTTTCTGTTTTACTTTCTGTGCAAGCTTTTCACTTTTTATCATCTCAGCAGAGCACTTGAAATATACTCCGGACGCCTTACGGGGTGCTTGATTCGTCAAGGACCAACTGCCTTGGAATATCGAAAGGCAAAGCAAAAGGGGGAACTGCGCGCCGTTGCAGGACGGGGAGGGAAGGGTGGAAAAAGAAAGACAGAAACCTTCTCAACCCTATGATGGATCAGGTTCCCTTAAACTTTTTCGAGTTTTAACGATGGATATTGTTGTTCATAAAGTAGCAGAATCTTATCTCAAACCTATCGTTATGCATCGATGCAGAAACCGTTCGCTCTGAAAGAATCCGATTCCAAATCGAGGATAATCTGTTGTCCTGGTGGAAGCAAAGCATATTTCAAGTAATAACAGACTGAGCAATATTAATGTTGTTGATGCACAAAACCGGATGGTCTTGGTACAACGTAAATCCGACCGTGAATCTGCATGAAATGTAAATGACACAAGAGTTATCGTGGTTCACCCCAAGGTTTGGGCTACGTCCACACTGATTATGTATTTATTTGAGGGAATAGAGAGGAAGAGGGTGAAAGCTTCTGAGAGCTTCTGAGGATGAGAGAGGGGATCTCAGGCCTAGGAATTGGCCTCCGAGAGTGAGAGTGAAGCCTCTCTCAATTGTTAGGGTGAGGAGTCCTTTTATAGAATAAGGGCTCCTCACTTATTACATATTTGCCCCTTCCTTTATCACATAATTACATTTAAGTCCCCCGAGTATTTGTACGAGATCTAAATACGAGGCCCTAAATATGGTATAAACAGTAGTCCCCCAAGTCTTCAGTCAAGAGAGTCTTTTGGCTGGAGACTTGAAATTCAGTCCATGTGTGGGCCGAAGTAACTAGATGTCGTCTAGAACTAATGCTTGATATGAGGCGGTGCCCAATCTGAAATGATGCTCAACTAGAAGTAGCACATGTTGCGAGGCCGCTTTGCTTGTAGCTTGTGTTGCCTTGGTTGGCTCGGCTTGTGGCGTTTGAAGGTGAGGGAGTCCCTTTTATAGAATAAGGGCTCGTTCCTCAATACATAAATGATGGGCTAGAGTTGATGCTCGCGGCGAGGCGGTTGCTCAGCTGGCGGCGTTTCTCTCTAATGAAGGTGAGGGAGTCCCTTTTATAAAATAAGGGTTCACTCCTCAGTACATGAATAATGGGTGCTCTCTAATGAAAGTGAGGGATTCCCTTTTATAGAATAAGGGCTCACTCCTCAATACATAAGTGATGGGCTAGAGTCTCCCAAGTATTTTTTATGAGGCCCAGTTGAGGCCCAATATATGGTACATAATGTAGTCCCCCAAGTCTTCGGTCAATAGAGTCTGTTGGCTGGAGACTTCAAATTGAATCCATGTATGGGCCGAAGTGGCGGTTGTTCGGATGTGGTATTTGTATACCCTGCACTGAAGCTTTGTAAGTGAAGCTTTGCAAGTGAAGCTTTGAAGCTAGAGCTCTGTAAATGAAGTTTTCGAAGCTGGAGCTTTTATAAATGAAGCTTTTGAAGCTAGAGCTCTGTAAATGAAGTCTTTGAAGCTAGAGCTCTGTAAATGAAGTCTTTGAAGCTAGAGCTCTTGTAAATGAAGCTTTTGAAGCTAGAGCTCTTGTGAATGAAGCTTTTGAAGCTAGAGCTCTTGTGAATGAAGCTTTTGAAGCTAGAGCTCTGTAAATGAAGTCTTTGAAGCTAGAGCTCTTGTAAATGAAGTCTTTGAAGCGGATTTGACATGAGTGATGCTCATGCATGTTTATGTTGATTGACATGAGTGATGCTTATGGATGTTTATATGAGTGATGCTTATGGATGTTTATGTTGATTGACATGGATGTTGACATGAGTGATGCTCATGAATGTTGATATGAGTGATGCTCATGAATGTTTATGTATGATTGGATGAGTGATGCTCATGAATGTTTATGTATGATTGACATGAGTAATGCTCATGTATGACTTGAAGTACTGGGCGTACTTTTGATCACCTGATTGGTGGTAATAGCGGCAGGTTGTCGAATAATTGTGGAGTATTGGGCGTACTTTTGATGACCTGGTTGGAGATAATAGTGGCAGGTTGCCGAATAATTGTTGAGTATGGGTCGTACTGTTGATCGCCTGGTTGGAGCTATTTTGAGCTTATGGGCCTTCGCTCTCCACACAACATTCCAGCCCATTTATTTTGGGCTTTGCCTCTTTTTTTTTTTTTTTTTTTTTTTTTTTTTTTTTTTTTTTACCCTCTGATGGGGTTTATACAGATGTCTTCGAAAGATAAGAAAAATAAATTACATCACTTTAATGTAAGGAAACCTTTATCTTCCTTCTAGGTCTTTCCGTAGCTTTCTCAGAAAATAGGAACATGCATGATGAAAGTGTGAGCATCTTCTTTGGCTTTAGTAAGATCTCATTTTTTCTTTTTCTTTTGCGTTGTCCCCATGTGCTCTCGAGGAGAGCCTCCATTTTTTTTTTTTTTTCTACTTTTGCTTTCTTAGTGACATGATGGCTGGATTGCTTCATTGGTGTGCAATTGGCGCATGCCATCTCCACAAACTTCTTCAGACCCTTTCCTCCTTTTCCTTTTTCTTTTCTACTTTTGTTCCCACTGCATCTCTGTCCGTCTCTTGGCGAAAACTGTCTCTGTCTCTTGGCGAAACTGAAGGGTTAACTCCACTTGCTTTTCTTGGACATCTTGGTCGTGCCCATCCACTATCACGCCTCTTTTTTCTTTTTCTGCTGTTTGAAACACAAGCTGGTGTACTCCAGCTGTAAAAATCCCATCAAAGTACTTTTCTTTTCTGCTCTTCTGCTTTTGTTCCCCACTCTTCCATATTTTTTATTTATTTTTTTTTTTTTGAAAATCCCTGTAGAGCTTAATGGCCGGTGGGATTTCCTCGCTGTGGACGAACAGCCAGACGTTCATCCCCGTCATGCACAGCTTCAGCACCTCCCATGGTGTCCCCTCGCTTGCAACGGATTTCGGCTATGAGGTGGCAGTTCTCGAGGTTTTCCTTGATGGTCTCGACGGTCCTGCTTCGACGCGGTGGTGGAGCTGGGGAAGTCGAAGTTCGGCTGGGACTCTTGTCCTGCCTCTGCCTGGTCTGGTGGTGGATTTTACTATTTTCTCTAAATAATCGTACTCGTCAAAATCCATCAGACCTTTCTTCTAACCAAACAATAACCTCACGGGTAAACCTCAGTTCTGGCGATATCTCCAGTGGAGCTTGGATTGGAGGGCTTTGGTTTCCTTAACAACGAACTGAAGCAAAGAACCAAAAAATAATGGAAACATTTTTCTCGTCGTACTGCAGCTGAGCCGCCGCGGACCCGTAGGCTCGACGCTCCAGATTCTCTTCGCCACATATCCCAAAAGCTTCAATCTGGGGCTGCCACTCTCGGTAACCAGGATGCAGGGACTGGCAGTATGAATGATTTAGGGGGAGCCATGTGAGACTTCGGCGATGCTCTCTGAATGTTTGATCCCTTCAACTCAGACGGTGTTTTGGCGTCGTAGATGTCCTCGTAAACGACGAATGCGGTGGTAACCCTTAAGCATCTGCAACAGATCAGGAAAGGGTTAGATCTTGCTCTCGGTGTGGTTGTACTCGAAACTGGAGACGTTCTTGGTCTCTGCTTCTTTGTCGCACCGATCCCGGTCTCTTTCTTCGTCTTCCTCTGATTTCAAGCTCAGGCCGTGGACTTCCGTGTCGCTAGTTGGTTCCGGTGAAGGAGCTCCGGCGGCGCTGGTAAAAAAATGGCAGCAATTACCTCATCGAGGAGGAAGAAGGCGGTAATGATCACAACGAGGATTCACCTCAATGTTTCTAGACGCTCCTTCCCGATAACTTCCAGATCCGGTCTCAGTATTTTGGATCGGGGATTGCATGGCGTTGAACCTGTAGTAATTGCCCTGCGAAGAGGACGAGTAGGCATGAGACGCCGGCGTAGAGATACCACGACCCCGTCCCGAACGGGATGTCGTCCAACGTCGTCATCAGGTCTATGGCGCCATTCAACGACATCATTTTTACCGTCGTATTCAGCTGTTAGATTAGGATACGTGATTATGCGTGATAGACGGCAGAGATTGAAGCAGCAGAGAAGCTCATTGTGAAATAAACAACGATGAGTTGAGGTTTTCTTGAGTTGTGTTGAGTGGTGTTTGGAGGTTTGAAACGGATTTTGCAGATTTGCAGATTCTGCAGATTCACGATGGAAGTGAAAAAATGAAAGAGAACCGACATAGTTTTTTGTGTCGATTCCCACAGACGGCGCCAAATGTTGATGCACAAAACCGGATGGTCTTGGTACAACGTAAATCCGACCGTGAATCTGCATGAAATGTAAATGACACAAGAGTTATCGTGGTTCACCCCAAGGTTTGGGCTACGTCCACACTGATTATGTATTTATTTGAGGGAATAGAGAGGAAGATGGTGAAAGCTTCTGAGAGCTTCTGAGGATGAGAGAGGGGATCTCAGGCCTAGGAATTGGCCTCCGAGAGTGAGAGTGAGGCCTCTCTCAATTGTTAGGGTGAGGAGTCCTTTTATAGAATAAGGGCTCCTCACTTATTACATATTTGCCCCTTCCTTTATCACATAATTACATTTAAGTCCCCCGAGTATTTGTACGAGATCTAAATACGAGGCCCTAAATATGGTATAAACAAATGTAACACTAACCATCTCATTAGCTAAAAAAGCAACTCGTTGGTAGTACATTAAGCTAGCAGCGAAAAAACTCACCGAACCAAAAAGACCTTTAAAAGTATTGCACATAAACTTCAAAACAACACTGACCTTAACAAGTTATACATCCATGTGAACATTTCAAGGACTTGAAGGCAAAGCAATTGGCTTCCAACATTAGTAACTAGCAAAATGTACCGATCCGTGCACCAAATATCCATTTGGGAGTATAGACTCTATAGCAAAATAATAATCTTAGAGCGGGGGTCAACCAATCAAAACACTGAACGTCAAGAAAATGTCATCCCAGACCAAGAAACTTATATGAGCTGCTGGAAATCAAGATCTCAAGCAGGTACTGCGCTCTTTCCTTGCAATTTCATGGTCTTGTTCTGCAGCCTCTCCATGAATGCAGGATTTGCTCTTAATCTCTTCTTGACATACGAAAGTCGAGCATCCTCAGCCAGTTTGTTTGCTTTCCCAGCTTCCTCAATGAGGGAAAGAAGTGTCCTGAGGCAGTCCTTTCTATTTTCTTCTCGGTGTTCAAATCTTCACAAGAAATCACGGAAACACTGATTCAGCTTAACTAATAAAATACACAATCAACAATACCATGTTGGAACTTGGAAGTGTTAGGATACACGCACTGCAGTCTGAACAACAATCAACCACTAAGAACTCCATTTAATAATGCAAATGATAATAGAGAAAGAGGGCATGCAGTTGCCAGTTGACTTACCTCTCACTAGTAATTGTAAGCTCATCTTTCCCTGGATGGTACCGCTTTCCAACCAAGTCTCTGAGCCGACGGAATTGATGCTTTGAAAGCCCGAGTTCTTTCACTGTAACAGACAGTTTCACTTTTCTATTCTTGGGATGCCAGGAATCACCACCAGGAGCAAAGACTACCCGTGTCTGCCACCTAAGGATTGGCCCTTCGCCTGGTGGGTCAGCTAGATCCTTCTTGTCATACACATCAGCCTCATCAAATTGTGGGGGGCCGTTGGCTTCCATCTTCTGCAAATAGTCCATGACAATCTCATCCTCAAACTCCTTGAACAACTCATAAGCTTCTTCAGGTTGAAGCTCCCCTCTTTCACACTTATCCCCTAAGTCATTGAACTTCTCTTCTACCTTCCTTTTCATGTCATCTGGAGAAGACAAATTATATTACACGTTATTCAAAGGGAATTGTTATTGGCACTCCAAAAATCTCATTCTACAGTCCAAACTTTCGATATTTGGAAAGAAAAATACACTTGTGAGGAGTGTAGAATGAGATTTTTGGAGTGCCAATAACACTTCCCTATTCAAAACTAAGCAAAAAATTGCAAGTTTGAATCAAAAGATGCAGCTTTGGTGACATTTGAACAGTTTCGTACAATATTCATCTCTGTGATAAGCAAAGAAAATGCTTGACAGCTAACAATTGAATGCACGGAAAATTACCCTTTGACCAAGGTCTAGCCGTGTTATGAATAATGATACTAAGAAAACAACTATTGCAATCATGTCGAAACAGATCAAACAAATGAAATTTTTTTAACACTCTGTGGGCAGATGCCGAAATGTCATAAAGCTTAACACACAAACATCCAGCAACAATAAGTGTATACCTGGTAGGAGCTTATCCCAGCTAAGCATATCCTCGAGAATCTCCTCACACTCCTTCGTATTTTTCATGATCCCGTGCTTAATTGCATCCTCAACAATATCATCCCACTTCTTGGGATCCATGTTGAAGTACTCATCGTTTGACATCCTCTTCATGACTATATCCTTTGCGTTATACAAGTCATCAATCTCTTCATCCGTGTCATGCAATTCCTCAAAATCCGATTCAAACTCTTGGTCCTTAACATCATCCAACGGCTGCATTTGCAATTCATCCATCAGCTCATCATCCGTTTCCTCATGCTTCCCAGCCAATCTCCTCTGCAGAATCGCTTCGAGTATGGCCGGAAGCGCCTCCTCGTCACCCTTAAAATATTTATCTATCCGCTCCTTCAGCTCTATAAAACCAAAAACGACAATTACAACGCAAATTTCAAACCCAATCGTTCTTATCTCTATAAATTTACAAGGCAAAAGAATAATAGTTACAAATATCACTTAAATTCAATAAATTTGTCCCTCCTTGGCACTAAACCAGAAACCCAATTAGCCAAAACATCCAAATAATCCAATCTCCATCAAATTATTTCACACTTTCTTCCTATAGAAAGGAAAAAATTACAAGACCCAAAACCCAAAAAATCCAAAAGATCAAAACTTTAATCTTTGGTAATAAAAAACTTGAAAAAAATAAGAGTTGGGTCACCTTTGTTATTGACGTCCTTAACTTCGACGGAAGCATCTTTCTTTTTGGTTGGGATCAAGCTCGAATCAGCAGCCGGATTGGGGCTTTCGGCGGAGGAGTCGCCCTCCGAGGAGAAGAACCGGCTGAGCAGGGACTGAGTCGAACGGGCGAGTGGGACGTGTGAGGGGGTAGGATTTGGGTTGAATGTTTGAGGAGAGAGAAGGCGATTGCGAGTGTAGAGAGAGAGATTGCTCAGCAGAGTTCGTCTCATGGTTCCTTCCTTCTCTCTCTAGGGTTTATCAAAAGTGGGGTTTTGGGTATCCATTAAAATGCTTTGCTTTCCTTCTTTCATTTTCCTTTCTCCCCAAACTGGAAAACGTAATTTGAAAAATAAAATAATTTTCATCTTACTACCTTAAATTTCTCAAAAATGGCACTTTGGTTATACTTATTTTTCGTTTCACTTTCATACCTAAAATTATAGTAGTCCACCACTTTCATACTTCCGTTAGCATTGCCGTCAAGTGCTCCGTTAACCGGTGACGTAGCAAGATCCATGGATTTAAAGGTCAGTGAACCAAGTCTGCATCAATATAGCTAGCTATCTTCAATTTTACAAGTTAGTTCGTTTTGCAGTCTGTTTTTCGCTGCCTCTGTCGATTGTTTGTATGTCTGTCTGTTTTGCTGCTCGATGATAGAGTTGGTCTGCTCTACCGGATTTCATGCTTCCTTTCGTGCATTTCGAGCCATTTGCGATCAACTCAAGTTTCTGTTCTCTATCTGTCGAAACCGGTGCATCAGATCAATCAGTTAGCTAAACAGCAGACTGCATAAAAGTGAGTTTCGTTCCTTCTTTTCTTTTCTGTAAACACAATGATTTCGCCAATTTGCAAGTACACATTTAACTTAACCTAAGATCATCGACAACCAGAGACATCCGAGTCCGAAAACTAAAACAATTTGAAGAAACTAAACCATGGAGGTCTTGCTTCTTTTGTACAACATTTTTCTAAAGAAAACTAATGAAAATAACTTAAAAATTTTGAGTTTTAGTGTAAAAATGTATTTTTTCGTTAAAGTGAACAATATCGGGAGTTTTTCGTTAAAGTTGCATGCTGCACAATGCAATGTACTTAATCCATGTTCCTTCATCACATTGTCTTTAATCGTCATCAAATTTCCAAATCACTGCCTGACAATTCATCGGAATCAGCTTCAACATCATCGTCGACATCACTCAGCGGCTCCTGCCCGTGCCCGAGAATCTCTTCCATCAATTTCTCATCGGTCTCTTCGTCCTTCCCTGCCAACTTCCTCTTCAGAATTGCTTCAAAGATTGATGGCAATGCCTCCTGATTCCCACTATAGTAGGAATCAATTCGCATTTTCAGCTCTGAAACCACATCATCAAAACCAAAGATTGAAATATTAAATTTAACCTCCAAAAAAGTAAGCATCTTTCCTCCTACTAATCTTGCAAGATCGAATTTTTATTGGAAAAAAAAAAAAACACGAGACACAAAATTTATTTAAAATTTCGGATCAAATAAAAGTACTAACCCCCCCCCCCCCAAAAAAAACCCAGAAACTCAACAAATTCCAACTTTTTTTCCAAGCCATGAATACTGCAAACTGCAAGTGATTAAAACATAAAAATAAAAATAGCATCTTTAAATCAATCAAATTGCGATTGTAATTTCCAAAATTTTCACACGAAATAGCAAATAATTAAAAGCTAAAAATTTCCCAGAAAACCCAAAATTTATATTTCTCAGAAAATCTTAATTACCTTCATTACTGACACCATCATCCCCTGCATCATTGGAAGCCTCTTTCCTGGGTGAGGGTGACTCGGTGGAGTAGAAGCTGAGTCTGGGCCGAGTCGAAGCAGCGAGCGGAGGGCCGAGTTGGGCTTTAGGGATCGGATTGTAGCAGGGAGGAGAGAGAAGACGAGTGCGAGCGTAGAAACAGACATTTCTAAGCAGGGATCTTTTCATCGTTAGGGTTTTTTTCTCTGCTCTGAGTAGGGTTTAAACGGGAAAATACTGATAAAATGGAAGAGTTATCTGGACCTATCGGCGGATTTGAATCATCAGGCCCACATGAATTACGGGCTTTGAGTGGAAAAGTTGACATAATATTGGGCTTGTTTTTTTTTTTTTTTTAAACCTACCTTTTTAGGAATTTTTTTTGAAATGTCATATAAACTTGTACACCCTTTAATTTGTCATAGAAACTAAAATTCTAAGCAATTTATCATACCAACTTTCTGAAATCATCAATTTGTCATCTCATCCTAACTCCGTTAAGTTTTTCAAACCAAAATAATTCATGTGCGAGGCACATGACTTGTGTTCAGGGTTGTTTCTATCATTTTAAGGACTTTTTACAAATTCTTTATTTTTCTTTAGTAAAACCCTTAAATTTTGTGTTTGATGGTATTCATGCGGATCATTGTGTTCGAGTAATGTATGTGCATTTACAACTCCATTTCTGGCACCATACAAGTTCTCAACCAGTTTCTCGTATAAAGGAGCCCATATAAAATTTTATTTTGTGGCATTCCAACTAAACTCACCCACTTGTGTATCTTAGCATATTTTGAGCAACCATACGAGAATGCAATGCAAAATCATTTGATTGCTACCATATCAAAAATATTGTTCCATTGCTTGATTATGATCAAAATAAAAAACACCAAATACTGAGGAAACAATGCTTAAAGTTCACAACATTGTCTTCATCCGAAAAAATTTGACATTAACAAAATGTCTAAATGACAGAAACCCTAGAATTGAGGCTTTAGAAACCCTATAATTGTTTTGATCAAATGCAACTTAATAGAAGGAAGTGGGGTGTTAAAATGACAGAAATAATCTTGAACACAAGTCATGTGCCACACACATGACTTATTTTGGATGAAAAACTTAACGGCGTTATAGTAAGATGACAAATTGATGGTTTCAGAAAGTTGATATGACAAATTGCTTAAAATTTTAATTTATATGACAAATTGAAAACTGTGTACAAGTTCATATGATATTTCAAAAAAATCCCTTTTATAATGGAAATGATTCTCGAACATTTTTTCTTTCGCATGTTTCAATGTAAGGTAGTGTTATCCACACATTCATTTTTACTTCTCGCACGCTTGTCTCAAATTTTAGCCCTTGGATCGAATGAATTCGAGAAGATCAATGGCAAAAAAATTAACAAGAGTGTGTGGGAAGTAAAAATAGGTGTATGAATAACACTTTCCTTCTATGTATTTTTGCTCATGGATTCTATTTAAGTAATTAATTCAAAGATTAAATAAATAAAGGTGTACATAAGAAGAATAAAGTGTACAAAAAAAGAGCACGAAAATTATTTCCATTGTCGAGCCTGGAATGATGGTTTATAATTAAGTAAGACATTAAAGTAATTGATTGTATGATGTAAATATAGCCTAAACCTAAGTGGGTAAAGGATTTCTAATTTGGTTGACATTGCTTGATGTGCGAGATCACTTAAGCACATCCTATATTACTTGGATTAGTAGCGCACACTATCGGGGTGGGTAGCTATAATCATGATAAAGACTAGAAATTACTTTCTTTTGCTAAAATTGGATCACTTAAGCACATCCTAAACTACTCAAATTGGTTGTGCACACCATCAGGGTAAGGAGCTATAATCATGATAAGGACTAGAAATTACTTTCTTTCGGTAAAATTGGGCATGGATTTATCATCACTTAGCAAGAAAAAGAAAGGGAATCAACTATATGTTTTGATACATATTCACAACTATGTAGTTTAATGATACTTTACTTTCATGGTTAAAAGAAATCCAAGTTCAACATATCGCCCATTAATTAAAAGTTCTCAAATCTGTTTCGTTATGAAAAAAAAAATTAAAATAGTTAGAAATGACATCATGTTTTTTTTTAAATATCTTCATATTATGATATTTTTATTTAACGGATGAGTGATGTGACATTTTGAAAATTCTTTCTAATTAGAAACAAAAATAGAGATTTTAATATATAATCTTAAAAACTTTAGTTTTGTAGTTTTATACTCTTAATTTCAAATGTAATTTTGTCCTTCATGTTTGTTTTATTCTTGTAGTCAATTAAAAAAATTAAAATAGTTAGAAATGACATCATGTTCTTTTTTAAATATCTTCATATTATGATATTTTTATTTAACGGATGAGTGATGTGACATTTTGAAAATTCTTTCTAATTAGAAACAAAAATAGAGATTTTAATATATAATCTTAAAAACTTTAGTTTTGTAGTTTTATACTCTTAATTTCAAATGTAATTTTGTCCTTCATGTTTGTTTTATTCTTGTAGTCAATTATTTCTGTTGTAAGTGATTTAGATGGTTAGCACATTGTTTTCTATTATTAAAACCCCTTATTACATAAGAAATCAAATTTTTAACATGTGAATTGTAACCAGAAAGATGCTAAAATATCTCTACCAAAATTTTCCAACTTCTAAAAATGTTTTGTCGAAACTTGACCACCTGTTAGTCTTTTCTTTGTGAAAGGTTGAAAAATAAGCATGGCTACAGGCAGATCACATATGACACACCTCGACCTAAATCAGGGCGTGCTGGCCGTCACGTGGGAGTGACGTAATCATGTGCACAGTGCGGAAGTAATAAAGATATAAGGGAAATGCGAATGAATAAAAACCAAATTACTAGCAGTACTAGATAATATAGAGTGCGAGCGAGATTAAGTGTGAAATACACAACCAGAGCATAAATATCCTAGATGCAGTCAAGCAAGACAAGTACTAAATGTACAACACCCAAGGGTGATCCTAATTTTATGATTTTATGTCAGAATCCCCACCGAAATCCTCGTGATCCACCTAAGCACTTCTACCTAAAACCTAAAGGGGCGCAAAATAGAAAATATGAGCGGGCAAAAACAAAGTTTTTCAAAATCATTTCATTTCTCAAAAGTTCTAACCCCTTACCGTAAAACCTGTATAATTTTCCCAGAAAAAATATAATATATGCTATATCAGAATTCATGCTTAAGATGAAAATCCATTAGGGGTGGGTTCGGTTTAAATCGGTTCGGTTTTTTGCCAAAACCGAAACCAAACTGAAATTTCGGTTCGGTTCGGTTCGGTTCGGTTCAAATTTTTTTCGGTTTTTTTCGGTTCAGTTTTTTTTCGGTTCGGTTTCGGTTTTTTGTTTTTATTTTTTTTCAAAAAATGAAAAACATTGAAATTTTAAATTTTAACATATCCAACACAATCATAACATAAACATTCTAACTATAATCAAAGACAATGAAAATAAACATTTAAAGTTGAACTAAAATCATCAATAAAGTCTTTCAAAGTCCAAACTAACAACCTCACAACACAAAAAACGTACAAATGACTTAGAAAAGTTAAATTGTATGATGTTGTTCAAAGATCAGTGTTGTTTGCTTGTAACTGCATGTTGACAACTTGATTAGTAAAGGTAATGCGTGGGTGGATTTATTTAGTGTGTGTTGGATTCTTTTCCATCACAAATTACCCAAGTAATCTACCCGAAATAAATGTTTATAGATTATGTTACATGTTATATGAGAGTAGATTTGGAAAAGAAAGCTGGCACAGAAGTAGACAGTGCTATGGAGATGGATGTAGGTACTTCGGGAAGAGGTTTGGTTCTGGAACCTTATATGGGGGAGAAATAATAGGTTAGGGTTTAGAGTTTTTATAGGCCTTTTTTTAATATTTTGAGCTTAAAGTTTGGCAACACATTGGGTTAGCACATTTTAACTTACAAATTGGGTTTAGAAAATAATACCCAAAACAAATAATTAAATAAAAAAATTAATTTAATTAATTCGGTTCGGTTCGGTTTGGTTCGGTTTCTAGATCACTAAAACCGAACCGAACCAAAAGAATTCGGTTCGGTTCGGTTTTTTCAATTCGGTTCGGTTTTTTCGTTCGGTTTGGTTTTCGGTTTTTTTCGGTTTTCGGTTTTTTGAACCCACCCCTAAAATCCATAGAAGTATATCATGCCAAAGTAATCTAGTTAAATATATCAGTGCCATATATCATAACAGCCAGATCTACCTAACATGACCTGCACGGCTGAGTATATAGCTCATAACCAATCTCAATCATATCAAGTCAAATCCTGCACACGTGTCGGAACCACCTAAAGTGGTATGTACAACAGGACTAGGTGTAAAATAAATATGCTCTAGTGCTACGATCATGTGAAGACTGTGCGAATAATCACGGGTCACCTACGAGTCAGAACCACCTAAAGTGGTCTGTACGTCAAGTCTGTGCACCTAATTTGGATCCAAGGTGAGCATATGGTGAGGGAGGTGAACGTCACATGAAGGACTGTGCCATAACTCTGGGCGGGAGCTCTAACACTGGGATGCAGGTTTATGAGCTCTCAATACATCACAACATATCTCACATAATTGAAGCAATCTTATATCTTTAATTTATGAACTTACCTAGCACTTACATGTGCGTCCGCAGCACCAATCATAAGTATATGCAACTACTAATGCATAAATAAATAGACAGATACTTTGCATGGCATTTCAAAAACGCATAATCATTCAAATTCATTTTATGGGAAAAATCTCAAGTATATAAGTATATACGGAAAACCAAAAGCCCAATCACTGATATGTCGAAGGGTCGTAGCCCCCGAGCCTCGATTGATGGCGCTCGTCCTCCTGATAGGTCTCACTTATATGCGAAATAACTGAATAAACGTTATTTAAAGCACATACACAAAACTAGGAAATAACCTCTCAAACAATGCTCAAATGGGGTATTTGAATATACTACCATGACCTACTCAACCTTAGAAGCATCCCCAAATTTTAGAAAAAAATTTCATGACCCCACGCGCCTTCACGTGCCGGTTAAGGCGTGGCCAGACTCGCAGCTCACGTGCAGGCATGTGCCTGGCACACCCAATGGATTCCCTAACGGCGTTAAGGAATATTCCATTAAAAACTAGAATATGCCGTTAAAGTTACCTGACGGTGTCAGAATATTCCCTTAACTTTGACGGAATATTCTTTTCCTTCTTCCTTGGTTTGCCGGAGTCCGGCGCCGATCACCGCTGCGATCACCGGAAACTAGGAAATTTTAAAACTTCAATATCTTCTTCATTTCTTCACCAAAATTCATGAAATTTGAACCAAATTGAAGCTTAAGATGAGAAGAACATATTCATACCACTTTCAAGCCCTAAAATCCACGAAATCTCGCCGGAGAACCCTCGATAATCAGGCCAAAATTTGAAACTCATGAACTAGGACTTCCCGACGTCCAAAACATTTAAACTTTCTTCCCCGAGCTTCGTGAAGATGTTTTAAGGCTTCCTATAACCTTAAAACTCCATCAAAACTTCAAAATCACGAGTGCATGAATAGAACACAAAATCGAGGTTCTTGGGTTCTTGGGTTTTCGAGTTTTCGAGGGTTTCACGTCCAACCAAAGGTATAGAACAACTCCTAAGCATACTAGGAGTTCAAAGATGTCAACTACACCCTCGATCCATGATTGGAAGTGAAGGTTGAAGGTTGTCCGTACGTTGTACAGAAAATGGATAAAATCCGAGAGAATGAGAGAGAGAGAATGGTCAACAGGTTGCTTGGGTGTGTGTGAGTGGTCCTAATTTGGGTTACCAACTAAAACAACAAAAGCTTAAGTTCTAGTTGGGTCCAAAAATTTAGGAACTTAACATATTGGACACCTCTAAAAGCATGTCACACACAACAAACCGCAACGTCCATGGGCAAAATAGACATTTCATACTGACGATAAAATAATTCGGGACGGGCTATGACAACATAAGCTTATTTGTGCTTTTCCTTAAAAGTCGATTTCTGCTTTGACAATTAACTTTTCTTTGCGTCTACTATTGTCGTGTGCTTTACACTTATTCATATAAATATTAAGGGTAAATTACATAAAACTACCTCAACTATTGGGTCAGTCAAAGTTTCATACCCCTTCTTTAAAAAATTTCAATATCATACCTTATCTTCAAATTTGTTGCAATGCCATACCTTCCGTCAGTTGTCTGTCAATTCCTCTATTAAATGCTGACGTGGCTTAAGACGGAGCCCACTTTCTATTAAAAATTTAATTAAATATTTTTATAAAAAGAAGGTGGGACCTACCCACATTCTTCCTATCTCACCCGTCCCCCCTACCTTCTTTATATCTCATTCCCCATTCATCAGTCGTTGGACGGCACCAATCCCATCAGACCTCAAACAAAAAATCAAACCTAATCCAAAATCAAATTTCATCATCCCACCCCCAGAACCCCCAAAAATCAAATCCAAAACCAAAATTTCATCACCTCAAAACCCATTAAGAATCAATTCGCATCCCACCTTCCCGAGTCATTGTCATTCTGGGTTGTCAATAGAACAAATTGCATTCTGGGTCGTCACCGCCGACACCGTCTGCATCCCTTTCGTACGACTTGATCCTGAACTGTCTGCATCTTCTCCATCACCTTCCTGGCGTATGCGTTTTTCCCTACGTGGGCCTCGAACCATGACCTGGTCGCATCTGCATTGGCCTCTCGCTTTTCCATTTTTTTCTCTGGGTGTGGAGATTTGAAGAGAACGGAGAAGACCGGAAGAGACGGGGGAAAGATCGAGAGAGAAAGGAGGAGAGGTGTGGGGAGGTTAGTGGAGGTAGAGGAGGAGGAAGAGGAGGAAGAGGATGAGGGGGATGGGGAATGGGAGGAGTGCCATGGAAGGGAGGAGGAGATGGAGGAAGAGAGGGTGCGCGGCGGTGGGGTTTTGAAGTTAAGGGAGGAAGGGTTGGGGGGGGGGGACATAGGTGGGATAGGAAAAAGGTGGGTGGGTCCCACCTTCTTTTTATAAAAATATTTAAATAATTGTATTTTAAAATTTTTAATTATTTAATTAAATTTTTAATAGAAATGGGGCATTGTCTCAAGCCACGTCAGCATTTAACAAAGGAATTGATAGACAATTGATTGAAAGTATGACATTGCAACAAATTCGAATATAAGGTATGACATTGAAATTTTTTAAAGATGGGGTATGAAACTGTGACTAACCAAATAGTTAAGGTAGTTTTATGTAATTTACTCAAATATTAACCTGCTGCTGAGAAGAGCACACCATTTCCCCCTAATATAATAAAAGATACCCTCTTTTTACAGCATAAAACAAAGCTTATTTTGAAGGGTCCAATCCGAATGCATTAACCATGAGACTAATTGTAAATCTAGACATTAAAAAAAAATCAACGAAAAGTCCTAAAAAACTTTAGTTTTAATGAAAATTGACAAATAAATGTGTAAGTACATAGTATTAGGAAAGGTAAAAATGTGGGTTTTCGTTAAAAGTAAACAGTACCGGAAGTATTTCGTTAAAACTTCCTTTAAAATGCTTAATTATGCTTAATGGGCATGGTTTACATTTTGTTCAACCATACATGATTGACTCTCGAAACTACCAAGTACTTGCTAGTTGTTAAAGAATATTGTTGAAGCACCACATATACCCGGAAGAATCCTTTCGAAGCACATAAGTCAACCTAACTTCCTTATTATGCTGCATGTTAATTTAACAAACCAGAACAATGGTACATCTGTTTCTTTGCATTTGAGTTAAAATCTTATTTTGTAAATTAGAGTGTTTTCTTTTAAAAACTAAAGCATATTAATGTATAATCATGACTAAATATTTGATGATGAAAAAATTTAGCTACTCTCACACCAGCACTAGAGTATATCCACAACCTCAAGTTGGAAAGACTTACGCATGACACCTAACTGTCAACTCCCACTAGTATGGATTGACGTAGAACTTTACATATCGTACACCAACTAAAATGCTGGCAGCAAAGATCAAACTTGAATTCAAGATTAACTACAAGCATGATGTTACCAACTTAACGGCGTTAGGGTAAGATGACAAAATGATATGACAAATTGCTTAAAATTTTAGTTTATATGACAAATTGATGATTTTGGAAAGTTGAAATGACAAATTTACAATTTTTGGACATTTTTTCTTTCGCATGTTTCATTGTAGGGTAGTGTTATTCACACATTCATTTTTACTTCTCACACGCCTGTCTCAATATTTGGCCCTCAGATCGAATGAAATCGAGAAGATCAATGGCAAAAAAATTAATAAGAGTGTGTGGGAAGTGAAAATAAGTGTATCAATAGCACTATCCTTCTATGTATTTTTGCTCATGGATTCCATTTAAGTAATTAATTCAAAGATTAAATAAATAAAGGTGTACATAAGAAGAACAAAGTGTATGAAAAAAGAGCACAAAAATTATTTCCATTGTCGAGCCTGGTATGAAGGTTAGTAATTGAGTAAGACATTAAAGTAATTGATTGTATAATGTAAATAGAGCCTAAACCTAAGTGGGTAAAAGATTTCTAATTTGGTCGACATTGCTTGATGTGCGAGATCACTTAAGCACATCCTATATTACTCGGATTAGCAGAGCACGCTATAAGGGTGGGTAGCTATAATCATGCTAAAGACTAGAAATTACTTTCTTTTGGTAAAATTGGATCACTTAAGCACATCCTAAACTACTTAGATTAGTAGTGCACGCCATCAGGGCGGGTAGCTATAATCATGATATTACTTTCTTTGGGTAAAATTGGGCATGGATTTATAGTCACTTTGCAAGAAAAAGAAAAGGAGTTGTATCAACTATATGTTTTGATACATATTCACAACCATGCAGTTTAACGATACTTTATTTTCAAGGTTAAAAGAAATCCGACTTCAAATCATATTGCTCATTAATTAAAAGTTCTCAAATCTACTCCGTTATGGAAAAAAATAATAATAATTAAAAAAAATAGTTAGAAATGACATCATGTTCTTTTTTAAATTATCTTCATATTTTTATATTTTTATTTAACAGATGAGTGATGTGATATTTTGAAAATTCTTTCGAATTAGAAACAAAAATAGAGATTTTAATATATAATCTTAAAAACTTTAGCTTGTAGTTTTATACTCTTACTTTCAAATGTAATTTTGTCCTTCATGTTTGTTTTATTCTTGTAGTCAATTATTCTATTGTCAGTGATTTAGATAGTTAGCACATTATTTTTTATTATTTAAACCCCTTATTACATAAGAAATCAAATTTTTAACATGTGAATTGTAACCAGAAAAATGCTAAAATATCTCTATAAATTTTTCCAACTTCTAAAAATGTTTTGTCGAGACTTGACCACCCGTTAGTCTTTTTTTTTTTCTTTCTTCAAAATAAATGTTTCGTGCACCTGAGTGCCAAAAATGCTATTTTAAAAACTATTTTTGAAAACAACGAAAGGTTGAAAAATAAGCATGGCCAGAGACAGATCAGAGAAGCCGATTTGTGCTTTTCCTTAAAAGCCGATTTCTGCTTTGACAATTGACTTTTCTTTGCGTCTACTCTTGTCCTGTGCTTTACACTTACTCATATAAATATTAACCTGCTGCTGAGAGGAGCACACCATTTTTTCCTAATATAATAAAAGATACCCTCTTTTTACACCATAAAACATAGCTTATTCCGAATGGTCCAATCCTAATGTACTAACCATGAGACTAATGTAAATCTAGACATTAAAAAAATGCTTAATTATGCTTAATGGGCATGGTTTACATTTCGTTCAACCATACATGATCGACTCTCGAAACTACTAAATACTTGCTAGTTGTTAAAAGAATATTGTCGAAGCACCACATATACCGGAAGAATCCTTTTGAAGCACATAAGTCAACCCGATCTCCTTATTATGCCGCGTGTTAATTTAACAAACCAAAACAACAGTACATTCGTTTCTTTGCAATTGAGTTAAAATCTTATTTTGTAAATTAGAGTATTTTCTTTTAAAAACTATAGCAGATTAATGTATAATCATGACTAAATATTTGATGATGAAAAAGTTTAACTACTCTCACCATTAGCGTCTAAGTATACTCACAACCTCAAGTTGAAAAGACTTACGCGTGAAACCTAACTGTCAGCTCCCACTAGTATGAATTGACGTAGAACCTTACATATCGTACACCAACTAGAATGCTGATCAGGGCCGGTCCAGAGATTTTTGAGGCCCAGGGCAACGCCGAAAAAAGTGCCCTAACTTCATATAAGAAAATTATTTATTTTCACACGTAAGACATTGATAAAATTATACTTAGAAAAGCACTTCAAACTCAATAATTTAGAAACACAAAAAGACTAATTTATTTTGTATTGAGAGAAGAAAACCAAACAACTCTGGGCTTATAAGTTGATAGATGATGAATTTTGTTTTCCATTTGAACTTTGAAAGTGTTTTTGTATAAATCATGAGGTGTTTTTTCTTATTTACTAACCTTGTCAATATGGGACTAAAAAAATAATGATGTTTTCGAGTCTTTAATTGATATGTATTAGTAATGAATGGGCATTAAATTAAATATTTTGATAACACGTCATATAATTTACAAATTTGCGCTAAAAATTTGGTCTACGTATTACTCATTGTTGAAGATTAGACTTGAATTGAAACGAATATTTAAAAATAACAACCCACATAGCTACTAGCTAGTAACTAAAAATAAATTAACAACCAAACAAAAAATAAATTAACAACCAAACAAAAATTTGTAAAAATTCAAAAAAAATAAACATGCACATAGCGTTTCGAACTTAGGACCTCTTGTTAATTTTAAACAACAAAAACCATTGCTTCTAATTAAACTTCTTGATCCTTTAACCAAATTTTATAAATTTATACTCTTACGAAAAGAAATTTGTAAAAATTAGAAAGTAAATAAGCACATGTGGTGTTTTGAACTCAAGACCACTCATTATTTTCAAATGACCAAACCACCTCTTCTACTTAAATTTATGTCTCACAAGTTTTATAAATTTATACTCTTATGAAAACATATATAAATATATCACCCTAATAATTTTGATGCCCCCAATATTTTTGGACCCCGGACAGTTGCCCTGCTTGCACTGGACCTGGGCCGGCCCTGATGCTGATAGCGAAGATCAAACTTGAATTTAAGATTAACTACAAACATGCTATTACCAACTGAACCAACCCGGCTCATCATGACTAAATTTAAAGACAAACTAATAAATTTTTTTCCCTCGTTAGACAAGATAATGAAATCAAAACCTTTTTAATCCGTAAATTGTGGTGAAATGGTCGAGAAATGGCGAGCCTCTTTCTTTTTGCCACTATATTGTCTGTTTGGAATTGGACCCATGCATGCACTCAGACATAGTTAGAATCTTCGACAACAATTTTAGTTGAATTAGGTAATTAATCCCCTGCTTTTTAGTTGTATAAATAAAATAATATAAGCGGCAAGCTGTTGAACGTTGATGAATCGTGCAAACTGAAAAAATTAAGTTGCTATAATACATATTTCTATTCGAGCGATGTTATAATTTAATTTAAATGTCATTTTTTTATTATCTAAATTTAAATTGAATCGTCACGGATTTTGACAAAAATAAGAGAAGCTAAATACACGACGACATTGAGTAAGTGGCGGGGAAAGGTCTGGGATTCAGGCAATCGTCCAGTAGTGTCGTACGTAGTGAGTTTAGTGCACTTAGCTAAAGTGGCTTGGATTTCACATCCATAAAATAAGATGCATAAAGTCTTTAATATGGTTAGAAATCGTTATACAAAAAGAGATTCAAAGTTAAATATAAAAGAAACACTACTCTTAGCAACCTTATAATTTCGTTTCAATGTCTTTATAATAGGAAATAGAGCAACTTCCTTTCTCAAATGGCACTCAACTAGTGGAGTCACGGGGTGGGCTTCTAAAGATGCCTTGGAAATTCTCAAGATTTAAAAAAGTAAAGAAAAGTGGGTTTTTTTATAATAATTGCCTTAAATTGTGATTATAAAGCTTTGCTTAGGGATCCCTCCACGTTCTTTATAGTCAAAACTATATTGTCCCCTAAGTGGACATTGGAATGAACAAACAAGTCATAACTATATGATGTTTCTGAATTTGGATCATCTCTATAACTTAATGTTCAGAGCATGGATCAGAAAATTGGGGGAGATTTGGTTTGTGTGAGGTGGGTTAGCAGATGAGTGAGTTAATAAGAACCGTCAGTTTTAATTTAAATGGTCCAAATTGCCTAGTCTAGCTTTCGGCTCCAGACAATGAGGTCCGTAGTAGATCTCTGTTCAATACTTATATATAGGTTTACATTGCAATATGTTAGCCTATGAGGGTTTTATTCTTAATTTTCCCTCATATGGAGCAATTAAATCACTTGAGAATGTTCTACTTCTAGGTTAGATAGTTTGAAAAAGCTTGAGGAAAATTGGAAGTTTGAAATTTTCTCATGGAAGAGCCATTTTAACGAAAAGGATTTACATACAACCCTTCTAGATTTAGATGTAACATGTCATAGTAACATCTAGAGCAATATACTTGTCACTCCACTTGTACACGAAATATTGTATTCTATTTTGCTTGGTTCATCATGGTTATCATAACAATGTCTTCACATTTTTTAAATGAAATAGATAATATAAATATTGAATAAGAAGGATTATACCTAAAAGGGAAAAAGTTAGTCAATGTCATAAGAGATTATGCGACTCAAATTACACATTATAACTCAGACTGCAGATGCCAAGGCAACCTACTTCTTTACCCCTCTTAGAAATTAGAAGAAGTCAGATTCCGATAGAACGGTCCCACTGTCCCTACGGACACAAGCTAAGAAAACCTAATTACTAAATAGCAAGGTGAAACCCATAAATGGAAAAGGAAAAGAAGTTGAAGAGAAAAGAAAACAAAAAATTGAGGAGATTGCAAGGGTGAGTTTGGTAATGTGGGGGTTGCGTTTCTCATGTGATACATTGCTTTCTGGTCAATTATCATGTGATGCGTGCATGGTAAAAATAGACATTTGGGTTTCTCATGTGATACATTTGCACCTTATGTTTTGACACAATGCTTTATAATATTGACACGAAAATTAACGTTAAACTGTAAGATGACAGAGAATTCATAGAGACTTCCACTTTTGAGAGAATCCCCCTTAACATTTCTTGTCAAGTCAATTCTCAGATGAAGGTGACTAAACATATCCTCATTTATAGCACATACATATTCACCAAGTAATTGGGTGAATGCAATTACATATTCACCAAGTATGTGGGTAGTCTTAAATTTCAGGTAGACGGCCATGGACCCACTCCAACAACACTGATACTGTACCCACTTGGCCATCTGCTCAATCCATCAGGTGTGAGATTTTAATACAAAATGCCTTGGTGTTAGTTAGATTGGAGTAATTCTATTTAAAAGGCTTGTTCTCAAGCTTTGTGGCCGTTGTGGGACAAATGAATTCTAATACTCCCCCGTAGGTGAGACCCTATTTTATGGGTCACACATGGAGTTTCACACATCGGCAACCAAGTGGAGCCAAGATGGGGCTCACCCGTTCGCGCTGGACCAATGCACGTGACATCTTTTGGCCTACGTGGAGCCATATCAGGGCTCACCTATTTGTGCGGGGCCATAGGAGACCCACTCGTTCACGTGGATGTATGAACCCATCCCCTAGCTCTGATACCATCTTAAATTTCAGGTAGACGGGTCATGGGCCCACTCCAACAACACCGATACTATCCCCACTTGGCCACCTGCTCAATCTATTAGGTGTGAGGTTTTAATACAAAATACCTTGGTGTTAGTTAGAGTGAGGTAATTCTATTTAAAGGACTTGTTCTCAAGCTTTGTGGCTGATGTGGGACAAATGAATTCTAACAGGTAGGGAGGGTGTATGCAATGAACTTGGAGTCGGAAGTGTACGAAGAATTTCATGTAACGAAAAATTATTGTGATATTATGTAAATACATGATATTATGTGATATGATTTAAGATACTAGTACAATATATGATATTGCGAGATTGAACTGAAATACCGTTGAAATAATATATAATAATTAGGTTTTTTTTTTTCTTTTTTCTTTTTTCTTTTTTCACATTAAGTCTTACCTACTTGAACATATATAGAGACCCATCAGCCAGCATTTCCATGGACCCCATCACACTGGATGCTTGACTCTGAAAATTGACAACACCCCTTCAACTTCAGGCTTTCAGTCAAAGTTAGGTCCTCTCTCACATGAGATTGCATCTAATTTGATCTAACCAGAAAAAAAAAAAGAAAAAAAAAGACTTCTCGAAATAGAAACTCTAATTACAACTATTTTAAGTCTATCATATCTTGTTATATTTTTTAACTTTCATAAATCGCGATGCATGTCTAATTCAAAATACAACTGTAGTGACGTAATTCAGTGAAAAATATGTAAATTCTTGTACAAAAGTGATGAATTTCGACGGATTTGGATCCTATCCTAATCTTGGGAGGCGGAGCCTCCTAAGCAACTCACATGTGCCATTAGATTTTGATTTAACGGCTACAATTATTATAATTTTTAAAATGACCTTCTATTTGTAGCCGTTGGATTTTGAATCTAACGATCCGTGTGATTTGCTCAGAAGGCTCCGCCTCCCAAGCTCAGGAAAGGATCCAAATCCGAATTTCGACCTTGTGATTTGGCAGTGGGACCATTACAAATGCTGACCACAGTAACACACACATCTGTACATACGCAGACGACATTTTTTCTGTTGTCTATATACTAGACCTGTGTCTGTCTCCAAAGCCTCAAACCACCGTAGAAAGAGACATACAGAAAAATACGTTAAAATTCAAAAACCAATTAAGTCTTTGGGTTTGGGTTCGATGATAAGAAAGCATCAACTGACTTTTTTGAGAAGCAGCTGGCTTTAAAGAAAAAAGAAAGCAAAAGTCGAAAATTTTACTCTGGTACCAGAGGCTCCCTTGTCTGCAGTGCTTGATGGCATAGGAATTGGATCATCTCCGATCTATTCACTGGGATCCAGAGGATCAATTAACACCAATTGTTCGTCAAAAGTTGTACAGTTGTAATTGAATGCTTTTTATATTTTCAGAAGTAAAATAGTTTTGTTTTGCATGAAAAATATAAAAATAAAAAATTATGATCACACGATTTTTTATGAACGATTGTTATTAATTAATCTTCGGAATTCCTTATGAAGAGATCCGAAGAGGATCTAATTCGATGGCATATACCCTCAAAATCCAACAAGAAGACAAACCATAACCCACCTAAAGAAGCCATTCCCACAATTAAAATTAAAAACTCATATCTTAAAAAAAAAAAAAAAACTTAAAAAGCATTTCTGAATTGTAAAAATGCTATTTAAATAAATGTTTTTTTAAAGAAGTACGTGCTAAGTGCTACTTCTTCGTGAAGTACTTCTATGTTCCTACTTTCGAGCACGATTGTCAAATGAAAGTACTTCTAATATAAGCATTTTAGGACAAAAGTACTTCCTAGCACAACAATCTAAATACTTAATCTCAAGTCAACAAATACAAATAAAAAACAGATATAAAAAATTTAAAATCAAATTCTATCCTATATTTTTTTCTATATTGTCTCCACTTAAATTCACCACCCCATTATTCTTCTCTCCTCTCAAACCAAACCAGTTTACTCCTTCTCTCTCCTCCCTCCCTCTCTGTCTAGGCAACCATGCCTCTCACAGAGAGCTCAACTGCAGGAGCAGAGCACATGAAATGGAGAAGACCCAGAACCCAATTCAACCAACCCATTTCAGAAACGGATCCAGCCACCTCCCCCCTCCAATCCACCCGCTGCAAATCCACCATCTCCTCCCTCCTCCTCTCCAGCTTCACTACCTCCACCACCAACAACAACGAAGCCTTACCCACAAGCCTTACCATCAAGAAAAAGACAAACTTTCCCTCGTCGTCGTTCAGAGGCCTGGGCTGCGCCGCCTCCGCCTCGCAGCAAGTCTCGGTGCCGGAGGAGATTCGGAACTCCGCCGATTGGAAGGGAAAGAAGGTGAAGAAGAAAAAGGAGAAGAAGAGCGCCGCCGCCAAGGGCAGCGCTAGCAACGAGAAGAATGAATACCGGGATGTCGGTGATGGCGGGCCCACCATTGGTATAAATTCTGCAACTTGTGTGGATTTTCAGGATGTTTGGTGCGGCCCCGGAATTGGGTTCTCGCCGGAAACTGCGGGCTCGGTGGATTGCGTGGTGGCGAGGAGGAATGTCTCCGGCAGAGGCAAGATTTATGGGGATAATAATAAGATGAGCAGCCACATGAGCAGCCACAGGGAGGTAAAAACTGATAAGTTTTTATTTTTGCAGTCAATATCTTCATTTAATGCTTCTAATTTGTGCCATTCTATTTTTTATGAGTTGGGATTACTATTTTTTATTTATTTGTTTTTTATTCAAGCGATATTGTAATCTAATAAAAAAAACATAATCAAAACTATGACGGGATTTGAACTTGAGTAATTTTTTTTACGAGGCGATATTCTAAATTACTCTGATTTACAAAGAGGCAATATTCTAAATTACTCTCATTTACGAAAAGAGAAGGGAGGGGGATTCGAATTGGGTGTTTGAAGGGACGTACAAACTGTCGTAGCCAACTAGCCTGACCCTCGACTGACAGCTTTTATGGCTATTTGGTGCTTGATGAGGATATGCTGCATTGATGGTGGTCTTTGATCATTTATACATTAGGATTTGTATTTAAAGCTGATTTTCTGTAAATCTTGTGCTTCACGGGATTATTATCTCATTAATTTTTCCCTTAATTATTTTGGTAAAGCTAGGCTCTTGATCTGTTTGGTTTTATGATTTTTCTTGGGCACTTAAGAGTTGCCTTGAATTTACACCTTTTGATTTTCTCCTAACAAGTGCACGTATTAATTTGCGTAGTTTAGGAGAGATTTGTCAGTGTACCACGCCGTGTTCTCGAAAATTTTCTCATAGTTTGGGACCCGGCCTAGTTTGTAATCCCACACTAAACGGGATATATATTTATGATTAGATTGTGTTAGTCTTCTCGGATTTCGTTTAGTGTAGGATTTTTCCTTGTTTTTCTCTAAATACTGAAGTGAATATCAACTTAATTTTCTGCTTCTGTGATGTGTAAATTCTTGTTACATATCTAATTTGTTTGTTTGATTAAACTTGATGGCAGCGTCCTTGTTTCGCAAGGCGAAACGTGAGCCCCGAAACCATCTCGTTTCTGGATTCTGAACCGGATTTTGTCTCGAGCCGCCCTGAATCAGAGGTATTTGGAAGTAGGTGTTTTCGGCATGTCCGGCATCCATCCCCTGAAGGCCTTGCAGAGGTGAGTGTTTCTATTTGCTTTACTTTTGCTTTTGCCTGTTCCGTCTCTCACTTGGTTTGGCACTAAAATCTGTTTCATGTAGCAATATTAGTATAAGGTCTCTGATATCCTTGCTCTGGTTTGGCAAGAAATCTAAATAATATGCATCTTTGACGGTGGAAACAAATTCGATAAAGAACATATTAACATTACGTATGTTTGACGGTTTGGTGATTGCAGATTATGCTGTTTCAAAGTAGTCTTATGATGGGTGGAAGAATGGATAGATTCCGTGACTGGAGACTCGATGTTGATAGCATGTCATATGAGGTACCTTTTCGCAAACTTCATCTTTGTTCCAAACGTTTTTACATTTCGGTTACCTAAAGTCGGTAATGTATGCATTTCTGTTTCTACATTCTCTCATAGTTTTTTGCTTCCTTTCTTTGCCGATAACAGCAACTGCTCGAGTTAGGCGAGAGAATTGGCAACGTGAGTACTGGATTAAAAGAAGATGAAATAAACCACTGCCTTCGAAAGATTAAGCTTCCAACGTCGAGTGATGCGACATCACACTCATCTGCGAAAGTAGAAAGCAAATGCATCATTTGTCAGGTGAGTTTGTAAAAACTCTAGAGATTATTTCTTAGAAATCATTATCCTTTTTCGGTTTTTCATTTCTTAATCTGTAATTACTCGATCCTTATAGGAGGAGTACGAAGCAGATGACGAGATGGGCAAACTGCACTGCGGACATAACTTCCACTTACAATGTGTAAAACAGTGGCTCACACAAAAGAATACGTGCCCTTTCTGCAAGGTCGAAGCAATATCTAGATGCTAGGGTTGGTGAAATCTTCGTATCCCTTTCGGTACTGGCGTTTTTCGGGTCGCTGTTATTCCCGGCGTTCGTCTCCAATACACGGGCAAGTATTCATTCTTTGGTTTGAAGGTTCCAACTTTATTTGCTTACTTTGAAGTTGGAGTTTCAGTGTCATGAAATTGAACAGTGGTCATAACACTCAAAATATATTACAGTCTGTTAATGTGGCTTTCCCTGCCCAATATGAATTTATTGATTGCTTGAATTTTCAAATGATGGTTTCTGTTGAGTGAACGCTGGTGTTTATACGATTTGTTCGGTCGGGGCGGAATATTCGACGCCGTGAAGGCGTTTCTCGGAAGAAAAATAATTTGGGAAGAATGATGTTTGGTTGCAGAAAGAAGAACCGCAAGTCGTGCTGAAATGGACAAGTGCCCAATCGCAAAGGCATACGTGGCCAAACATTTAAAGAAACGAAAACTTGAGCCAACGTCGCTTACTGCTCTTTTTTCAGCAGCCAAACATTATTCATCTGGGAATTGGTTATATACAATAAGAATGGCGAGTTTAATTTGGCGGGTTAGTTCGTGCTTTCTTCTTCATATCAATGTGCAAAATATTTCGTTAGTCTAGTATTAGTTTAACGGCCTATTTGGAATTGTTCGTAAAACGGTTGAAGTGGTTTCATATAGCCAAAAGCGTTTCTAACTACGTTTGTTAGAAAATCGAAAAGCATATTTAGGTTGTAAGAGCGTTTTCAATGGACAGAAACCATATTTATATCACTTTATATCTTCGAGAGATAAATGTGAGTTAATACTCCAATGGAAGATGTAAATTTGAAATCTCACTGATTTCTCACACACAATTGTCACCTTCAATTAGTGGATTCCCTGGCGCCCTTCTGGCAAGGGTTCGAAACCAATTGAGAGCACTTTGTGGCCAGAGGCATGCCGAACCTCGAGCGGAGATTAGCGCCACACCCCCGGGGGTGTGGGGATACTTCGTGGTCTTTACCCAAAAAAAAAAAAGAAAATCACTTGGAATATTTATTAAAAATCCAGAAGATAAAACCAACAAAACCGCTTGTAGTAGAAATGACCTCGAAAGGAAGCTTGCTTAGAAGTTCTCGTTGCCAAAGGATACATTTGTAATACAAGTATATTCTTATGGTCAAATTGCAAGCATTCTAAGTTCTAACATTTACTCATAACTTACAATCTTTCTGAACTTTGAAGTTTCTGTTGTCATATACATCTTTTCCTTTACAACTTTGTGTAAATCGTAACACGATCCGTCTACAACATACTCGTATACGTGAAGGCCTGTTCGGAGGGTACCTCGCTCGCCATGCTTATCGGCTATGAATTCCTTCTGGGGTTATCTTCATCTGGTTGCATGGCTTTAAGGTTCACGGGTTTCGGGCCACAGAGGGAAACTAAAATGAAGAAATCAGGTCCTGTCATGACGATTGAGAAATTTGAAAATGTGCGGATATACTGTATCTGCTGCCTGCATTTAAACATGACAATGGAGAAAGGAAAGGGAACAGCGGTCAAATAACACATCGATAATCCAATGTTAACTAATCGTGCTAGTAGAAATGTATAGCTCATACCAAGCGACCTCCTACTAAATCATAGTGAGCAAAATGAGGACCGCTGGCTTCTCCGAGAACTTTGAAAGTAACCATTTCTTCGGGAATCAGCTTCACTGTTTCTACTCCATGTGCATAGTCAAGCCCATGGACGAAAGGGAGGGGTTAGAAAAGAGGAAATTAGTTCGCTGGACAGATTATATTAAAGACAGACAGTTCAGATGAATTAACATTGTACCATAAACAGCTTCGAGAGGACATATTAGGTCTTGATCGCCTCCAAGAGCTAAGATTGGGACATTGCTTTTGCAAAGGTGATCCTTGTAAAAGAAAGTTCCACTCCTGTCACATAAACCCCCATCCGCAAAAAGTGTTGATAGCTGCAAGAGAACCTTAGCGGGCACGGTACCTGCAGATTATGATCAGATATCGGTCCAAAATTATAAGCTTCGCATAGCTCCTGAAGGTCGTTTCTAACCAGCCAAACAGCAATAATGCTATTCTTACCATATTTTTGTACCACAATAGTATACCACCTTAGGTGGCATCTGATGTGGACAACAACATCATTTAAATTAATTAGCATTTAATTTCAAAATGTTTATCAATAATTAATAAAAAGATTGTTAATTAAATGATGATTGTGGTATACGAGAAGTCTTCTTCTTCCACCTAAGATTATTTAAGTGTTTTAATTAATAAAAAATTGAAATTAAATGATGTAGCTTGTCCAACTCATTTGCCACCTAAGATGGTAAAGAAATGTGGTATAAAATTGTGGTAAGAATAGCATTACTCGCCAAACAGTTATACAAATCACTAAACAGTTATAAGCAGTTTTTACAATGCAGTTCTGAATGCTTGGAACAATATATGCAGCAATATGGCAGTGTGTATGTTGACTTACAAAAGTTGTTTAAAACAAGCTTTTCGAACAAATCTGGCTGCATCATGCCTTGAGCAGAAACTTGAAGCTTAAGCCAAGACGAAATTGGAGTGCGAGTACCAAGATTATGCACAGCAGTGGCAAATAGACCAAGTGGAACGGCAGGAACGTTTAGAACCTGTGCTGGGTCTGCCTAAGCACCACAGCAAGATTAAAGTTTCCTCATTATATTTTTGGTCCACGAGAATAAAGTTATTGTAGCAAACAGAAAAGAGATTTTTCTTTTTTATAACTTGCCAGAGGTAAAAATAACTTGCACGAAGATCTTGACTGCGTGTAGTCGAGCGATGATGCCAAAGTAGCAACTGATGCCAACCCAGAATCTCGCCCTTGGTAAGCTATAGAAAAAAGTAGTCATTTTAGTGTACAAGAAAGACATCGATCTTCTATAGTTGCTACATAAACAATAATAAAAGGATAATGACACGATAATTAAAACGACAAGTTTAGCCTGGCAACTTACAGCAGCGTGAGAGCATTGCATATAGCAAGATACCGCCCATCGAGTGACCAACAGCAAGGAGCTTGCCATCCCTTGGTTTGCATTGAGTTCTTATATACTCCATCTAAGATGACATGAAGTTTAAGATAACCACTCTATCAAAGTATTAAAATTTCATGTTATCGCACACAGACAAACACACACACGCCATCAGTGATGAAAACTTAAATCTGTGGTTCCTATTAAGAAAACTAAACTGTTCCAAACAACACACAACAAAATTTCGATGTCAGTCATATTAAGGGAATGTCACCTCACCGCAACAGGCACATCCTCTTCCAAGTAGTGATCAAAGTCCCAGTCACACTTTACAATTAAGTCGAGCTGTTTCTGGAAATCTTCTAAGGCAGTAGAAAAACGTTCTTGGAAGTCTGCAAACCTTGATAATCTTTCAGATAATTGCATAAAGGTCTCCATAAAGTTTCTCACTAGTTGCAATTCATCCGATTGAGACACCAAATTATATGTCCCATTCGAAGAAATTGTCTGCTTGGACATGGCATGGGGAGGCCGCTTCACTGCCCCTAAGTCCATACCATATGTGCTCAACCCTGCACCTCTCATCTCAAGAATCCATGTATCATATCCTTCAGCAGACATGGAGCGCGCAAACGAGGACTAAACAACAAACAATTATGTATCAGTAGTCTTATATACGACTCGCGAATTACAAACAAAGAAAGCTAAGCGACTGTTTGGGATTGATTCTGGAACGGCTAAAAGTGTTTTATGACAATCAAAAGCCCTCAAGTTTGGCAAAGAACTTAAAAAATGCGTATGGGTCCTACAAGTGCTTTCTAGAGAAGCACCTGCTACGTACTTCTTCAGGAAGCATTTCCTGATGCTTTCCTAAATTTTAAGAATTTTTTTGACATGTTTATACTAAAAGCACTTCCTACAGAAGCAATCCTAAACGAGCCGAAATTACTAGCATGAATTCTGTAATTTATACATCGCAAAGTATTTACCTTTCAGATTTCAAATTTCAAAGATATTAACTTTTTAATTAAGTTTTCAGTTTTCACAAAAATAATTTGATTAACATAATAATGCTGCTGTTTAATCTTCACCTCGGGAGAAAGATCGTATCCAATCGCATTCGTCGCAAGTCCTGACAGCAGCAGCAGCGGATGATTCCTTGGCTCCGCCTGGATATCAATCAATCAATCATCCATACATACATACATACATACATACATACATACATGCAGAGAGAGAGAGGTAGGGAGAGAGAGGACCTGAGGAGAGGGAAGGTAGCGCCAGAGAGCGAGGCTCCAATCGGATTTTGGAACAGAGACATAGTGAAGCTCGTCGGCGGTACAAACCGACCACCGCGGGTCCTTTCTCTTCTTCAAATCCAAAGCGATGCCATTTGCCGCCGGACTCTGACGAGCAGAGACCCGGAACAGCTGGGGTTTCGGGTCGGGCCATGTGATTTGGCTGAAACACCAACGGTCAGTACCACGATTCGCCGTCAGGGAACGAAGATCCGAATGCGGAGCGAGAAACGACATGTTGTTTTTCTTTCTGGTGGTGTTTGGTTGCTGTTTTTTTGGAGGAGAAGAAATGGTCGTTTCGCGGGAGGGAGGAGAGAAAGTGTATAATATATTAATATTTGGTTAATTTCCTTTATTTGGAGAGATTTTTTGGTGTGACCGGTACACAATATAGTATTCTATATGTCATTATACAAATGATGTGATTGTGTGTTAAAAAGATAATAATTTAAAAAATAAAATTTTCTACCACTTCTATAAAAACACGTAGTGTACCATATGTGTTCTCGTCACACAGAAAAATTTCCTTAGTTGGGAGGAGGCATGACCTGCCGGACAATAAAACGCCTAATAAATTTGGAGAAAATTTTCAATTTGATAGGTACACGAGATGGTACAATACATGTTACTATATAAATGATAAGATATATATATTAAAAACTTAATAATTTTAAAAATAAAATTTCCTACCACTTGTATAAAAACACGTAATGTATCCCCGTGTTCCGATCATAATGAAAAATATCTCCTAAATTTGTTGTTTGGTTGGAACTTGGAAGCATTCTACTTTTGTTGACTTATGTTGAATTAAAATGAGCTTTTTACCATTGTATAGGGTGTGCTATCCACACACTCCATTTTACTTTTCACACATCATTTGATAATTTTTGTGCGTTGATCTTTTTCAATTCATCTGATATGACGGCCGAAAATTAAAAAAAATAGAGTGTGTGGATATCACACCCCTTGTGGATTACCAAAAATCAACATCAATTTAACAAAATTGCATAGTATTTTAAATTATTGAGATTAAAGTCAAGTTAGTTAGTTGAGATAATGCGAGCTTTATAAGTTATACTCAAATTTATGTACTTCTATATATTTTTTTTCGCTAACGTACATGGTTTGTAACTTTATATTATTTAACAAAGTTGTATAAATTGAAGTAAAGTTTGTTTATAAGGGGTTAGACGTAAGAGAATTGTTATTTTTACTCTAAAAAGGTCATCGTGTGCTTCAATTTCATCAGAAACACAAGGAAAATTTTGTACACATATGAGTTCATAATGATGTTTTTAGGGTGTTAATCGCAACTTCCAGACACAATTAGACATTAAACTCACAACAAATATATGTCATCGCGTCGAACTTAAAAGTGGCCAAATGATCATTATACAAATCCCAATTGCTAAAATAATCAAATTTCAGTATATCGTCAATATTTGATCGTCATGTCATCAAAATTTGATCAATCAATTACTGATATTTAATTTTGACCAGTCCACCGTTTAAAGAATTTGGATTATTTTAGCTAATTTTCCAAATATTGAAGTGAAGATAACAACACTAACTCAAAAACTAGTTTGGTTTCAAATGGGGAAAGAAAGATATCACCCTTTTGGATCTTGAGGATTGGGATGCCATTCATCATGTAGGTTTTTGAGTGTTCACTGTATTTGACATGGACCATCGACCAACCAATCGTGGCTTGTTCAGCAACTTCAACTACTTCATTTGCTGTTGTTTTTTATATCTTTGAACAAAAATTTAAGGATTTAAATACCGGATACTTCACAGTACTCAAGAAAGTTCTTATGGATCCTAGGGATCTCCACATCTTAATCATTCATCGTGTATCATACAGTAAAAAATCATTTGACATTTTTTTTATTTAAAATTAAACATAAATAATATCTAACGAAAACTGACCGCACAATGTACGATGAACGATTAAGATGTAAAGATGCCTGGAATCCTAACAAAGTGAATCCGAAGAGAATCATTTTCCATCTTTGTCTATCTTCCTCCACAAACAAAACATTAATTGAAACAAACAATTTGGTTCATCAACTTTGACTTTGTGGGGACTAAAACATTAATTGAAACAAACAATTTGCTTTGTGGGGACTTTGTCGATGGGGTGTGCTATCCATACATCCTATTTTACTTCTTACACGTCCTTTGATAATTTATGTCCGTTGATATTCTTCAATTCATCTAATCTGACGGTTAAAAATTAAAAAGGTGTGTGAGAAGTAAAATAAGATGTGTGGATATCATACCCCTTGTCGAATCCCTCTCTTTTTTGACATGTGCGATATTAGGGGGAGGGAATCAAACACGAGAGGTGTAGTAATGAATACTCTTAATCAGCTAAGATACAAACCTCCTTGAAATTCCTGCTCTTGAATTATAGGGGAAAAAGAAGGGTTTATTAAAATTGTGGAGAGAAAGTACACTCACGTTATTAGTTACAGAACTAGAGTAGCTACAACCATCGAAATCTCTTTCGTGTGGGATTACTCTTTCTAATTTGGCATGAAAATGGAGTGCCTAACAATGTAAGGAACAACTTGGCAACTCATTTAGGTAAAAGCTAAAGCAGTAAGTGAAAAACAAACTCTAGGAACCTAGCCTGCCTACTACATTCATCGACAATTTCACGACCTCAAGTTCTACCTACGAAACACTCAAAGCTTCCGCATATAACAAACAAACTCATCTTCCGTCGACTGCAACAATTTGAAACGGAGGAACCAGCTTTCAGGCCTTGTCCTGCCAAGCACTGAGTACAAATTCTACTTCTCTTTTTTTGTTGACAAGTTGACTAGAGAAAGAACACGCTGTACAATCTCTGTAGAGGCATTCGAATTTGCAGCTTTCAGAGCCCTCTCGGACAACTCTGCCATTTTACTCTCGTCCCCTGTAAAAAAGAAATGATGGTAAAAATACGGATATCTACTTTTTCATAACAAAATGACGTTACTCATCTTTAATCTATCATATCTAGTAAATTTTTCATTACAAGTGGTGAAATACATGCACTTCCTGGTTGATGTAGTTCTAATAACTTCATCTTCCATTACAAAACGATATACGCAAACTGTAAGGGAAAAACACTTGGTGTGAGTAAGTGTTTCAAAGTTCTGACCCTCAATAGGAACACTTCCACACGTAAGGATCTTAATTATTTCCGCAGACTAATTTTTCCATGACTCTAAATTATCTTTTGTATCAGCATGACGAATAAAAACGATACTTATCCCTGATTCCCACACTAGGAGAAACTGCTACTCTGTGGCAAGAAAATGAACATACCTAATATCTCTTCAATTGCACTCCAAAGAGTTGTTGAATCAAGTTCATCTTCTGTTATAACCCTTGTACCTGCTAAGTCCGCCATTAAAGAAGCATTTCTGAACTGATGACCTTCAGCAACATTTGGTGATGGTATCTAAAAATTCAAAAAGCAATTCTCAATTTTCCCCTTAAGCAATACAATCAACGTAATTACAGTTATTAAGAACACGATCAAAACTGATAAAAAGGAAAAAACAATGACTGTTAATTTGCTCTTATATCATGAAGGTCAGACAATCAAGCAATAAAGGTCATCCGACGCCAATGTTTTATTAGAGAACTTTAAAAAAGTACCAGAATGGAAGGCTTCCCAGTTGCCAAAATCTCATAGCAAGTCATTGCACCAGCTCTAGAAACAATAAGGTCTGCTGCTGCATATGCCAAATCCATTGAATGCAGGAACCTTCATTATACAGAGATACATCAGCTTCAATGAAAATACGTAAACATACATCACAACCAAAGGTGGAAGATAAACAAAATCCACTACCACTATTAAAGTTGAACCCTCTCGGGATAACGAGAAAGTTATTGACAGGATTCTTGAATATGAATGCCACATAAAAGTAAGCATTCTTAGCTAGAACATTATCTGAAGTTCGATACAGAACCCTTATGAAATTCTTCCCCAATCTTTCCAAATACGAATGAGTTCTAAAATTTCAGCATTTCATCGTACAGAAGTAACTTTTATTAGAAGTTCATAACCGAAAAGCAGAAGCACTTACGGCGTCAATAGCAAGTGCGGATGATTCTTAACAAGGCTCTCCATTTCATTGTGAACCTCCACTCCTGTTTGCCAAATGATAAACAAGTTATCATTCTCCAGCAGCATCTGATAATACAAATTCAGCAAAGCAATGTTAATAGCATTAGCCCCCAAAGACCCGCCAAGAACCAAAAGAACCTTAGCCTTCTCCAACTCCCCAACTCCGCCGGCCTTGGGAAAAAACCGCCCTGTTGCCGCCGCCTTAGGCACTTGCTTCTTCAAGGACAACCTCACCGGATTCCCACAAACCACACACTTAGTCCTACCACTCGGGAAACAATCAATGGTGCAATTGTAAGCTACAAACACAACATCTGCAAAAAATGACAGAACCCAATTGGCGATTCCCGGAACGCCGTTCTGTTCTTGGATCACAAGCTTGGCGCCAATCAGCTTCGCCGCCAAGCCTAAAGAGAAGGAGACATACCCGCCGGTGCCGATGACGACATGGGGGCCGAAGTCGCGCAATTTTGAGTAGCTGTGGACGACGGACCTGATCAAATTGTAGGGGAGGAGGAGGTTCCGGGGGGAGAATATTGGGCGGTGTAATTTGGTGGTGGGCACGGTGTCGAAGTCGTAGCCGGCGGAGGGTATTGCGGTGCTTTCCATGCTGTTTGGTGAACCCAAAAAGAGGATTTTGGAGGAGGGTTTTGTGAGTTGGAGCTCGTCGGCTATGGCTACGGCCGGGTATATGTGGCCTCCGGTGCCGCCTGCGGCGAAGACCACGCGGAGGTTGTCGACGGCGGCGTTTTGGGTTGCGAGAGCTTGGTCATTGGATTGCTGTAGAGACAAACAGAAGGTGATCTTCAGCTTCAAGGTCCTGCAATGGAAAAACAGAGTTGTTAGATAGAGAGAGAGAGAGAGAGAGAGAGAGAGAGAGAGAGAGAGAGAGAGAGAGAGAGAGAAGGAATTCGGTTACCTGGGTTTTGCTAAGGGGGTTGCGGGGAGTAGGAAAGTTGGGAGCTTGGGAGTGAGAGAGAGGTGGTGGAAGGCGGCAGTGGTGGCGACGGCGGCCATTAAAGGTGAGGTCTTTGGAGGTCTGGGGAATGCATTGGTGGAGAAGGAGTTGCAGAGAGGTTCAGAGTGGTGTGGGTATTGGGTCCTTTGTGACCGCCGTATTCAAAGCCATTGAGGGGGTTTATTTAACCAAATGGGGGAGTTTGAGTGCGACCGTTTGAAGTCAGAGTTGCACATCATGAGCTCGAGTAAAAACAGGCCACCGGTGACCGATGGGCCGGTGGCGACCTTTATTTGTCTTTAAGCTTGCTGATTTGAATGCACACACCACTTTCACTAGAAAAGTTGGACAAGAATCCGGTTCTCATAAAAACATGAGATTTTTAGTATAAAAGAGATATAATGCGACACACCCGACTTTGATATTCTCCAAACATCAGGCTATACACGTGTTGGCTGACACCCGAAGGTGACGAAGTCATATTAGGGTGCATGAGAAATAATAAATATTAGGGCTGGGTTCGGTTGGCAAACCGTGACAAATTCCTTGTGCTACCTACCAGCCACATATATATAATTACCGAAAATCAATTACTGCTCGCCAACCGTCTTCTTGCGGTTGCCAAAAATCGGTTTAGCCAAAATTATTGGCTGGTTCGGTTGGTAAATGGCATAACCCGTGGTTTCCACTTCTTCCTCGCTATCTCCCAGTTCCAGGGGCTCATTTTGATTTTTAGATTGGGGTGCTTGTTTGGTTGCATTGTGTGGTTCATTTTGGGTTAATCCATGTTGTGCACTAGCGGTTGATTAGCTAGACTCCATCATCCTAAACATAAGCAACGCATATACATTCAAAATCATATATATGTACCTGTATATATAGTATCAGTAACCATCGTGCTATCAATTTTTTTAACAATATTTTCTAGATTTATTATGGCATGAATCATATACATATATATATATTTTTTAAACCCTAAAACTAAGGAGTCAACAGTCAAGCATGTAAAAAATACCTAAAATATCTAAATAGAAAAAAAAATTTATATATATATATATATATTGGTAGGTATGGCATACCACCATCATACAAAATCAATTACCAAAGCTATGCCATTAATTGTTGGTTCGGTAAAATGTCAACCGATTATGAAAAAATACCAAAACTATACCATACCATTATGAGCCGACCGATATGGTTCGATCGGTAAATCGGTTTATGGTAAAATTTTCCACCCCTAATAAATATAAACAAAATATTGTAAATTTAAATATAATGAATATGCAATTAAGGAACGTGTTCAAAGCATACAACTAATCCTAGACACTAAAAAGGAAATAAGATAAAATTGAATGAACAAAGAAGTGGGTCCTGCACCGAGAGGACTCGAAGATGTCGATGCGGGAGTGTCTTGACGCCAGGATTGTACGCCTCGATTCTAAATCATGAGGAGATGTAAAACAAACATGAGTGGACCAAGTTGATATATAAGTAGTACAAACATAGTTATTCAATAATGTACTAACCCCCAAAGTTTATGAAAACTAATAGCATAATATATAATAGGTTTTCCGAAAACCATAGCATGCCATCAAACCTTTCATGAAACATATATCGTATAACGTGCTAAATAGTGGTATCATGTATCAGTATCTCACGGCCGAAGCCACCAACCTATGCCCGACCGAAGCTAATATAAGTATCTCACCCGTAGGCAGAACAGTGACCACTAGATAAGCACAAAAACATTGAATATACTCTTTCCAAACATATGTACATATATCTCAAACTATCTTCATAGTATGTAGTCATCCATCATATATACTACAAAGAGTGTAAAAACATGTTCATAAATAGTATATAGTCATCCATCATATATACTACAAAGAACATAAATTCGATAAAGTATGATATTTCAAAATATTCTCAGTAAAGCATGATAATCATAAAGTGTAAATCTAATTTACTCACAAAACGTTTCATAACACGTAACCATTAAATCATAGTTTTCATGTATGCATTTGTACTATTAAAACATGCATTTTCGAAGGGATCCACTCACAGTTACTTCGACATGAAGAGCCATGCAAACTAGCGAAGTCGGAAATGCCATAATAAATGCACCTAAGCACATAAAGGGTTCAATTAATAAAACTTTATTAAAACGATTGAATTTGGGAAAACGGATTCAGGACGTTGAATTATCCTAAGATAGGTCCTAGGTAAATTTCAGAAAAGTCAACAAAAAGTGGACACGAGAATATTCCACATAATATTCCCCTTATTTGGATTGGGTTGGTCAGCCGGTTCTGGGCCTAGACTTTGTGCTAGGTTCTGTGGCCTAAGGCCTGGTTCCATTTGGGTTGGTATTTGGGCCTAGGTCTTTAAGTTGGGCCCATAGTGGGGCCAAAGGATTTAAAGTTTGGGCTTGGAAGCCTGGCCCAAGGACAATGGGTTTTGGGTCTTGGGTTAGCACGGCCCAAGGGCCTGGTTTCAATGAAAAATGGACGTCGGAGCTTCCCCAGCTCCGGTTAACTCAATTCTCAACCAAACGTTGCAACACTATACATCAAAATGAAGCCTGGGAGACAAGGAAGAAGTTCGTACCACTTTCATGACGTATGGTGCGGAGTTGGCCGGAAAATGCTTTGAAACCCACGGGTTCTCATGCGAAGACTGGGTCTAGCCTTCCCGTGATGTTTTCACTATAAACCTTCACCAAGCACCTAAAATGAGTCCCAACTAGAGTTTGTTCAATCTACAAGGAAGGTTAGAGAGAGTCCTAAAGCTTACCAATGTCAGGAACAGCGAAACTTGACGGATTTTCCCCATTGTTTTGCACCGGCTTTCATGGGGTTACCGTCCCAATTGCAGAGGGAGAAGAGAAACGAGGGAGGAAATGAGGTATGAGGGAGAGAAGGTTGGTGTGTGGGTGTGGAGCCGTGTGTGTGCTACTCGGGAAGGAGAAAAGGAGAAGGAAAGTGAGTTGCGAGAGAGACCATCAGAGAGATGGCTCACAGGGTCCGAGAAGAAGAGAAGGAAAAAGGGTCGGAGGACAACCAAAAGGAATTGGGCCCCATGTGGCACACACTTTAAGACCCAAAAGCACAAATAAAATATCTAGCCTAATTTCCAAATAAAATTACCACAATACCCTCCTGATTCAAAATCCGTTTAAATAATCGGGACAAGTTGTTACATAATGTGAGTAGGGGACCGAAATATGGGCAAAAAAACAAAATGTCTTTAGATGAAATGCTAGGGTTTTGTTGCCTTAAAGTTTTGAAGTCATCCACACCCAAGCTTAGAGGACTGAGACGACACTTCAAAGCCAGAAAAACTTCATTCCTAATGAAAAGGTCAAGCACTTTGTGAATTAATATTTGAGAAATTATACGTACAAGCCTTGAAAAGAACGAACATGAATACACTCTTTGACAATGTGCAACGTCAACTCTGAAAAGGAATTAACAACGAACCAACTAGTGTTCATGCCAACATGAATTTTGTGTGCAACCATCAGCGAAGATATATCTATTCCAACAAAGTAGACCCAGAAGGAGTCAATGACACACCAACACAAAATTAAAATACTCGCGAAGAAAGACTCACAAAAAACCTCACCAATGGGGCACATATTGACAAAGAATAAACAAGCAACAATCTATAAGAAGATAAAGGAAGGAGGATAGAAACATGAGGAAAGGGCTTGCCACTGGCCCCAAGTTGGATCAAGTGGTTGGTGGCTACGGAGTTTGTAGATTTAGGGTTTGGTTTACATCTACCTCTCGTATGTTTTTAATATTGGGCCGAGTGCCGTTGCGACATTCCAGAGTGCATGTAAGTTTCTCTCTATGTTAAAGGTTGTTAAATTTGAACTACATAGAATGAAAGCCCTAGCATGTTTATTACATGACTCATGACATCATTCACAAAAAAAAGTAAAATATATTTAATATTGCAAGAAAAATGTTATTTACACACTTATTTTTACTTCTCACATGTCCTTATTAATTTTTTGACAATGAACCGATTGTCAAAAATGAAGAATTTGTAAATAATAATACTCTGTTATAAACGACCTATCATTTTAAATATCTCCTAAACTGTTTATACTAGACACCATCCACAAGACGTGCAAAAAGAGAAAAACATGTCGTGGTCGTCACCTTTCCACAACATTAAAAAGTGACCTTACATAATGTCATGATCATGGCTCTAACTTTCCTTTGGTGCTTCACAGCACTGATAAGGGCAAACACTTGTTGAACAATAATTGTGTTTGTGCTTGAAGTGGTAGTTTGTGCACTTCGAGTGGAGGGTTTGCACACCGAGCGATAATATCCGAGCCCGGGTGAAAACTATCCGGCGTTTAGTAAGTTCAGATACTATACACTATCGGAAGAGTACTGACCTTAATCATTGAAATGGTACCCGAGCTGACAAAGGTTATCGACACTTACATTATAAGTAAACCCTAGCCATGATACTTTACACTATCGAAATAGTACTTAACTTTCCACGATCAAAACTTCGATTAGATTAGTACTAAACTATTCGGATCATTCAATTATATCCGTTCATCGTACATCGTACGGTCAGAAATTATTGTAAATTTTTTTATTTAAAATTGAATAGAAACAGTACTTGACAAAAATTGATCGTCCAATATACGATAAACGAATATGATTTAAAGATTTTCGAAATCCACGTAAAAAAGATCCGGTAAAGATCCTCTCTCCTAAATTATTTGACATTGAGCCAGCTCTGCATCTGACATTTCAGAAAATATGGTAGAAAAGGTCAGAAAATGCGGATTCCCCAAGATGCCCCTATAAAATATTTCAAGTTTTATGTTATTTACGATATGCCAACGCCACCAACCTCCATGGATCAGTCCTATATTATTGTACGCACACACATATATGAAGGGAGCCTTAGAAGGGATTTCTATTTTTTTTTTTTAATAAAAATGAAGATTAGTTGTGAGGCTTACATCAGATGAAATTTAACAATCTGAACTATCTATTTTCAAGTTGCACATCATAGATCATTCTTGCAAAGAATTAGCCAAATTAGAAATATTTGAAACATGTAATTGAGTTCAAAAAAATCGACAATACTTTGTTCTCTAAGAAATATTAAAATTTTATTGTGATAATTAAATAGGCAAATGGTTTCGAATTGAATTGAAATTTCCCTTAAAGGCTTGTGTATATGAATATATATGTATGCATGTATGCGCCCATGCCGGAGACCATGTGACTATATATATATATATATGGCTAAGTTGTCAATTTGACTTCTGAACTATCACTTAACTTTCGATTTCCCTCATGAACTTTTTAATTGGAAAATTAAGGACTTAAACTAATTTTATTGGCCGATTTCCCCATACCGTTATTTTTCATAGATTTCATCCAAATTAACGTTAACTCTTATCATATTCACACCACGTGACTCTCCTTTATGGACAAAAGTGTCACTACGCTAGACCTTCAGACATAAAAGCTATAGAATCACATATATTTGCATAGGCTTATATTTTAGAAATCTAAGGTTTTCAATTATTTTAAAAAATGAAGCGATCGAACTACCCCTACATGTTGTGCACATGCTTCTATTTAACAAAATTTTGGATGGAATGAATGAAAAATTAACAGCATAAGGCAAATCGGCCAAAAAAATAGTTTAAGTCCTTAATTTTCCAATTAAAACGTTCAGGGGGAAATCGAAAGTTGAGTGATAGTTTGGGGGACAAATCGTCAATTTACTCTATATGTCTACATGTTCTGCATACAAATTCATAAATGAAGCCCCAAAGTGATCATCTTCTTTGCCAATTGCTAGGAGAGGGACTTACATACATTCCAAGCCATTCATACTGAATCACTCGTACACGTCTGTAGACATCGAAATTTCGGTAAATAAATGTTGACCGATAAATCAAAGTGTCAACGCTCATGTATTACATAAATTTTACACGTAGCGTGTGACTCAACGAAAATTGAAATGAGTTGGAAAAGTCATCAAATAGGACACGTGTCAACACCTGGCAGAAACGACTTATTTCATTTGGAATATTATATTCAAAATTAGGCCTTGGGAAATTCTATAAATACAAGCCCAATTTCATTCATTTGGGGACCAATTCATATTACACCTTGAAGCTCTGAAGCTCTGAAACTCCGAAGCTCTCAAGCATCCAAGTTCCCGAAGAATCAAGAAAGCCTTTTTCGTTCTTCGTTCATCGTTCTTCCAAGATCAAGCCCCGACGGCCCTTGGATCAACAATCACCAACTCAAGATCAAGCCCCGACGGCCCTTGAAGAAAGTGTTCATCATTCATCACCCGTTCATCCTAAGATCAAGCCCCAACGGCCCTTTGGATCAACAATAGCAACAAATCCACACATCCAACTGTTCTTCAAGATTAAGCCCAAAAGCCCTTGAAGATCCGTTCATCCATCAACCTTCAAGATCAAGCCCAAAAGCCCTTGAAGAAACGCTCATCCTCAAGATCAAGCCCCAACGGCTCCTTGAAGACCCGCTCAAAATCCACCTTCAAAGATCAAGCCCACGACCCTTGAAGAACGTTCATCCTTAGATCAAGCCCAACGGCCCTTTGGATCAATCACACATCCACAAATCAACACCTTACGGAGATCGAATCAGAGGACAAATTAGAGAGAGATTGTAACCCAAAATCATCAAATACAAATATTTGTTTGTGCGCGTTCGTTCTTGTCTCTTTCGTTTCAGGAATTTTCCGTGTTCACAAATTGGCACGCCCAGTGGGACAATCTCTACCTCTCATCTCTTTCTCCGTTCAAGAAATTCGAGCACACTTCCAAAATTAATGGCTTCAAGGAAGGCTCAAACTGTTCCCGCAACTGGCGCAAAGAACAAGAGCGCCCTCGTCGCAAGAGGTGTCACTTTAGGCATCACGACTCGAAGCATGGCAAGAGCTACTTCTGCCGCCTCTTCCACCTCTGCATCAACTCTGTCAAGGGAACAAAAGCACCCAAGGCATGAGCCTTTGATCACCTTAGCCTCACTAAGGGCACCAAGGGGGGAAAGCCCAAGGAAATACTCCGAATCCATGCTCTCCGATGCCGATTCAAGCGACAGTTCAGCCATGCAAGTCATGACCATTGGAGCAACTTCAATCGATGAGCAGCTGGCTCAAATGAATGAAGCAATCGCAAGGCTAACCCGAACTGTGGAAGAAAAAGACTTGCAAATTGCAGCACTAGTCAACCGACTGGAGGCGCAGGACGGCGATAAACCCGACCCAGATGATGATCCACTAAAGGGAGGAGCTGGCGGAGACGAAGAACCCCCGGTGAAGAAAATCGATGGGAAGCCGGAGCCAGACCAAGCAGCGGCACTCATGGGATCTCTTTCTATCCAGCAGCTGCAGGAGATGATCACCAACACCATCAAGGCACAGTATGAAGGGAGCTCACATACCTCCTTGTTCTACTCGAAGCCCTATTCCAAGAAGATTGATGCCCTAAGGATGCCAAAGGGTTATCAACCACCAAAGTTCATGCAGTTTGATGGAAAAGGAAACCCAAAGCAGCACGTTGCACATTTCGTCGAAACTTGCAACAACGCGGGGACGGAGGGAGACTACCTTGCCAAGCAGTTTGTGCGCTCGCTGAAAGGAAATGCCTTTGAGTGGTACACGGACCTAGAGCCTGAGTCCATCAACAGCTGGGAGCAATTAGAGCGGGAATTCCTCAACCGTTTCTACAGCACCCGCCGCACTGTGAGCATGCTAGAGCTAACGAGCACAAAGCAGTGGAAGGACGAGCTAGTCATTGACTACATCAACAGGTGGCGCACTCTAAGCCTCGACTGTAAAGACAGGCTCTCGGAAACCTCTTCAATCGAGATGTGCATCCAAGGCATGCAATGGGGTTTGCAATACATCCTTCAAGGCATTAAACCACGGACCTTTGAGGAATTGGCCACTCGCGCCCATGATATGGAGTTGAGCATCGCCCATCATGGGAAGAAGGAACCGATCGCCAACTACAAAAACGACAAAGCTCTTGAGACAAAGGTGGAAAAGGCTGCATGGAAACCCACCAAGGAAGCGATGATTGTCAACACATCTCCCGTCAAAATATCCACACGAGGCAAGGCGATTCAAACCGAAGCTTTTCGTGATCAAGAGATGCGTAGACGCACTTTGAAGGAGCTTGAAGAGAAAACTTATCCATTCCCTGACTCTGATGTGGTTGCCATGTTAGAAGACTTGTTGGACAAGAAGGTGATCAGTTTGCCTGAGTGCAGACGGCCGGAAGAGATGAATCGTACCGATAGTCCAAGATACTGTAAATTCCACCGCTTCATCAGTCATCCGACAGAAAAATGTTTCGTGCTGAAAGATCTCATCATGAAGCTGGCTCAGAAAGGAATCATCGAGCTAGATCTTGACGAAGTGGCGAAGTCAAACTATACCACCTTCACTTCTGGCTCTTCCGACTCAAAGTTTTCACCTCAACCGCTGGGGGCATCGTCCAAGACAAGAAAAATTGAAGGATGGACTCAAGTCACTCCTAAGAAATTGCACAAGAAGCATACGTCTCCTCCACAAGTCCGCCAATCGGAAAGGGGGCAAAGCAGCTATTGTCAACCTTCAAAGCAATGTGAACGTGTTGAAGATGATGAAATTTCGACATATAGATCGTCCATCCCCATCACGATGCGTGATTTCTTACCCGAAGACTTCTTCAATCACTCCTTGCCTGCATGAGTCAAAACTGCAAACGGCACAAAAAAAGAAAATACCAAAAAAAAAAAAATATGTATGTATTTGAACTACGTTACGACTTGATCTCTTTCTTAGGAAGGGTACGTAGGCAGCTTGAGCATTCAATTTCAAGTTCAGTCACATCAAAATAAAAATAAAAATAAATATATATATATATATAAATGCTTTATTAAGAAGGAAAATTTTATTACCAAAAAAAAAAAGAAAAGAGAAAAGGAATACACACGTTATTCTTTGTTTACAATAAATAAATAAATAAGTAAATACATATGTTATTATGTATTCACAAAAAAAAAAAAAAAAAAAAAAAAAAAAAAAAAAAAAAAAGAGGAAATAATTATATATATATATATATGTCTCTATCCAGCCAGCCCATCAGAAGGAGGTCGTCCAAACCCAATGGCAGTGACCAGGCCCAAGCCTATTGTCCAAATCAGGCCCCGGCCCATCTTCCGAAAGTCCTAAATCCTTCATCCTTCCACTTCATTCCGTGACCTGCATCTTAACTTCATCCCCTTCGTCTCTGCCGCTGACGTTGACAAGTTTCTCCGGTGCGGCGAATCGCCGAAAACTAGCAGCTACAAATCCGCTAGCAGCATCCGCGAGCTCAATCTCATCTCCACCGATGCGGTCTTCGACCCATGGCGATTCCAAATCCACCTGCTTGTGACTCGCGAGCTTCACTCGCTCCCTTTCTCACTCTCTCTCTCTCCTGCAGCCCTACCTCACCAACTTAATCAAAGTCGTACTTATGGCTATCCGCGTAACCCTCAGCTTCTCCGGCTATATGGCCCAAAACCTAGCATCCTCAGCAAGCCTCCTCGCGGGGAACTGTCGAGGATTTCAGGAATGCTGGGTTCGGTCTTGGGTATTCGGATCCAACCAGAAGCCTGATCTCGACCCCGCCGTCCCCGTCCGCAATTACCAGACCCAATTTTCCCGCTCGAAGCATTCGACGGCTGCCGTTAAGCCCTTGCCGTCATTATACACCGCTCTCACCGAGGAGATTCTGGGCGAGAGCTGCAAGAGCCCGATCGTGATGGGCTTGATCTCGCTTCTGAAGTCAACGGCTATCGCCATCGGCGTCTCTTCGGCTCTGGCCTGTTTGGGGATTTCGCCGTTTAAATCCGGTTCGGTCATGCTTTTTTTTATATTTTTTTTACAGGTCTCAAAGTGGTTGCTCTGCAACGAGTCTGTCCCGGTGTCGATAATGAAGGAAGTGGATAAAGGTGGAGCGTTGTGTGTCGATGACATTGCAGAAGCCTCGCAGCTCTCCAAGAAAGACATTGGGAGGACCGGTTTTTTGTCGCGGTTGTTGAATTATTGCTCGGAAGACACTAAGGCTGTGTTCACTGCTGTTACAGTCAGTGTATTGTTTAAGTCTTTCTTGGCTAAGCCCCGATCAATTCCCTCAACTTCAATGTACCCTACTCTCGATGTCGGCGATCGGAGATTGGCGAGATCGCTTCGCGAATTGCGCAGCTCTACTTGGGGCAGTACATAAGGACCAGCGAGGCAAGCTACCTCTCCGAGGCGTACATATTCTACGAGGCGATTCTCAGCAGAGAGTACTTCAAGGAGGGCATGTTTCAGGACCTGAGCTTGGCCAACAAGCAGCTCCGGTTTGTTTCGAGGTTTTTTTTTTTTAATGGTGTGCTTGCTCTTGAATCGACGAGAGATGGTGCAGCAGCTGCTCAATCAGCTCAGAGTCTTGGTTGATGAAGTGCAAGAGGACCTTCCAGGAAACTGATTTTAAAGAATGGAAGCTGGTGATTCAGGAAATAGTTAGATTTTTGAAAGCTGACACAGCTTTTATGAATATCAGGCCTTTGAGATACAGTATTGTTCTAGACTGTCATCCTGTTCCTCTCGTCAGTCAAGCGGAAGCCTATTCACTATTTTCCTCACAGCTCCAGTGCAGGCTTTCTGTTTACTGCTTGGTATTTCACGCTCTTTGACATTGACAACGGTTCGTGGAGCATTTTCCGGGTCGATTTCCATTTTCCCAAGGATCTGGAATCCTCTTCTGGGTTCCCAATCACTCCCACTCGAGTCACTCCATCGGGGCTCCACTACTTTCCTCCTTCCTCCTCAGTCGGACAGCCGTGCCTTCGACTTGCAGCTCACCACACGCCACGGGACGGCCCAATGCCATCATCGATTCCACTCCCGTAGCAGCGCTTCGCCAAACTCCTGCCCACCTTCTTCTTCTCCGCCGTGAGAACAACAGCCGCAGCAGCTCAACGCCTTGCGGCAACCTTCTTCCGCCTCTGCAATTGCACCGACGACCCATGTCGAGATGCTCGAGAGCCTGCCCTCATCCTTATCCTCCTCATCTCAGATCCGAGACCAATGCTCGCAACCTGTTCAATCAAATGCCTCACAATGATTTGGTCACTTGGACTGCCTTGATTTCTGGCTATTCTCAACACGATCGACCTCAGGATGCCCTTGTTTTGTTTCCTGAGATGCTCCGCCAGGGGCTGGAACCCAACCAGTTCACCTTGTCTAGCTTGTTGAAAGCTTCTGGCGCTGTCTCTGATAACAACCATGGCATGCAGCTTCACACTTATTGCTTTAAGTACGGTCTTGATTCCAAATGTCTATGTGGGCACTGCTCTTGTGGACATGTATGCTAGGCGTGGTCATATGGATGAATCCCAGTTGGTATTTGACGCCTTGGACATCAAGAATGAGGTGTCCTGGAATGCTTTGATTGCTGGGCATGCTAGGAAAGCTCAAGGAGAGCATGCACTCAAGTTGTTCTGGAAGAAGCAGGGAGCGGCGCCGTACCGGATCTTTAATTTGGGGAACACATCACACCGTCTGAATCTCCACTTCTCTTCCTCAGCTGCCCAGCAATGGAAGCAGCAACCCATCTTCTTCTCCCTAGCTGATCATCCTCCCCCAACAGCACCGTGTCGAGAGTAGCAGCAGGCGGAGCGAGAGAGACGCCAACGGCAAGGATCTCGACCTCGAGAGAGACGGCTCTCGTGGCATCAGCGACGAAGAGGATGGCAAGACGTGCAGGAAGAAGCTCAGGCTCTCCAAGGATCAATCTCCGCTGTCTCTGCGACATCCAGCCCAACCCCTCTTCACCATTAGAGCTCCACATTCGAGATGCTGGAAGGTGGTGCCAACTCTGTCGCCGCGTCGTCTGAATCTCCACCAAACCCCACCTGCTGCACATGGTGCGCACACCCGGAGCAAGTTGGGCTGCGCTCTCGGCATCGACTCCTTCCACCGCAGCGCCTGGCCTCCCTCGAACTTCAAAACGATCGCCGTCAAACGACTAGCCGGTCGTAAAGCTCGAAGCACCATCTTCTCCGTCCGCCTTCGTCCTTGCTCCGCTCCCTGCAAATTCCCCAGCCCATCATCGAAATTTATACAAAAAAAATAATAATAGAAAATGGGATAGTGGATAAAAGATGGGGAACAGCCCCATGGCAGATCAAAAGTTTCTGGTAATGCATGGGCACCATGTGCAAAAAGAAAAAAAAAAAAAAAATGATGATGGAACTTGGTGCATCCAGCACCAAAAGAAAAAGATAATTAAAGGCAAAATATATATAAAAAAAAAGGGATCTTTGGTGCGTCTGGCCAAAAGAAAAAGAGAAAAAAAAAAAAACAAAAGAGTATATGTACATAATATATATAAAATAAAAAATAATAAAATTTAAAAATAAAAAATAATAAAATTAAAAAAAAAAAATTGCATTGAGAGAAATAAAGTTCATTTTATTTATTTTTCTGGGAATTTTTACATAAAATTGCATTCTACATACCAAAAAAAAAAAAAAAAAAAAAAAATTTGTGCAAACAAACGGAAGGGAGTCTTTATTGCTCAGGTGGTGTCTCAGTACTCGGCGGAACTCCAGGAAGAAGAGGAGCCAAAGGTTGATCATTCGGAGCTTCATTACGCGGTACAGCCCTAGAAGACGAAGGCAAATGTTGTTGGAACAAACCCACAAACCTCCGATGATCAAGTAAAATCTGACCATCAGATTCCTGCATCTGGTCAATTTTCCTCTTCATGTTTGTGGCATAGTTGTGTGCGAGCTTGTGCAACTGTTTATTCTCATGCTTGAGCCCTCTGATCTCCTATTTGAGACTCATCACTTCAGCCGCCAACGATTCAACTTGACGGGTTCGAGCAAATAGGCGTTGGGCCATGTTGGACACAGAACCCGCACACTGCACACTAAGAGCCAGGGACTCCTTAACAGCCAACTCATCAGACCGCCTGGAAAGTAGTCTGTTATCTTTGGGAGTGACAAGGTTCCGGGCCACCACCGCAGCGGTCATATCATTCTTCATCACCGAATCCCCAATAGTAAGAGGACCAGTAGGGGATATGAAGGATGGGCGCCATATGTTATCTGGAGAAGACGGGACTACCTCTTCACCAAGGTTCAAATCAAAACGACGGTCGGATGGTCCAGACATTTTCAAAGTGTTGAAGGAAGAAGAGATCGGACAAATCAAGATCTTAGAAGTACAAGAGGGGGAGTTTTCACAAGCGAAAATTCAAGTGTGCTTTGAAACGAACTGCATGCCTCTATAAAAAATCAGCACTCGACGGAATTTCAGAGATCGAAGAGGCGAGCTCAGAATTCGAAGAGGCCATTCAAAAATCGAAGAGGCAAGCTCAGAAATCGGAGAAGCATCTTGCTTTTCCAGACGCGTCGGCACCCGTCACACGCAAACTCAGCTTTGCAGAAATCACGGGTAATTTGTCGAAGCGCCAATCCCAGATATCGAAGAGGCGCCAGTCTTTTTCAGCCGCGTCATCACCTGTCATATGCACACTCAACTTTGTGCAAATCACGGGCAATTTGTCGAAGATTTTCGGTGAAGGAGAAAGCACGTGAAGTTTACTGTTCAATCACGCGTTAGTTGCCGACACGAGTGAAAGAATAGTACCTCTACAGGTATTAAGGGACCTCCTATAACTGTCCACCTTCGCCTTCCATAGCAAGGCAGACATACAGAGCCTTTCTTCATCTCCAAAAATGCCTTCCCAACGAAGCCTCTCGAGTCACTCGGTGTTTCTTATTCCTTGGGGTACCTCTGTAAGCCAATGACTCCAAAGCAAAAGTATCTCATATCACCAGGGTAGAAAGCAAGAGTATCTCATATCATGCGTTCTCCCTGTCATTTCCTTTGTCCTTGCTCCTACCTACAAAGACAAGGATAAAGAAAACAATATGCTGGAACTTCCACTCAAACTCGGGTGAGGAACCGACTGCTTGGAACCCTTCCCTGATTGCCTACCTAGCACTGCTCTCGAGTACTTGTCTCCCACTGCTGCTGTACTTCCAAAGAAGCTGCCACATCTGCCTGGAGAACAGATAAGGCAAGTGAAAATGATACCTTGTAGCATGTGGAGACAAGGTGCAGAAGGAACAAGCAGAGGAGAATGCGGTCGGCACGGTCAACTCAGCAGAAGGAGTCCGAACTGAGGAACTCGAGAAGCTGCCACATCTGCCTGAAGAAACAAGCAGAGAAGAATGCAGCATGCACAGTCAACTCAGCAGAAAGAGTCTGAGATGAAGAACTCGAGAAGATGTCGCATCTGCCTGAGGACGGTGAACTTGTTTTGACCCTCAAATTCTTGGGTCGACTTACTAGGCGTTGCGGGCTGCACGTGCCGATTCACCACCCTTGAATCAAATCCTTAAAGATTAAGTCACCAACTGGAAGAAGAGCCCATCAATCTTGAAGATCATACCGTTGACCAAACTGCTCAGGTGTGAATTAGAAAGATTGAACAGAGCAACAAGTTGTCACCTTCACCTCGTGCCTGCTTGTCATGTGTTCGAGTCAACCTTCAAGAATCAAGCCTCGACGGCCCTGGAAGAAATCACAAGTCTGATTCAAGATCAAGTGTCTACCACCCTTGAATCAAAACCTAGTTCAAGAATAAGCTGTGGAAAATCAACAATTGGAGGAATCCAAAAAATCCTCCAACCCAGTTCAAGATCAAAGTTGTGGAAAGTCAACAAGCGCAACAAAATACGTGCCGATTCATCCACTACCAAAGCCAAAAATCATCTACCACATGAAGCTCCTTGTGGCCCAATTTCAACCTTCAAGATCAAGTCTCGACGGCCCTTGAAGAAATTTCAAACAAAAGTTCAAGAACAAGCCTCAACGGCCCTTGAAGAAATCTCAAGTCCAATTCAAGATCAAGCCTCGACGGCCCTTGAAGAAATCTCCAGCCCAATTCAAGATCAAGCCTCAATGGCCCTTGGATCGACATCTACAGTAAGAGACTTCAAAACGCATCTCCTACACGTGACAATCACATGTATACGACGCGCCTTGAAGTTGGGGCATTTGTAGACATCGAAATTTCGGTAAATAAATGTTGACCGATAAATCAAAGTGTCAACGCTCATGTATTACATAAATTTTACACGTAGCGTGTGACTCAACGAAAATTGAAATGAGTTGGAAAAGTCATCAAATAGGACACGTGTCAACACCTGGCAGAAACGACTTATTTCATTTGGAATATTATATTCAAAATTAGGCCTTGGGAAATTCTATAAATACAAGCCCAATTTCATTCATTTGGGGACCAATTCATATTACACCTTGAAGCTCTGAAGCTCTGAAACTCCGAAGCTCTCAAGCATCCAAGTTCCCGAAGAATCAAGAAAGCCTTTTTCGTTCTTCGTTCATCGTTCTTCCAAGATCAAGCCCCGACGGCCCTTGGATCAACAATCACCAACTCAAGATCAAGCCCCGACGGCCCTTGAAGAAAGTGTTCATCATTCATCACCCGTTCATCCTAAGATCAAGCCCCAACGGCCCTTTGGATCAACAACAGCAACAAATCCACACATCCAACTGTTCTTCAAGATTAAGCCCAAAAGCCCTTGAAGATCCGTTCATCCATCAACCTTCAAGATCAAGCCCAAAAGCCCTTGAAGAAACGCTCATCCTCAAGATCAAGCCCCAACGGCTCCTTGAAGACCCGCTCAAAATCCACCTTCAAAGATCAAGCCCACGACCCTTGAAGAACGTTCATCCTTAGATCAAGCCCAACGGCCCTTTGGATCAATCACACATCCACAAATCAACACCTTACGGAGATCGAATCAGAGGACAAATTAGAGAGAGATTGTAACCCAAAATCATCAAATACAAATATTTGTTTGTGCGCGTTCGTTCTTGTCTCTTTCGTTTCAGGAATTTTCCGTGTTCACAACGTCACTTGAGAAAAGTAAAACACATGATAGTGTACCATTCCCGTGCGACACTACTACAGTGGCATTCCATGGGTGTATGTAAGTCCTTCTTCAGTTGCCATGCTAACCCAGTTGTTATGTACATTGTAGACTTGAGACACCACAAATGTATCCGAGAGGTGTATGTAAGTCCGTCCCATTTGACGAGAATACCTAGTGGATCAGTAGAGAGAAGCAAGTATTCACTGACATGAATCTCAGCATTCATACAACATAAGGCAGCAGTTCTAATATATAGCCCATAAAAATATGACAGAATAAGAAAATCTATTCCCCTTATTATATCAAATTCTATGCATAGGAGCAACGTCTATAATAATATAACCATCAATTAAAGAAAGGAGCAAATCAATGACATTAAGGTAATTCTAGCCTAATGAATTATGGTTGTGTGGTCTGATCTGCTGAATATGCCGGTAGCTGGTGTTTCGATTCCTCTGACAGTGCCACTGCTGCGGCAGCTGCTGCAGGAGTCATAGACTGGTATTGAGGAGGCAACGGGGCGGCCTGATGCTGTGTGTAGAACACTTGTTCATGTTGAGGATTTGCGTATTCGTAAGAGTAATTAGCAGTTGCAGACGGAGGCATGGCAATGGACTGAGAAGGATGGTGATGCATTTGAGAGAACCCCATGTATTGCTGCTGGTATTGGTTAGAAGGCATTTGGACTAATGTTGGAGTTTGTGGCACAGCCGTTTTGTAAACACTTGCAGACACTTCAGGTGAAGCCGTCATTGTGGGATAAACGGGTGGGATATTACTGTCCTTGTAAACGGCAGAACCAGGATTTGGGGATGTAAAGCGGCTTGAGGCAACCACGCTCGTGTCAACCATGTTAGGTTGCATAGGGATATTGAAGGACTGTTGTGACTGTGCAACAGGCATCAAATAGACTGGATACTGCTGGTGATCCATTTGGTGATGAGGCTGTTGCTGTGACGGCGGCGCATACATTGTGTAGTAAGATTGCATTGGCACTTGGCCTGCGGCGGGATGGTGCATGTAATGTGTGCTGGCATGGACAAATTGTTGTTGTTGCTGCTGCTGCTGTTGTTGCAGTTGCTGCTGCTGCTGCTGTTGATCTGATTGTGGAGGGATAGCGTACCTGGAATCCTGGACTTGCTGAACTTGATTTTGAGATCCCGGATCGGAAGCATCGCCGGGTGTATTAGGGCTAGCAGGACCTCTGATGTTGTCCCTGTTTGCAGCTTGAATCTGCTCTTGGTAGTACATTGGTTTGGAGAGAGAGTTGGCAGATGTAATGCTACTATCACTGGACAATTTGGACAAACATTATAACCCATTTTTATCCAACTATTATCTCCAAACTCTAATAACAAAAATTGGAAAAATGCAAGCGACTTGTAGCTCAGTTATGAAAAGCATTAGCCCCTACACTCAATTCTCTAGTCGATTCCCCCTCCCAATATCGCTTGTGTAAAATAAAATTAGAAAATTGGTTCGTTACTAAAATTTGAGGGCGAGCCTTGGCACAACATAAATATTGCTCTATTGTGACCCAAAGGTTCAAGTCGTGGAAATAGCTTTTTTGCAAAACAAGGGTAAGGTAAGGCTGCGTACGATAGACGTTTCCGTCACCTAAAAGAAAGTCGACCCCACTTAATGGGATAATGCTTAGTTGTTGTTGTTGGTCGGATCCTAAAATTTCTCAGTATTACCGTAAAATCACTCATCAAGCTTTACATCTAAATGTTGAGAGGCACATGGTCACACTCATGGCAATTACTAAGAAACTATCATCTTTTTATTTTATTTTTTAAAAACAATATTGTAAACTACTCTAATATATCGGAGAATTCAAACTTAGCTGCAAAAAGAGCGGGCACACTGACCTAACCCACATTTGCAAAAATTATATCTGATACAAACAGTGAAAGCACATACCTTGTAACTGAGTCCGGTGAAGGTAAACTATAACCTCCGCCGCCGCCACCAGCCTTATTAACTTGCAAGGGCTGCAATGGCAATGGCAGGGGAGGCTTACGAAATCCGACCGGCATACTCTGATCCGATGATCTTTCATCATCTAGCCTGTTCACATTTTCTCCAGAAACACCTGAAGCATTCATCACCTGACCCCCAGATGGTGGCAAAGCACCCGAATTCACCACCATTGGCGGCGGAGCAGCAACAACAGCAGCATAACTAGCACTTATCTGAGCAAACTGCTCCTCAATCCCAACACCCCTGTTACCACCCTGCATCAATCTTGCCCCATTTTCGTCCATTCGAACCCGAATCGGAGGCAAATTCGACAAGCAAGGCGACGAAGTAGACGACCCGCATGACGAAGTACTGTTCTCGACAAATGGGGACTCTTGATTGATCGAATGAACATCATGGACAACCACATTATCAACATTTTTCATCACAACGTTGTTTCCCTGTTTGTTGTTGTCTCCGAAGAAGTCGCCTTGCGCCTCTAAATCATTGCAAGATTTCTCACTCCTCGTCAGCAAGCAATCCATGGTGGCAGAATCCGACAGGTTCCTCGGAAGACCCGACCCGTTCAGCGCGTCGACGAACCAAGACTCGGACTTTGCGTCGTCGAGCAGAACACCCATCGACGCGGTGGTTTCGGGTTTCACGAAGAAGAGGAACAGTCGGAGGCGGGAGGGTTTGTGGGGGGAGGCGGAGGCGGTGCGGTCGTATTCTTCGACCATGTTGTCGAGATCTTCATCGGTGGTGACGGAGATGAGGGAGTGGAGGTCTTCGTTGGGGAGCTGGTACTTGAGGGAGAAGGGGCGGCCGTTGAGGAGCGTTCGGGAGAGGCGGGAGCAGAGGTCGGAGAGAGTGGAGTGGCGCTCGGCGACAATAATGCGGGTTTCGCCACCGACGTAGCAGAGGGACTTGTCATGGGGGCGGGGGATGATGTGGCCGCCGTAGCTGCACATGAGGCGGAGCTTGGCGCCGGGGACTTGAGGGAGAGGGTCGTCCCAGGTGTCGGCATTGCGGGAGCGAGGGGAGGAGTCCACGGAGTCGGGGTAATTGAGTTGCATGCTAGTGGCTGCCGTAGTTGCGGTGGTGGTGACTGTGGTGGGGAGAGGCGGTAGTGGCAGTGGATCCATTTGGTTGTGGCTGCGCGAAATGAAAGTTTGGGGCTTTCTGTTTGTGCTTTTTGAAAGTCGGTGTCTCTTATTCTGCTTTTGACTTGATTGACATTGAACAGGTAAAGAGAGTCTTTGTGCTTCTTGAGGTATGTTATGTGTTGTCTATTTCACTTTCAGAGTTTCTTTAAGTTAGGGTATAATACTATTATATAAGAGGAGAGAGACTTGAACTCGAGTGCTAACACATTATTTTGACAAATTAACATGAAAGATTGATTTATAGGAAAGAGCTTTGGATTCTGAGTGCGAGCCTCAACATATTATTCCGAGTCTTTCAATTTACTCTTAAGAGAGATTTGAATCGATATAAGGACTTTGACAGACACACTATCTTTATAAACCAACCTACACTATTAAATTTATAAAAAACAATTAAACTCGAATGTAAAAGAATGGTCACACTATTCTCACAACCTGGTCTAAGTCATGTCTCTTGATCACCTTTGAGTATGAATTCAATGAAATGCTTGATTTGACCCCTGCCTTGGGCTGATTACATGATTTGTCCCCTATGTTTTGCTTCTAACAAAAGAGATTTCAAAGACAAAAGGGAGAACCTTTAATTATACACCACTCATGGGATTAAACCAAGTAAATGGGTTTTATCTCTGCAAATACAATTATACAGGTAATTAGTAAATTTGGTAGATGCAACACAAAAGTTTATCAAAGTTTAAGCAAGCAAATGAAGGTCCAGTTTGGTCAAACTCAAATTAAATCTGAAGAAAAAACAAAAAGAAAATGAAATATATTGCTCCTATGCACGCGTGGAAGAGTCGAGGTCCTCTCTGGAATTTACGTTCGGCTGAGTCCAAGGATTTGGAGATTCTTGCTGTTGAAGAGAGAGAACGAGAGATCAAGATTTTTGATTGTGCAAGGTAGATCAGTAAAATGAGCTAATGAATACCGTAGGATTTAAAATGAGTGTTCCAAATCTCAGAGTTCGTTAGCTCCGGATACAACAAAGATTATCTCAAGGGATGTGATATCCATACACCTCTTTTTACTTCTCACACACTCTTCTAATTTTCAGTAGTCGGATAAGATAAATCGAAAAATATCAAATGACAAAAATTAATAAGGGATGTGTAAAACTAAAAAATAAAAACGAATGTATGGATAGCACACTCCTATCTCAATTGTGCGTGGAGAGAGTTGAAATTTTGACGCGTAGCCCATTCACTGAAGCACATGAACTTTACAGAGAAACGGACCAATCACATGCACATTACGTAGGAACTTGTGCATGATTTATTCTAAGTTTATAAACCCTGGTGGTGGTGGGATTGGATTTGGATCTATATTTGATTTGATGAAATCAAAACCCTTTAATTTCGCTTTAAAATGATCCTTTTGCTTCTCCTTCAGATACGAGAAGGGCTGTATCGCAATATCAGAACACGAGAGAGCAAATACGGGAGAACAATGTGGTGTGGAGTGTGGACAATATTAAATCTCAATGTGTGTGTATATATATATATGAATTACATATACATATACTTATACTTATCATAGGAGAGAATCTTATACCAAAGATAATACAATGATAGTATATCAAATTTATCACGTATTGTTGTGGATATTAATTTTCTTACATGACGTCATCATGCAAAAGGAACACAGACAAAATTAAAAAACAAAAGATTATTAATTTGATTCACCAGCCAACTTTAACATGATTGATCACTCAAGATATCAATTACTTGCAACATCATCTTTGCATGAAAGTTTTTTTGCTAGCTTGTTACAAGAAACTAGATTCACTTTGACTAGTACTAGTATCCCTTTTACTTTAGATTGTAATATTTCTCTTTAGCAAACTAATGTGAAAAATTGTCTGCAGTAGTGTGTCCATTGTCAAATATTATGCATCCATGTGTTGGGTTAAGGAAATCAGAGGCCTTTCCAGTGTGCAATTACTGTCAAAACTTCTATATTATATTGTTTTGAGCAAATATAATACAAGAATGTGAGTTGAGTTTTCCCAAGCTCATAAATTGTTTATGGAAGAGTTAGGTGCTATACTTCGAAAATCTGAGATATTCTTCAAAGCTGCCCTCTAACTGCTCGACGAATTACCTCTATGGACACTGATTGGGTAGCTGCTAGCCTCATGCCTTAGTATGTGCTATGGGCATATGGTGATAGGCTCACTTGGCATAGGTTAGCATCTGTTGACATGCTTGCTCAAAAGTTGCTGACATCAGTTGACATGCTGACTCGGAAAATGTTGACATTTGTCAACATGCATGCAATATGACTTGGCAAATGACCTCAGGCTTACAAAAGTTCGATGAAATGCCAATTTGCGCGCTATTCTTACTGACTCTCAAATAATATTTCTTGAATCTACCACTTCTTTATGGTACTTGAAATAATAGATTATACACGAGGTAGCAATGGGTGAGAATTATGGAGAACTTGATCAACTCGATGGTTTTGGAATTTGATTAAGCGGACATTTCCCAAGGGAAAAATTAATACATTTATATTATTTAGAAGAAATTCTCTATGTCAAACCTATTTATACACGGAAAAAATCACGTGGTAATTAATAAAACTCACAAAAGGCGGATATGAAATGTGGATTATGTAAGTTAGAGCCATGTGTCTTCTTTTGCAATCAAGTTTAAGTTAGTCGACTCCGTAATTTCGAATATTGATATTAATCTCAGCTGCTATACTTTTATTTGTAAACAAAATTTCTTCGACCATACATTTGGCTTATTTTATTAATGCATATTCAAAGGAGATTATCCAACAACAACAAAAAAGAAAATAAACTTTATAGCAAATGAAATTAAATGAAGGAGAAGGACGAGGACTGAAGTTATCATTTGAACAAAATGTTAAGATAATAAGATGAACTAGGTTTATTTTCTATTTTTTTGACAGACCCCGGCCGCCCGGCCGCCCGGCCGCCCTTCTATCTCCCTTTCTTTCTGTTTGAATCGCGCCATTGATGAGGGAGCCCGAGGCTTGGGGAGCTTATTTTCTTCTTCACAGTTCTCTATCAACGGTAATCTCTCCCAGTCTCTCTATATCCAATGTATATAGGACAATGTTTATTAGGAAAATATGATACGTCGTATGAAAACTAGGGTTCATGCATATCTTCAAGAATTGTGTTGTATATATATATATATGCATACACACACACACACACACACACAAACTAGGGTTTGTGAAAAAGTAGGCTTCACGTTCTTTGATTAATAAGAATTTTAAATGGCAGTTTGAATTGAACCACAAGTTGTTATTGTGAAACTTTAATCAGATAGTTTTCATGAAACCCTAGCTTGAGCATCAAAAATGGATTGGCATTTTCACGTCATTGATATCGTTGTCACACTAACAAGCTCAAAAATCATTCTTAGTCCTCGTTTGGTACCAAGGATTGAATTGGATTGGACAACTTACTAGGTTCATATGATCCTTCAAATGTGTAATTTTCAGGTCCTTATCTTTGGGAAAAAGAAAACAGTTAAGCTAATGACATTTGATTCTTCAATTGTGCCTGTTCTTCTATTCAACCTGGCCGTGTAGCTCACTCCTTTCCGAAAGATCATTTTGAATTGGTTTCGCACTCCAGTTGGAAAGAAGATGCCCGAGATGCAGTTAGGATCTCACACATTAAGATCTCATGGAGTCAAAGTGGCTAAACTACTGCACAAGTATGACTGGTTAATTCTTCTGCTTCTCGCGGCGGTTGATGTAACTTTGAATCTTATAGAGCCTTTTCATCGTTTCGTTGGCAAAGAAATGATGACTGATCTCAAATACCCTTTTCAGAAAGACACCATTCCCTTCTGGGCCGTTCCAGTATGTATCAGTTTCTCACCATCTCTTTTCTTTCTACCCTACATAGAATACTGAATACTTTACTTGACTATATCTTCACTTCCTGCATCTAGATTTACGCAGTACTCTTGCCTGTCGCCATCTTTCTCGTGTACTACATTTGCAGAAAGGATGTTTATGATTTGCACCATGCCATATTGGGTACTGCTTGTGTCCTTATAGGCTTCCTGTATACTAGGTTTTTATTTGGAAAATGATTTCCGCACAACCCTTTTCTTTTTGTAGGTTGATGATTACTTTTTCAACTTATAGGTCTTTTCTATTCTGTTCTCATAACTCTTGTAATAACGGATGCAATCAAGGATGCTGTTGGCCGCCCGCGTCCAAACTTCTTCTGGCGGTGTTTCCCTAATGGAATAGGTGTAGGTGACAACTTTTCTTTGGTTGTAAGCATAAGGACTTGTCCTGCATTATGCTGAACTCTTTGTCAATCACGTTTACAGATATATGATCCTGCCACTAACAATTGTGTCTGCACTGGAGAGAAGAAGATTATAAAGGAAGGACATAAAAGCTTTCCTAGTGGACATACTTCAGGTATCAAATCATCAGTCTCTTTCTGTGCGTCGTGCATTTTTAAGGCTATGCAGCTGAAAAAGACAACGCCTAATTCGGTTTGCAATTGTCAATTGTGCAGTTTCATTTGCAGGTCTTGGTTTTCTTGCATGGTATTTGTCCGGGAAGATCAAAGTGTTTGATCGTAGAGGCCATTCTGCAAAGCTCTGTATTGTTATTCTTCCGTTACTCTGTGCTGCTCTGGTGGGAATCTCTCATGTGGATGACTACTGGCATCATTGGCAGGATGTCTTTGCAGGAGGTCTTATAGGTTTGCTACTAAATGCAATGATACAATTTTCAGTTCCTTGACCTTCCACTGAATACAAAACATAATGTAGAAAGTTAAAAGATGATAATCCATCTTTTGGAACGTTCAATTTGTTTAAGCGCAGGAATTGTCATAGCTTCGATTTTTTACTTGCAGTCCTTCCCTCTCCCAAACCAGCGGGATGGTGTGTCAGCTATCTTATGTAAATATGTTCGTTTTCATCAACTGATAGCAATGCTGACCTAATTTTCATGTTTACATGTTTAGTTTCTTATTTTTTAATTTGCAGGGTAGGCACCTCATGCGTATTTCCACATGCTGGCTGCAGAGAGGAATGTTGGCGAGTCCGTGTCTCCGGCCACGAGGGTCAACTCTCTTCGGATGCGAAGAACAGATATCGAGAGTCTAGACTTCAGTCCCCAAGATTCGAGTCCGCTAGTCCACTAATTACTGGAAGAAGGGAGAAGATACTGAGTTGAGTTTGTATGTTAAATAGAAATCATATAGAAGGTCTGTATATATATATAAAATACGCGACGCGGGACTTCATTCAACGACTCCATATTGTATGTGTAGCTCCTAGCATCATTCTTTATTCAATGAAAATTTTACAATGTCTTGCTTTCCAAGTTCATCAACAGTCAAGAGTCTGAACTTTCTAAGGATTTGTTTATTGGTAAATGGTTTAGCAAGAAGCATTTATGTTGATAAACGTTCTTTTAGATACAGGTTAAATTTTTTATTAAACATCTAGCTTCTTCCTGAAAAAAAGAATTGGAATAGCTTCTTGAAGAAACACTTAGCAAGTGGTTCTCCATAAAGCACTTTTATGACTTAGAAAAAGTTTTAAGTTTTTGTCAAGGGGTAATGCTAAGGAGACTTAAATTTGTAGACAAAATTTGCAAATTAAATGATGTACCATCTATAGAAATGGGCACGTTTATCAATGTTTAAGTAATAATTCAATCATTAATTTACATATAGTTTAGTTTACACAATTTAATCTACAAATTTAATCTCCCTAACATTACACTTTTGTCAAACGTGAGAAACACGGTTACTTGGAAGAAAAACGCATTTACTCTCTTCAAAAGCAATCCCAAACGTGGTCCAAGTCTTGGTGTTTTTATTCTAAATATTGCAATGTGTTTCTCTTTTCATATAAATCTGTTAGTCTTTTTTTTTCTTTTGGTGAATAAATATGTTGGTACTTTGACATGTGAAGTTCTTGACTATAAGCCTATGAGAAGAAATTAGAAGGAAACAAAAAAACTCTCAAAGTCAAAGAAAACAATGAATAAATACGTCGGTACTTTGACATGTGAAGTTCTTGATTATGAGCCCTACGAGAAGAAATTAGAAGGGAAAAAAAAACTCTCAAAGTCAAAGAAAACAAATAAAAATGTGACGTTAGATGGAACAGTTGGTTGTTAATTGGTGATTGCTGGCAACCCCAAGTAGAGAGCTCCATTTACATCATTACAGTTGCTGCACATGCGTGCTCTCATAAATTCCTTCAACAATTTAAACTCCTTACCTTATTTGTCTGTGACATAAATAACTGCATTTCATCTTCGTCTTCATCACATACTATATATATATGTATGTACATGTATATCTATTGCCTTGCCATATGTAGCTCTCTCTCTCTCTCAGAAAAAAATGCAGATGACCTTATTCTGCGGAAACATGAAGAGGTACAGGAGGAGAAGGCGTTACCGCAGACTAAGAAATGCGGTTACTAATGAGCAAAACGCGATGGTTTCAATGGGGAAACGTCTTAAGTTTGGGAAAATTCGAGTGACCCCGATGCTACAAATCAAGGTGAAATCGTCGATAATGCTCTTGAAAAAGTTTAGAAATGCTTATGTGGGAATGATGCTTTGTTTTGCTGGACGTGTTGTGCAGTTGAATAATGGCATATAATGTTCACTTGTATCAGAAGACTAATGCTTCGCAGTTCTTAGCTTGAAAGCAATATATAAAGTTTTTACAATCAAGCTGAAGAATAATTTGTATCCTTTTGTATGTGTACGGAAAACAACTCATTCCCAGAGAAAAAGTTTCTCTATGACTCCGTCTTCCCCAAGATATTGTGAAAGGAGAAAAGTTAGGAGTGCATTGCATGATGAATATTTTCAATTTACTAGGAAGCTTTTATAATTTGGAAAAGAAGTTTTAAAAATTATTGAGTTCTTGCGATTTTTTTTTTTTCTGGAAACACGATGAGCAATATTGCAAGATAGGATGCCTTTTTTTTTTTTTTAAATTTTTAATTGAAAGATGATGTTTAATTTCTTTCATAAGGTAATAGGATAAGTTAAAATTCGAGCAATCAAATGCGAGACTCCGTTTTGATACCATGCGCACAACACACAACAGGTGTGAAGTTGTTTCTTTTTTTTTTTTTTGATGAACAAGATAATGTATTATCCGGGTAAAGATGCCAAAATTACAAAGAAGCCTACCCCGAGGCAAACAAGCCAATTACAGCAACTAAAAGAAGGGAATACATAATGAGTGATTTCAGCCAATGTTTGAAATCTGAAATTATGTAATCTAAGATGTTGATATGTAGAGGAAGCTTTTCCATTGTTTTTCCGTTGGTTCACTTGATAAGGTGCAGGACTAGGTCGGCATGGACAAAGCCGACTTTATGTCATCCGTTGCATTTCATATGATTCTTTTGCATTTCATCTGATTCTTAGTAGCCTTTCTATCAATTGTAAACTAAAAATGTTGTAAACTTGATCTTTTCAGATTCAAGATTTACTTAGCAGGAACTTCCAGCGTGTAAGCCAATTCTCACGCCACGATGAGTAGGTTTTATAGTATTGTATTTGATATCTCCTTAGTCAGGCCATCCACATTCGCGTGTTAGATTTTTAGTTGAATTCTTGCCTTATCTCGTTGTGCGTGTGCGCACTTGTTCTTGCAGGAGATCTCAGCATTCGTGCTTGTAAGCACTGTATTCATTCCCATCGGAGTTGCTTCCCTTTTTGCTTCTCGAGATGTATGGCTGATTTAAACCCAATTCTCTGCCTAATCTGTTTTTTTTTTCTAGTACTACATGTAGTTGATCAGGAAAATGATGTTTCTGTCAGGTTGTTGAAATTATTAATCGTTATGAAACTGATTGCATACCAATACCCGCAGTCTTCAGAAACTAAACAGCTCATTGAATCTTATCTTTCCGTATGGAAAGATGAAAGACTTCACTAAAGCTGAAAATTAGATTTTAAAATACTTATCTTTCCGTAAGAAGGGAATACAAATTTGTGGTTCTTTTTGGTATTTGAGTTTATATATTTTCAGATCTGAGTTATTGTTTATTTTGTTTTAGTTTTATATATTTTCAGGATCCCAAGTTCACGAGGAACCAAAGGTATTCCCTTCTTACTTTCTTTATCCCTCCATTTTCTTGGCTCTTGTAAATTGTGTGGTTTTTCTTTACCTTTGCATTTGATATTCATGACTTCTGTGAGGGTCCATATACTGCATGTCATCTGGTTAATTCGTTTTTGGAGCAGCAAAGAGTTGATGAGGTGCAAGGCCTGCTGGGGAAGATGCATCTGTCCAAAAATGTTTGCCTTCGAGTTTTTTTTATTTTTTATTTTGGTATTAGAGAGAAGATATGTAACATTACAATATATGTTTGTGAGATTCAGAAAGTGAAACTTGGTTTCATGGTTGTAGGCTTTCTTCATTTCATGAAAATTTAATTTTTTTTCATTTCCTCAATTTAGTTTCAATTTTTCAATTTTTTTATTTTTTTATTAATTAATTCATGTTGGCACAATTATAATATAAGTGCCAACATGGCTGGAAAAGCTTATCTGAAAAAGTTGTTAGAACGGGGCACAAATGGACCACTGTTTGTGCTTGCCTCTTTGGCACAAATACACTATTGTGCTCTTTTAGCAATGGTGACGCCCGTAGAGTGCACATACACAAAGATAGTAGCTGCATTGTTGCTATTAGTCTATGAGCACAATTGTTGGTGCTTTTTGGCCTCAAGGGGCACATATAATTTATTGTGCGCAGTGGCCATTTTTGTTGTAGTGAAATAGATTCGATCGAGTTCAAGTGTAAAGTGGCGAGTACCCTGCCTTATCCGCCAAACCAATTTATTACTTGTAGCTATAATCAAAACAAATCTTCCAAAACACGGTGGATGTTGATTGGTAAGTACATACAATAGAAAGCAACCGCCCAACTCACATCACATGCTCTGCGTGGCTAAGTGCTGACTTTAAGTTCCTCCAATTTATTTACTTTGCTTAAAATCGTGTTCATTCACAATTCCTGCATGACTGCTACTGACTTTGCCTAAAATCGTGTTCACATCACAATTCCTGCGTGGCTAACTGCTACTCACTTTGGTTGCTGCAAGAAGTTTTCTAGATGGATATGAATTACACAACTTAATATTTACTCATCTTTAATAATTTTTTTGGTCTATTTCTAATCCAATCACACCTACTTTTTTAGTTATAACTTACACGAGTCATTCAACTCCATTTGTGACTTGTTTTACAGATCTATCTTTGCCTTGAATTATATCCCTCTCCGTCTCTCACATCCTCATATCAACTGCGGGGAGACGAAGTTTAGGCAAGCTAGCATGGAGTGGTACAGCTACCAAAGGAGGATATCTTCGTCTAGTTCTAGAGGATGCCCTTACCGCAGACTAGACAATTTTGTAACAGCTTATGACGAGGAAGAGGACAATGAGAAGAGTGCAGTTGTGTTGAGACAAAGACAGATCAGTGATCTCAACTTCAAGTACACAAAGAGGAGAGGGATATCTAAACTGCCACAGAAGATAATGTCGTCCATCGTGCTTCTGAAAAGGTGTAGAGATGCTTATGTGGAAGTAATGCTTAGCTTTGCTGAACATGTTGTGCAGTTGAACGGTGGAAATTCCTACTTATAAATGCTCCATAGTCCTCACTTCTCAGCTCCGAAGTCGTTAAAAGTTCTACTTAATCAAATTAAGGACAAGTTTTAGTTTGTGGGTATGTTGATTTGGATTAGGGCTCTTGTATTAGATTAGTGATATTTTACTTGATTATGTATTATGCATATATTTATGTTCCTGAAATTCTAATTAGCACTCCAATAAATCCAATATCATGTTGATTCTTTTTGATAAACTTTCTGAAAATCAGCGACTAATTACAATTACATTACATGTACACTTGGCCTGATGATTTTCAAAGAAACATTTTCTCTAAAGTTTTGTGCTTGTGTATAGGTAAATATATAATTTACCTTTTGTATGTAATATACCTTGTGAGCAGAAATGCAGGACCAAATTCTGAGATTCATCAAGACTCTTGTCAACGTTTTGCTTTCCAAAAAATATCTTACATCTTCTAGTTGCAGCTGCCATGTTCACTCTGCAGCTAGGTTTGGTCACAGCAGCAGGTATACATGATAAGGGTCGTAATTTTCACACTCCATTTCTTTCTCTTTTTTCGGTGTAGTAGAAAAAATGAGAGTGCAAAAAATTGTTTTCAGGTAAAATATATGATCGACTCTATCCATTATTATTCAACTTCCTTACAAGTTTTATTTATTTTTTACATTGAAGTGTTGCATGGTGATGCAGATCATCACGATATGAATATAATTAGGGAACTGAGAGAACGGCGGTCACCAACTCCTTTGAGTCCAAAATCACCACTTGCAAACCAACAGCCGGGCATGAGAGTACCTGCTCCTTATCCTCCTGTTGAACAACCGCCTCCGGCTGACCCTCCTCCTCCTCCTCCTCCTCCTCCACAGCTTCCAATCCCAAACAACAACAATTTTGCCTGAATTTCTTCACAACATTAATTAATTTTCTAACTGCTATGCTTTAAGCGCCAAATGCAACTAATATGTAGTGATTAAGCTTAGTTGCTTAGTTCATTAAAGATTAATAAGTTGGAATAAGGGGATAAGATTGCCATGCATGTATTGTAGGTTTTCCGTTTTATTTGCTTTTATTAGAAAACGCAGTTTCCTTGCTGATTTTCTTGTCACGGATCGGCTAACCAAGTGCCGTCTTCTTCTGCTTCAGATTTCTTTTTTCTTTTACTTATCAGTATTTTTAAAAATTGCTTTTATACGTAACGTACGTATATATACATATACATATATATCCAGCAAGTATGATGAACACACGCGGTGAAAGGGACGGGATCATACCATATTGCTTATATGTATAATTGTAAGGAAGAATATTCAAAACATAGTCGCCCCTGAGATCTCAGAGGCCTTTGAGTTCTTCGAGCATTGATGCATTCCACAATCATATATTTTAATCGAATCAGACTATAAAGTTCGCAACAAAAACATGCTAGATAAAATGTGATCCAAAAGAAACATATTAGAGATTGATCCGTAGGGCTGGTTTGGGATACTAACATAGAAAGTACTTCTGCTTACATGCGTTTTTACTTGAACTGGTTTTATAGACAAACTTTTTCATTAAAAGTTCAAGTGTTATATAAAAACACTTAAAAGTCGTTTGGAAGTGATTTTAAAATAGTTGCACACTCTTTTGGTGAAAATGTTTTTGGGATCAGTTCTTAGAAAAAATGTAAATGTAAGTGAAACCTGTAAAAGCACTTGAAGTGCTTCATACTAGAAGCACATAACCGGTGCTTCTTGCAAGAAGCAATTCATTTGCTTTTGGAACTTAAAAATATTTTTCCCAAAAACACTTTCAACCATTAAAATGTATTTCCAAACGAGTCTTATATCTCTAGAAAACGCTTCTATTACTAGAATCGCTTCTATATTAATCTATCAACGTATTCAAACCTCAAAAGTGCTCAAGTTTGTCAAAGTGCATTTGTAACCATGTTTTGAAGCCGTCTCAAACAGGCAGTATATGCTGCACACTATTACTCAGCCCACAAAAACACAAATTCGTACTAGTCCCTCTTTAAGTCCAAAATCCCACGCCGCAGCAGCCCAGCCCACATCTCTTCTCTCTGCACTCTCTGCGTTCGTCACTCCTTTATTTTTTCAGTCGTCTCTTCCTCCTCCTCCTGCATCCTAATCGATCTTCGTCTTCTTCTTCTTATTAGCTGAATCGGGTTTTCCAAGACCAGGTAATTTTATTTCCATTGGTAATTGTTTCGTGTGTTAGCTGACACTTATTTCATTGAATTCCATTTATCTTGTACTGATTTTAACATTAATATTGCTCATTAAACTTCATATTTCTTGGATTTAGATTGATTAATCTTGTTTTTAATTAGTATTAGCATACCCCCATTACCAATTTACTAAAGTTCATGGCTTTGCTTAATTTTGAGATGTTTGTTAACAGATGGGAGAGCTGGCAGCTGAGAAACATGTTCAATTCATTCTCTCAGTCGAAAAGGTCTGATTTTTAATCAAAATTCAATAAAAAAACATTTCCTTTTCCCTCACACATGTGTATAAATACATATATGTTTGTGTGTGTGTGTGTGTGTGTGTCTATAATGTATGTATAATACTAACATGGTGATACTGTACTCAGAAGAAGGACTCTTTGGAGGCTGTGGCAATGGAGCATCTAAGAATGAATGGGGCATACTGGGGCTTGACAACTCTGGATCTTCTCGGAAAGATTCAGGTTGTCGATGTCGATGAGATTGTTTAGTGGGTCCTACAGTGTCAGCATGATTCAGGTTGTTACATTGTATACATTTCTTAGCTCAAAAACACTAAATTTTGTTCGTTATTGGTTGTTTGTTGATTTTGAGTTCGAGACCAAATGATGACTTGATACAGCTTCGTACATGTAGGTGGGTTTGGTGGTAACATTGGGCACGATCCACATGTACTATATACCTTAAGCGCTGTGCAGGTCTTGGCCCTGTTTAACAAGATTGATGTTCTGGATGTCGACAAGGTTGCAAGTTGTATCCTTTTAGCACATCTGTTTGTAAAATTTGAAATGAACCTTCATTTCATAATGCATGCATTTTCATTTGGTGAATGCTGGTGTATCAAATAATCGGTAATTCTTGTGTAAAGCGGCTGCTTATAGCTCAATTTGTAGTATTTTGGCATTTATTGATTAGACAAACAAATTAAATCAAAGAGAAATAAGAAAATTTTGCTAAACTTAATATTCAACTCAGATGTTGCTGCACTGCAAAACAAAGATGGATCATTTTCCGGGGACATGTGGGGTGAAATTGATACAAGGTAGTCATTTTCGATTTCCTTTGCATCTCGTATTTGTTGAAGTTACCAGCTCTTTATTCGAAACATGATTTAGTAACAAATTGTTTTCTGTTTCTTGAAACGAAAGAGAAAGTAAGCAATTTTATTTCTTTTAGGTTTTCGTACATTGCTATATTGTGTCTCGCGCTACTACATCGATTGAACAAAATCAATGTGGAGAAGGCCGTGAACTACATTGTAAGTTGTAAAAATCATGATGGCGGATTTGGATGCACACCTGGTGCGGAGTCTCATGCAGGTCAAAGTATGTTATTTACCCTATAGTATCTGTGTGAAGTTTTTGTTTCTGATTAGGTGTTTCCTTTTTCTCTCTTCAACGGAAATAGCAATCATTCTTGCATTTCATCTGTCCCAATGGAATTGATCGTCAATATAACTTGCGTGGTCTGAGAAGAGATGCAATCCAAGAATGACTGGTCTTTAATGGAATTATCAGTCAAACTCCCAAATCTAGGAAAATATTCTTAATTTTGCTTAAACCATCCACAATTGATCCAGCAATGGCATATTTATTCAGTTATACTATCTGGATGCCTAAATTAGACTCACTTAAACTTTGATCTGCCCATGCCGACTGCAGTTTTCTGTTGTGTGGGTGCTCTTGCTATTACGGGTTCTCTACATCATATTGACAAAGACCTTCTTGGGTGGTGGTTATGTGAGCGGCAAGTTAATTCTGGAGACATTCTTATCAAATCAAAAGCTAAACCTGGAGGCCTTAATGGCCGTCCAGAGAAACTTCCTGATGTAGGTTTTAAATTTTTTTTAATTGAAACAATTTTGTTCAGTAAGCAATCTTGTACCCATCCTTACTGCATTTACACTTCGTTTCAGGTCTGCTACTCATGGTGGGTTCTTTCTAGTTTGGTCATGATTGACAGAGTTCATTGGATTGATAAGGAAAAGCTTGTCAAGTTCATTTTAGACTGCCAGGTTAGATTACCCTAACAAGCTATATGTACATTTGGATTATCCCTGTTATCTTATTTCCGTAATTCAAATGCTATTCATGTAACAATCAATTTATCTGAGATGTTTTGGGCAATCACTGAATATTGCAGGACATTGAAAATGGAGGAATTTCGGACAGACCAGACGATGCTGTTGATGTCTACCACACATACTTTGGTGTAGCTGGTATATAAGCTTTGGCATCACCTTTGTTTGTTTTCCTCAATTCTTTGCCTAATTATTTGGCATCTTTTACATTGTAACCTTTCTGGATGATTATAATTGATGTGCAGTTGGAGCTTATGAGCTTCCAACTTCATCCAGACGGATTGCTAGGATCTGCTTATAGTTGGGATAAAATTTCAAAGTGATTATATGAGAAGATTTATGTTCTTAGTTGAGTCTCATGCTTACAGGGTATTGATTAATTAAGGTTCATGCAGGACTTTCCCTTCTTGAATATCCCGGGATGAAGGCCCTAGATCCAGCTTATGCTTTGCCAGTTGATGTTGTGAATAGGATTATCTTGGGCAAATAAAGGTTCGTTTACAGGATTCCGATTTGCATCTCTTGCTGCAATTCAATGCCTTTGTGCTTTCTCGTATAATGTCACAAATTCTCAACTGCCTATTGAGATGCAGTAAATAACTAATTGAAAATGTCTGCATGCTAATTGCTAGTCTCTATTGTGTTTATTTTGATGGGTCAATTCAGCTACTTTAAAAAACATTATACTTTGGTTGCAATAATAATTTGATTACCACACGGTTTTCATAATTTGGTCTGTGATCTTATTTCCTTTTGTTAGTACGCGGTTTCCCTTGTTGACTTTCTTGTCGGAGATCTCGGCCAATCCGTTTTTAAGAAGTCTTTTTCTTTAAATATTTTTATTTCTTCGCAAACTATTCAATCATCGGTTGTTTATATGCAATTTGAGTTTTTCCCCCCAAGTCCCAAACTACATATATGCTTAAAAATAAAAAAGGTATACATATCAGCTGCGATGGAGACATCACATATAACATACAAGGAAGAATATTTCAATGTCACCCTTAGAGATATACTGTATATTTTGTTGTAGAACTAAGTATTGACATGTGAACTGCAAGGCATTTGTAAAATATTGTTATGGGCTTTCATCAAATTAAAGTTTTGGAATGTAGCTAGCTGGTAGTTCATGAGTCATGACTGATCAGCAAGAGTATATATTAAAGAAGTGGGGGATTGACAAATCAAAGAAATTAACGAACACTAAGAGATATGCGAGTCTCTTCTTTCTTTCATTTCATTTTGCTTATTGCTTTGCTAGCTACTAATTTGGCTATGCAGCTGAGTGTGCAGGCTAATGCAGGTTGGTATTTTCGTAGCATATATTCTTATTCATAGGCTTGTTTGGAGAACCCTTATATATATATATATATATATATATATATGCACTAGCTGGGATCCAATTTTACTGTCTGTATAATATATATATGGAAAATTTTGCAGATATGAGGCTGCAGAAAGCAGAAGGAAATCACATATTGCCAAGCCCACCTCCTCCTCCGCATTCCGAATGAGGTCAAGAGTTGTGTTTCTGGTGGGGCTGATACCCCAATTACTCCTTCACCGGCTCCGACTGCAAGATGATATCAGGCTATCAGATTAATGTATATCAATTTATTAGCTATTTACATGTAAATATATATTGTCACTAATCAAATTATTGCTGTATTAGTTAGTGGTCCCTTTGATCAACTGTTCTGATACATTGGCACCACGCTTGCGCATTAGTCTGTTAAAGAGGATATTCAACACAAATATAGGAGAGGTACTGTTCATGTATAATCTTTATAAAAGTGGTGAGGGAGAAAGCGTGCATAAACCCAAACAAAATGGAGCCCTAGCTGCCGGCCTTAGCCTTCGGCTTTGGTGCTGGTGACAACCCCTTTTTTCACCTCCTTCCCTCCCCTTCTTTCTTCTATCTCACTCTTATCTCAATTTGTTCCTGGATTTTATCTCAGTTTTCATTGAGCTTTGTCTCAAATTTCCTCTGGACTTGTCTCGGATTTGGGCCTCATGCCCCTTCCCTCCCTCTCCTCCGGTCCAAACCCAAACCTCCAACTCTCCCACCCTTTCCTTCTACCTCCTTGCCTCATAATCCATCCCCACCTCATCCTTTGCTCCAGCCTGCGACCGTCATGTTAGAATTCCCTCGAGGCCAAGCGTTCTCTGGCTTCAGCCAAAGTGAGGGTATTTAACTTACTCCCTTAGCCTCACATTCTAATTCTATCCATGTGAAGGGGATTTGGATGCAGTGACCATCTCTTGGTTTAGTGTTTTCAATGATAAAATCTGGTTGTGGTGTGCTTTTGGTTGCGGGTTCGAAATTTTTTGTGTTGCAATGTCTTAATCGAATTGACCACTCAGTCATTTTCTCTCGTGTTGCTACCTTGGTGGCTACTGGCAAGCCGTTCGAGGCGGCAGGTGCTGCATTCTACCCTTGGAGGATAGAGATTAGGGTTTTTGTTTGTTTGCTTATTGGGCTAAGCTTTTGTGTATATGAATTCCCCATTGTAGTTTAGGTTGACATGTAACCTTTTTTATTGCTCAATGAATGTTACTTTTCATATAAAAAAAAATAATAAAAAAACCACAAGAATACGAACTAGTGCAATATATATCTCAAATATTTGCGACATCTTGACGTTCTCCTTCAATTTTCTCAGAAATTCATACAAATTAGTATTTAATAGTTAAAACTTTTTCTGATACTAAACGAGCAAGAATCTCTCTCTTTATGTAAAAAGAAAAATATTAAAAAGAAAGTGAACAACAAATATGCAGAAATATTGTATCAGATATGGTCATATAAACCCTAGACAAACAAATTAAAACGTGTCAAACTATCGATGGTCCAAACAATTATGAGGTGAACCTAAGATCTTTCATTTATAAATGAAGAAAAATACCTATATATGTAGTATTAGTGACTTTTGAAATAGTATATATGAGTTAATATAATTTGCAGATATGAATTAATTTAGGGCAGCATCTTCTCCGAAACCAAAGAAACATCCTAAGGAGATAATGAATTAATTGTCGCGAATTATGAATTATTGTAATATTTTTACGCATAATATTGAGATATAAGTTTATTTGTAAGATTTACGTATGACAAGTAGAGTTGTTTCCGAGAAATTGGTAAAGATAAATTTTATTTGAACTCATATAACCTATCTCTACACCCAGCTTACTCTTTACACTCATATTATTTTTTATCAAACTATTAATCTCTCTTTAAACCCAAATTTACTACCAATACTACACTCACAGACTCAATTCAATATGCAAATTTATACACCCATGTTTTCACATTAGAAGCTACCCGGATCAGTCTCATGAAGATCCATGTTATTTAAATTCATAAATCTAATTAAACATGGTTTCCATGAGACTATGAGAGTCAAACCCAATTAATCAAACCCTAGTTAGTTTAACAAATGCATGCATATTTTGCAAGCCGACTTGCAGTATTGGGAATAACAGCTAGCAAGCATGCACGGAAGTTAGAAACTGAGAAATGAAAACTCTTTCAGAATATATAAAATAAAATAATAATAAGATCAAAGGACTAATTATAAACACTCAATAGTGCACAAACAAAATGAAAGGAAGTGCAATGATTATCATGTCACATGTTTACAGTGCATCTACATAGCAAGACTACTAATTAAACATGAGTAACATATGAATGTGTTAATTAAAGAATTAAAAGTACTTTAATTACTTAATTAAAATGGATATTTAAAATTGAAGAAAAACAATTGATTTAGAACTAGGTGTTGATCTTGATCAGCTGCTGCTTGTTGTTTTGGCAGCAGTAGTAGCAGAAGTAAAAGCAGGTTTCATGCAGGTGATGAGTAGTGTTGGAGATGGTGATGGTGATGGTGATGGTAGTGGTGCGGTTGGTGGATGGTGGTGGTGGTAGTGATGATGATGATGATGATAAAGGTCTATAAGAGCGTCTTATGATTTTTCCCAGGAAAGAACGTAAGCGAAAGATTACGTGATCGTTATGGTTTGATTAATGGGTGGGTTTATTGATAAATTATATTTTTATTGTTAATTTCATCTTGTACTTAATAGTAATTATGCAATAGAATAGTAAATATATTTCATGTTTAAAGTATAAGTTGGGTATAGAAAGAGGTTATATGGGTTCAAATAAAATTTTCCATTGGTAAATCAGAAGGCAAAAAAGGTCATCTTATTCGAGTTTTTGATTTATACAAGATCAATGATGGGTAAAATCGAATACAAACACAGACTGACGCTGTCTCTTCGGTTCGGTTTTATTTTATTTGATTTGGTAAGTTAAGAATAATTAATGTAATTAGAAGTCACTGATATGCATAAATGAAATGAGATCTTCTGAAGCTCTTATATGCGTTACTACTCTTCTAAAGAGGAAAATATCATAAGATTATTCTTTCTTTTGCTCTAAATTCTACTTTCTGCAATTTTCTACTTTAAAATTCCAGAATTTTTTCTTAGGAACTTTAACGAAAAACTCTCGATATTGTTCATTTTAACGAAAAACTACATTTTTTCACTAAAAAGTCAATCCTGGTACTATACACTTTACCCTTTATTTTGTTCTTATCGTTAAAACTAAAAAATATCAAGTTCTTTTAATTAGTTTTCGTTTTTTTCCTTTTGTTTTTGTGAAATGTGTATTTTATAACTTCAGAAGGCAAGATTTCACCTTCACCGTTATTATTGTTAACTTTTAATCTTAAAAAACCGACATATTTAAACAAAGAAGGAAAAATCTAAAAATATATGATCGTTATATCTTAATAAATGACCAGTAAAAATTCCATCACCCAGCTCTATAAATACCACACTCTCGTCTTGTCTCAAAACCATTATATACCCTAGCACGAGCCTGCCTCTTTTTCTCCTTAGAAAACCCTTCTCTCTCTCTCTCTCTCTCTCTCTCTCTCTCTCTCTCTAAGCACTCCTATCGTGAAGGTGTTGGAATCAAGTTGTCTGCAATGGAGTCTCGTACTTACATGGTATGATATATAACATAATTTCAATACGGAAATGATTCCGCACATACTTTTTCTTCTTTGATTTTATTCAACTCAAATCCCAGAGACAAACAAGCGCGAATAAATCACCTTCCCTTCAATATCCTATTCAACCTCTTTTGTCCTGAAAATAATTCATTTTGGGCTGTCTCTTAATTCACAGACTTGTGGATTGAAAGTAGATACCAAAACTGGTGGATGGCACAAGTGCTTGACGAAAATGCTGAAAAAGATCCAAGGTATATTAACTCTCTTTATTAAGTTTCGCTTTAATTAATTTAGCAAACCATTTTTTCCTTTATCGGCACAAACAGTGGTACGCACTGATCTCATCAATCGGCCAGAAATTGAAATGTTAGTTTGTGTTTGGATGGTTTATTAGGAGCATCATACAATGTAGATGCAGAGGCAGGTATGGCATATATTTCTGGGAAAGTAGACCCCAGAAAGTTACTGAGAAGGCTAGTGAAGGCCGGGAAAGAAGCCGAAATCTGCTGGGTCAGGACGGGAGATCAATGTACCTACTATGATGGATATGGCGGCGAGAGCAATATTCGAAATGGCAATGGTTATTATGATCATTCATATAATTATATGGATGGTTATTATAATGGTCATTATGGACATAGTTCATCATACTACCCACACGGCCATTATGGACATAGTTCATCGTACTATCCCCAGCCGACGCCGTATTACTATTGATCATCCAGATGATCAATAACTAAATAATTTTGTTCACTCCTTGTATTAATTTGGACAAACAATTTTGTGTCAGGGTTGATCATTAGATGTCGACCGACCTAGCTACGTACTCAATTATTTCTTTGTACTAGCTAATACGTATATGGTATCCATTATTTTTGTTTGGATACTATGTCTGGAACAAATGAATAAGTACTCTTGGGACCTATTACAAATTTTATTTTTTTAATAAATTTTAGTTTCTTTTGTTCTGGTTTTGTTTCGTTTAATTGCATAATGTGCATGCGTATGTGGAACTCATATACGAGCAAATGATTTCACCTTTGCCTTCTGCCTCTATTTAATTTGTGCAGGTAATTAAACAAAAAAAAATCGTTTTCTGGTGTAATTCTGCTTATTTACGTATACATCTCGAGCCTAATCAAACAAAATTTCCGGTAATTATTCAAAAGTTTTCTAAAAACAGAATTTTAATAGAATTTTACGGCTTAATTTTCATTGTATTGCATAACTGAAATATATATACAAGATACAATCCTTGTTCTATAAGGAAACAATAAGCAATAAAGGACGCACACATATATCCTTCCTAATAAAGGACTCCTAATATTTACAACATATTTACATACCCTTTAATTACTACTCACGGCAACATAATTGTGTGCCAAAATCATCTTTCTTTGTTCTTGTTTACTTGTTTAGTAATATGAGTACTCAACTAATTAATCAGCGAAGATTGAGGATTAGCAAAGTTTTGATTGACGCATTATTTTGTGCACATTCACGAGAATCCCAGCTTTTGTGCATATACCTTTCTTAATCCCTAATTTTGTGCATTACTTATGCTCCAAGCAACAGATCGATGTAGAGACCTTCCCATTAGGTTTCAAGTCATGACTATTTTATTAGTCATTAGAGAACAAAGTAGAAAAATAATTAAATTATACCTAACCTAAGAATAATTTGTTTGATTGCTACTATGAATAGTTTATATAGATAGTGCTCTCATCCCTTAGAGTTTGTATACCAAAGTCCTTTTTGGGCCCGTCACTAAGCATGAACCTCCTCTCTTCAAAGATTAGTTTAGGGTTTATGCAGTTTCTTTCTTCGATGTTGATGAATTCTTTTTTACATTCTAAAAACAGACACTCTCAACTGTGAAAGCAACGAAAAACAATGTCAGCATTTCACAGTTCACAAGATCATAAATGTTAGCTCTTCCATATCATAAGCTCAAACAACTCCACCAATCCATGGTTTCCACCAAGACGAAAAAAACTCAGTGACCCCTGCCTTGATCTGTACTTTGGCTCCACAAGAACCAACCCGGACTCTAACCCGCAATACCGAGTCGATCGGTTGGGATTATGGATGACCTTTCCGAGATTCTCTACTGCACTATTGAACAAGGTAATTACAAGGACCTTAAGAGGTACGAGCGTGACTTGGACTAGTCCTCAATTTGAACAGAGAAAGACTTATCTCCTCAAGGATTGAGAAGAAACCCCACCTTAAAGTACGTTGTGGCTTGTCTACAGAACTTCATGTTTATGATTGAAACTGTTCATATTATGAATCACTATTCACTATTTAAATATCATCTCTAAAATAATCAATTAATACTGAAATTATTAAATCATCAAACTGTAAAAACCACATGGGCGGATTCGATAAAACCATTATGAACTATCTACCTATTTGTCACCATTGACTAAACAATCTTAACTTTGATTTTTTGTAGAGATGATTACATAATGATTTATTATATGAATGATTACAATCTTGAAGTTTTGTAAATAGGTCACAAAGTATTTTGAAGAGGAACTCCTCCTTAACCTGAAGGAGTTGAGCTGTCCTCATTTGAATATGTATATTTTTTTGGTCTGATACTACTGTAGACATCGAAATTTCGTAAATAAATGTTGACCGGTAAATCAAAGTGTCAACGCTCATGTATTACATAAATTTTACACGTAGCGTGTGACTCAACGAAAATTGAAATGAGTTGGAAAAGTCATCAAATAGGACACGTGTCAACACCTGGCAGAAACGACTTATTTCATCTGGGATATTATATTCAAAATTAGGCCTTGGAAAATTCTATAAATACAAGCCTATTTCATTCATTTTAAGAAAACCATTTTTCATATTACACCTTGAAGCTCTGAAGCTCTGAAACCCCGAAGCTCTCAAGCATCTAGGTTCCCGAAGAATCAAGAAAGCCTTCTTCGTTCTTCGTTCATCGTTCTTCCAAGATCAAGCCTCAACGGCCCTTTGGATCAACAATCATCCACCAATTCAAGATCAAGCCCCGACGGCCCTTGAAGAAAGTGTTCTTCGTTCATCGTTCTTCCAAGATCAAGCCCCGACGGCCCTTGGATCAACCATCCACCAATTCAAGATCAAGCCCCGACGGCCCTTGAAGAAAGCACCATCGTTCATCATCCGTTCATCCAAGATCAAGCCCCAACGGCCCTTTGGATCAACAACGTCGACAAATCCACACATCCAATCGTTCTTCAAGATCAAGCCCAAAAGCCCTTGAAGATCCGTCCAATCGTTCTTCAAGATCAAGCCCAAAAGCCCTTGGAGATCCGTTCATCACTATTCTTCAAAGATCAAGCCCAAAAGCCCCTTTGAAGATCCGCTCAAATCCACCTTCAAGATCAAGTCCACGGCCCTTGAAGAACGTTCATCCTTAGATCAAGCCCAACGGCCCTTTGGATCAATCGCACATCCACAAATACACACCTTACGGAGATCGAATCAGAGGATCAAAATAGAGAGAGATTGTAACCCAAAATCATCAAATACATAATATTTGTTTGTGCACGTTGTTCTTGTCTCTTTCGTTTCAGGAATTTTCCGTGTTCACAAATTGGCACGCCCAGTGGGACAATCTCTACCTCTCATCTCTTTCTCCGTTCAAGGAAACCAAACACACTTCCAAAATTAATGGCATCAAGGAAGGCTCAAACTGCTCCCACAACTGGTGTCACTTTGGGCATCATGACTCGAAGCATGGCAAGAGCTACTTCTGCCACCTCTTTCACCTCTGCATCAACTCCGCCAAGGGAACAAGAGCACCCAAGGCACGAGCCTTTGATCACCTTAGCCTCACTAAGGGCACCAAGGGGGGGAAGCCCAAGGAAATACTCCGAATCCATGCTCTCCGATGCCGATTCAAGCGGCAGTGCAGCCATGCAAGTCATGACCATTGGAGCAACTTCAATCGATGAGCAGCTGACTCAAATGAATGAAGCAATCGTAAGGCTAACCCGAACTGTAGAAGAAAAAGACTTGCAAATTGCAGCACTAGTCAACCGACTGGAGGCGCAGGACGGCGATAAACCCGACCTAGAGGATGATCCACTAAAGGGAGGAGCTGGCGGAGACGAAGAACCCCCGGTGAAGAAAATCGATGGGAAGCCGGAGCCAGACCAAGCAGCGGCACTCATGGGATCTCTTTCTATCCAGCAGCTGCAGGAGATGATCACCAACACCATCAAGGCACAGTACGAAGGGAGCTCACATACCTCCTTGTTCTACTCAAAGCCCTATTCCAAGAAGATTGATGCCCTAAGGATGCCAAGGGGTTATCAACCACCAAAGTTCATGCAGTTTGATGGAAAAGGAAACCCAAAGCAGCACGTTGCCCACTTCGTTGAAACTTGCAACAACGCAGGAACCGAAGGGGATTACCTCGCCAAGCAGTTTGTGCGCTCGCTGAAAGGAAACGCCTTTGAGTGGTACACAGACCTAGAACCTGAGTCCATCAACAGTTGGGAACAATTAGAGCGGGAATTCCTCAACCGCTTCTATAGCACCCGCCGCACTGTGAGCATGCTAGAGCTGACGAGCACGAAGCAATGGAAGGAAGAACCAGTCATGGACTACATCAACCGATGGCGTAATCTAAGCCTCGACTGTAAGGACAGACTCTCCGAGATTTCTTCAATCGAGATGTGCATCCAAGGCATGCAATGGGGTTTGCAATACATCCTTCAAGGCATTAAACCGCGGACCTTCGAGGAATTGGCTACTCGCGCCCATGACATGGAGTTGAGCATCGCCCATCATGGGAAGAAAGAACCGATCGCCGACTACAAGAACGACAAAGTTCTTGGGACAAAGGTGGAAAAGGCCGCATGGAAACCCACCAAGGAAGCGATGACGGTCAACACAGCTCCCGTCAAAATCTCCACACGAGGCAAGGCGATTCAAACCGAAGCTTTTCGTGATCAAGAGATGCGTAGACGCACTTTGAAGGAGCTTGAGAAGAAGATTTATCCATTCCCCGACTCTGATGTAGTTGCCATGTTAGATGACCTGTTGGACAAGAAGGTGATCAGTTTGCCTGAGTGCAGACGGCCGGAAGAGATGAATCGTACTGACAGTCCAAGATACTGTAAATTCCACCGCTTCATCAGTCATTCGACAGAAAAGTGCTTCGTGCTGAAAGATCTCATCATGAAGCTGGCTCAGAAAGGAATCATCGAGTTAGATCTTGACGATGTGGTGAAGTCAAACTATACCACCTTCACTTCTGGCTCTTCCGACTCAAAGTTTTCACCTCAACCGCTTGAGGCATCGTCCAAGACAAGCAAAGTTGAAGGATGGACTCAAGTCACTCCTAAGAAATTGTACAAGAAGCATACGTCTCCTCCACATGTCCGCCAATCGGAAAGGGGGCAAAGCAGCTCTTGTCAACCTTCAAAGCAACATGAACGTGTTGAAGATGATGAAATTTCGACACATAGATCATCCATCCCCATCACGATGCGTGATTTCTTTCCTGAAGACTTCTTCAATCACTCGGTCAAGGCTCATTGCTATGAAGATTGTGAGGAACGCCTCTCCAAAATTACTTGACAAATTCACCAATGCTCCTTGTTCGCACGAGCCTAAACTGCACGAACCAAAGCTCCTTGTCCGCACGAGCCTAAACTGTAGGACACGAGGCTCCTCGCCCGCACGAGCCTAAACTGCATGGCACTACGCTCCTCGCCTGCACGAGTTGAAACTGCATGGCACAACGCTCCTGGTCTGCATGAGCATAAAAGGCAACACCAACGCTCATCGCCTGCACGAGCTGAAACTGCAAACGGCACAAAAAAAGAAAATACCAAAAAAAAAAATATGTATGTATTTGAACTACGTTATGACTTGATCTCTTCTTTGGAGGGGTACGTAGGCAGCTCGAATGTTCAAATTTTTCGAGTTCAGTCACATCAAAATAAAAAGAATAAATGTTTTATTAAAGAAGGTCAATTTTATTACAAATTTATTTTGTTAAGAAAATTTGCAATTTTCTTTGTACAAAATTAAATTACAGTTTCTTCGAAAAAAAAAATGAATACATATGTTATTATGTATTTAGAAAAAAAAAAGAGAATAAATGTTTTATTAAAAAAGGTCAATTTTATTACAAATTTATTTTGTTAAGAAAATTTGCAATTTTCTTTGTGCAAAATTAAATTACAGTTTCTTCGAAGAAAAAAAAATGAATACATATGTTATTATGTATTTAGAAAAAAAAAGAGAATAAATGTTTTATTAAAAAAGGTCAATTTTATTACAAATTTATTTTGTTAAGAAAATTTGCAATTTTCTTTGTACAAAATTAAATTACAATTTCTTCAAAAAAAAAAAAAGAAAAAAAAAAAGGGAAACATATATATGTCTGTCTCGGCCCAGCAGCAGAAGGACATGCAGACGAACAACAGGTTCGTCATCGAGCACATGCCCAGGAGCCCAGAATGTCCGTCTCGGCCCAGCAGCAGAAGGACATGCAGACGAACAACAGGTTCGTCATCGAGCACAGGCCCAGGAGCCCAGAACCGGTTGATGCCATTAGATGTAGCCCAGACCCTTCAAAACCATAGACCAAATCCGGGCCCGGCTCTCAAAGCCCATCTTCACTCGTCTCTCCCTCAACACCCAATCGGATCTTCCTCCCCTCTATTGAAGAAGTAGCAGCCATGCCGTCGCAGGAGTACATGGAGCTCGATCGACTTGAACAAGTGCAAAATGTACAAGACCGAGTCGGTCGGCGAGCCCACTGGTGAAGCCGCCGTCGATTTAGACTGATGACAAAAGGTACCAACCCAATCTTGACCTTCAAGCACCTCCAGATCTACACACCCTCTCATCTGCTCTCTCTCTCCCTCAGTTGGAGGCCATGGCGTCTCGTAGATCCCCGGTAGTCCTGGCGATCTTCCTACTTCTTGGCGATCTTCCTACTTCTCGTCCATGGCGGCCCTAACCCGCCTATCAAAACCCTCATTCTCCTCCGATCTATGCGACTCGGGTTTCGATTCCGGTTCATTTGGTGGATTTGGATCGACGAGAAGGACCGTGCTGGCTCTGAAATCGGATCCACTGATGCCCCGACTGGACCATATCCGGAAGCAGGCGGACGATCACCGGACCCTAGCCCTAGCGTACGCGAGCTGTGCGCGGAAGCTGAAGCTCGAGAAATCGAAGCTGGTTCGGGTCTTCGTCGATCTCTCACGGAACTACTCGGATCTCATGAACAAGCCCGCCTATCGCGCTCTGTTCGAATCCGACGCTCTCAACATCGACGAATCGGTGTTGCGGCAGTTCGAGAAGGAAGTAAATGAGCGAATCAAAGTAACTAGACAAATAATTGCTGAAGCGAAAGAGTCTTTCGATAACCAGCTCAAGATTCAGAAGCTGAAGGACACCATTTTCCAAGTGAATGAGCAGCTGACGAAGGCTAAGAAGCAAGGGGCTTTCTCGAGCTTGATTGCCGCGAAATCAATCCCCGAGAGCTTACATTGTGTGGCAATGCGGCTAATGGAGGAGCGAATTACGCATCCGGATAAGTACACTGATGAAGGGAAGCCGATCCCACCGGAAATTGAGGATCCCAATCTATATCATTGTGCTATATTTTCGGATACTGTGATTACAGCATCAGTGGTGGTGAATTCGGCCGTGAAGAACGCCAAGAAGCCATACATGTGTCCCATGTCGTGACTGATAAGATGAACCTCGGAGCAATGCAGGTTATGTTTAAGAGCAAGGACTATAATGGGTCACATGTTGAAGTGAAGGCTGTGGAGGATTACAAGTTTTTGAATTCTTCATATGTGCCGGTGCTAAAGCAATTAGAGAATGCAAAGTTGCAATCGTTTTACTTTGAAAATAAGCTCGAGAATGCAACCAAAGACGCAACAAACATGAAGTGCAGGAACCCCATCTTCTACGTCGGCGAGAATCGGATCTTCTGTTGCGGCTTGGATCTATCCAATTTCTTCGGGCGCGAGTCTCTGTTTCGGAAATTGGAAACCGACCCGTATATCCTTAGGAAGCAAAGATCAGTAAGCAAGAAATCGGTCGGTTCGTCTTCGAATTTCTCACGGCGAAGCTCCTACAGGCCCAGGAAGCCCAATTGGCGTTTTCTCCTTCATCGAGCCTTCAACTTGCAACTCACCATATGCCACGGGCCAGCCCAGTGCCGTCAACAATTACCACCCTCATGATCATCACACTTATCATCATCATCATCAATACACGGCGCCACATGATCATGTAGAACATCATCGTAGCAGAGTCCACTCAGAAGAAGATGACGGTAGCGATGACGGCCAGTGTTACTTCTCCGATGTCTTTGCAGCCGCAGCAGCGGAGCAGCAAGCAGCAAGCAGCACATGAGGAATGTGTTTCTTTGAACTGCCTTGAGCCTCGCTCTTCGCCGTGCATTATTTCGGTTCCAAACCTTCGTCCCCGTCAAACGCCGTCACTTCTGAAGATTCCGACGGTGATGGTGCCACCAAAGGCTCTGTCTCCTTCACTGCAGCTGCAACTTCACTTGACGATTTAAAATGCGACTTTGGGAGTTGAATACTGTCTTCCTCTGCCATGGCTGCTCCTTCTGCTCACCCTCCCCCTGCAAATCAAATTTCAATAAAAAAATAAAAATAAAAAATAAAAAAATGATGCTGCATGTCGGTCCAGTAGTGCAGCGGACGGCGAGAGTGCAACGGAGCGCAGCAAGGCAGCCTCCTTTGCAGTAGACAGCCACAACCTCACTGGTGCATGCTCCATCTCTGTCGTCTTCATCCTTGCCTCGCAGCTGCCACCAACTTCAAAGACCGCTGTCAAACGACTAGCCGGCCGAGAAGCTCTTCCTTAAACTGCATCTCCCCCGTCAACACCTCCCCCGATCGGAGCAGCAACCATCCTCGCCGTCTCTGCCGCAACGGCCTCAGCCTTCGCCTTCCTCCTGCGTGCTCCACGAATCCATGGCCACCCAGTTATCGCCGTCTTCCTCATCGGCTGCGCTGCTGATCCTGGACACCAACCTCTGCGCCAGAACTGTCATCAAGGGCACCGACGACGCCATGGCTGCTCCTTCTGCACTCTTGCTCCGCTCCCTGCAAATTCATCTACCCATCGTCCAAATTTATACAGAAAAAAAATAATAATAAAATATAATTAAAAAAAAAAAAGGTGGTGGTGCATCTGGCACCACGTGAAAAAGAGGAATGGTGGATCAAAGATGGGGTACAACCCCATGGCAGATCAAAAGTTTCTGGTGGTGCATGGGCACCATGTGCAGAAAGAAAAAAATTGTAAAAAAATAAAAAATAATAAATAATAAAAAAAAAAAAACGAAACAAAACAAAAAAAAAAAAAAAAATGCATAGAGAGAAATTGAAGGTCCATTTTATTTATTTTTCTGGAAATTTTGCATAAATTTGCATTATACATACCTTACAAAAAAAAAAAAAAAAAAAAAAAAAAACAAATCAAATCAAATCAAATTTACAAGAGGGGATCTTCAAGGACGATCAGGTGCCGCCTCACCACTCGGCAGAGCTCCAGAAATGAGAGGCGCTGGAGGTTGATTGTTTGAAGCCTCACCACTCGGCGGAACTCCAGGAAGAAGAGGAGCCAAAGGTTGATCATTCTGAGCTTCATTACGCGGTACAACCCCAGAAGATGAAGGCAAATGCTGCTGGAACAAACCCACAAACCTCTGATGATCAAGTAAAATCTGACCATCAGATTCCTGCATCTGGTCAATCTTCCTCTTCATGTTTGTCGCGTAGCTATGTGCGAGCTTATGCAGCTGTTTATTCTCTTGCTTGAGCCCTCTAATCTCCTGTTTGAGATTCATCACTTCAGCCGCCAATGATTCAACTTGACGGGTTCGAGCAAATAGACGTTGGGCCATATTAGACACAGAACCTGCACACTGCACACTGAGAGCCAGAGAATCCTTAACAGCCAACTCATCAGACCGTTTGGAAAGTAGTCTGTTATCTCTGGGAGTTACAAGGTTTCGGGCCACCACCGCAGCGGTCATATCATTCTTCATCACCGAATCCCCAACGGTAAGAGGACCAGTAGGGGATATGAATGATGGGCGCCATATGTTGTCTGGAGAAGGCGGGACTGCCTCTTCACCAAGATTCAAGTCAAAACGACGATCGGAGGGTCCTGACATTTTCAAAGTGTTGAAGAAAGAAGAGGTCGGACGAATCAAGATCTTAGAAGTGCAAGAAGGGAGTTTTCACAAGAAAAATTCAAGTGTGCTTTGAAACGAACAGCATGCCTCTATAAAAAATCAGCACTCGACGGGATTTCAGAGATCGAAGAGGCGAGCTCAGAATTCGAAGAGGCCATTCAAAAATCGAAGAGGCAAGCTCAGAAATCGGAGAAGCATCTTGCTTTTCCAGAAGCGTCGGCACCCGTCACACGCAAACTCAGCTTTGCGAAAATCACGGGCAATTTGTCGAAGCGCCGATCCCAGATATCGAAGAGGCGCCAGTCTTTTTCAGCCGTGTCATCACCTGTCATATGCACACTCAACTTTGCGCAAATCACGGACAATTTGTCGAAAGATTTTTGGGTGAAGGAGAAAGCACGTGAAGTTTACTGTTCAATCATCCAACGGTTGCCGACACGAGTAAAAGAATAGTACCTCTACAGGTATTAAAGAACTTCCTATAACTGTCCACCTTCACCTTCCATAGCAAGGCAGACATACAGAGCCTTTCTTCATCTCTGAGAATGTCTTCCCAACGAAGCCTCTCGAGTCACTCAGTGTTCCTTATTCCTTGGGGTACCTCGGCAAGCCAATGACTCCAAAGCAAAAATATCTCATATCACCAGGGTAGAAAGCAAGAGTATCTCATATCATGCGTTCTCCCTGTCCTTTCATTTGTCCTTGTTCTTACCTACAAAGACAAGGATAAAGAAAACAATATGTCGGAACTTCCACTCAAACTCGGATAAGGAACCGACTGCTTGGAACCCTTCCCTGATTGCCTACCTAGCACTGCTCTCGAGTACTCGTTTCGCACTGCTGCTGTACTTTCAAAGAAGCTGCCACATCTGCCTGAAGAACAGATAAGGCAAGTGAAAATGATACCTTGCAGCATGTGGAGACAAGGTGCAGAAGGAACAAGCAGAGAAGAATGCGGTCTGCACGGTCAACTCAGCAGAAGGAGTCCGAACTGAAGAACTCGAGAAGCTGCCATATCTGCCTGAAGAAACAAGCAGAGAAGAATGCAGCATGCTCAGTCAACTCGGCGGAAAGAGTCTGAGATGAAGAACTCGAGAAGATGCCACATCTGCCTGAGGAACAGATAAAGGAAATGAAGATGATACCTTGAAGCATGTGGAGACAAGTGCAACCAAGCACGTGCCGATTCATCCTCTACTTCTTCAAAAGCAAGAGTATCTCATATCATCAAAGTTGCAATCACTCTGACGGTGAATTCGTTTTGACCCTCAAATTCTTGGGTCGACTTACTAGGCGTTGTGGGCTGCACGTGCCGATTCACCACCCTTGAATCAAATCCTTAAAGATCAAGTCACCAACTGGAAGAAAAGCCCATCAATCTTGAAGATCATACCGTTGACCAAACTGCTCAGGTGTGAATTAGAAAGATTGAACAGAGCAACAAGTCGTCACCTTCACCTAGTGCCTGCTTGTCATGTGTTCAAGTCAACCTTCAAGGATCAAGCCCTAACGGCCCTTGAAGAAGTTTCCAACCAAATTCAAGATCAAGCCTCGACGGCCCTTGAGGAAATCACAAGTCCGATTCAAGATTAAGTGTCTACCACCCTTGAATCAAAACCTAGTTCAAGAATAAGCTGTGGAAAATCAACAATTGGAGGAATCCAGAAAATCCTCCAACCCAGTTCAAGATCAAAGCTGTGGAAAGTCAACAAGCGCAACAAAATACGTACCGATTCATCCATTACCAAAGCCAAAGATCATCTACCACATGAAGCTCCTTGTGGCCCAATTTCAACCTTCAAGATCAAGCCTCGACGGCCCTTGAAGAAATTTCAAACAAAAGTTCAAGAACAAGCCTCAACGGCCCTTGAAGAAATCTCCAGCCCAATTCAAGATCAAGCCTCGATGGCCCTTGGATCGACATCTACAGTAAGGGACTTCAAAAACGCATCTCCTACACGTGACAAGCACATGTATACGACGTGCCTTGAAGTGGGGGCATTTGTAGACATCGAAATTTCGTAAATAAATGTTGACCGGTAAATCAAAGTGTCAACGCTCATGTATTACATAAATTTTACACGTAGCGTGTGACTCAACGAAAATTGAAATGAGTTGGAAAAGTCATCAAATAGGACACGTGTCAACACCTGGCAGAAACGACTTATTTCATCTGGGATATTATATTCAAAATTAGGCCTTGGAAAATTCTATAAATACAAGCCTATTTCATTCATTTTAAGAAAACCATTTTTCATATTACACCTTGAAGCTCTGAAGCTCTGAAACCCCGAAGCTCTCAAGCATCTAGGTTCCCGAAGAATCAAGAAAGCCTTCTTCGTTCTTCGTTCATCGTTCTTCCAAGATCAAGCCTCAACGGCCCTTTGGATCAACAATCATCCACCAATTCAAGATCAAGCCCCGACGGCCCTTGAAGAAAGTGTTCTTCGTTCATCGTTCTTCCAAGATCAAGCCCCGACGGCCCTTGGATCAACCATCCACCAATTCAAGATCAAGCCCCGACGGCCCTTGAAGAAAGCACCATCGTTCATCATCCGTTCATCCAAGATCAAGCCCCAACGGCCCTTTGGATCAACAACGTCGACAAATCCACACATCCAATCGTTCTTCAAGATCAAGCCCAAAAGCCCTTGAAGATCCGTCCAATCGTTCTTCAAGATCAAGCCCAAAAGCCCTTGGAGATCCGTTCATCACTATTCTTCAAAGATCAAGCCCAAAAGCCCCTTTGAAGATCCGCTCAAATCCACCTTCAAGATCAAGTCCACGGCCCTTGAAGAACGTTCATCCTTAGATCAAGCCCAACGGCCCTTTGGATCAATCGCACATCCACAAATACACACCTTACGGAGATCGAATCAGAGGATCAAAATAGAGAGAGATTGTAACCCAAAATCATCAAATACATAATATTTGTTTGTGCACGTTGTTCTTGTCTCTTTCGTTTCAGGAATTTTCCGTGTTCACAACTACATCCCTTCTCTTTCTTCTTTTCGACTAGCTTTGTCAAAGAGTTGGAGAGATGGGCCAAATTATCCAACACTAATATTGTCTTCAATTTAATTAATTATAGCTCAAGAGATGGGTATTTTATCATAAAAAGACATCATATAAATAGAAATGGAACCTAATACTTTCGTTAAATTAGATATTAGATTAGGAGTCACGGGGTTTGAATCCACACCGAGATGCTAAGACACAATTCTTTTACCACTGTGGTAACTTGTAAATTGTTTTGTCAAATTTCTGACGTGAACAACCTTCAATTCAAGCCTTTTATGATGACATTAATGTCATGATTGGGCTTACAACTTATGAAGACCCAACACTAGAATTATTTCTTCGAGAATTGTTATTAGCACTTCAAAAATCACATTCTATACTATTCACAAGTGTATTTTTCTTTCTCATTATATAAAGTTTGGAATGTCAAATGAGATTTTTGAAGTGCTAATAACAATTTCCATTTCTTCAGAATTTTCTGATTTTGCTCTTTGATTTATTAATTTGAAAAAACATAACTATTTCTGAAGTTAGTATGGAGAACTCCCTGCAACATATATATAAAAAAAATGTTGAAATAAATAAATTAAACGTAACCAGGTCTACACTCTAGACGTTAGCACCAAGCAAGCAAGCGGACAAACTTAATTTTCTGAGAAATGATAAGATGTGAATACAAAAAATGGTCTTTTGACTGATTCTAGCTGCAAGACAAATACAAAAAGAGAAAAGTTAAGCGGTATGTTTCATCTTATTAAACAAAGTCTAATTTTACAACGGAAGTGCCTCCATTAAAGAAAGTCAACTTATGAGAGCATTTTCAATGGACTAATGTAAATTTGAGATGAAAAATCTATTTTATATCTATTTTATATTTTGGAAAATCGACTAGTTAATTGAAAACAAGAAACCCTCCATGTGCAAGTGGTCCTTTATTATAGTGGTGTAAAGGAATTGAACCATTGCATGATGGTGTGAGTTCGAACCCGTTAAATTATGCATTGACTCGACCTAATCCAAATTAATTAACATCATTTTAAATTTATAATAGGTAGATATAAATATATTGATCGTAACGATCAGAGAATTAAGATCACAGACTCCACAATTAAAAGAAAAAGTTTATATAAGATGACTGGTCTATCTTCCTTTCTCCGCTTTTTCACTATACTCATATTCATTGCATCCATGTTGGCCGTTAATCAATGTCATCAAGTTCCTGCAGGTTTGTACCGTACATGGTGTTGTTTTTAATTCCTAATTTTGTTTGACATCTTGATTGAGGATAGTTCTATTGAGTGATTGAATCTTTTTCTCTTTCATTCTGTAATGGTGGCCTCTTTATTCTTTGATTGCGGTTTGAAAGTCCCGACAAAGAGTTTTTTTTCTTTCAAAAGTTCACTTTTTTTTATGGTGTATCCTTTTATCGACATCTTATCAATATCGTAGCTTTTCATAAAAAAGAATATCAACGTTTTTTGGCTACAGATTGGGGGCTATATCATGTGTTTTTGGCTACAGATTTGAAGCACAGAAAATTAGGCCGCAAAACGAATCCGAGTCCCCCCCCTCCTCCAGCAAGAAACCAGATGCACCATCAATTCCCACCTGAGCGGGATCCGCCCCTAACTCCTCCACCTGCACTCTGATTGATTTAATTTTCTCAAACGCCATCTTTTTAGTGGACCTTGAAGGAAAACTCTCAATTATAATCTTGCACAAAAAGTTTGTTGACTCCCTTTAATATTTTGTCCAATTATATATGTGATATGCAGAATCAGCAACCCTTCTCGTATCTGGGATCGTCACTGGAATCCCACCATTCCCGAAAAAACGAATTGCATTTTTCAAAACAAAGCAAGCTATTTTACTAAAAGCAAAAAGCCTGGCTTTCAAGGATTTTGCCGGTGAGTGGCAAAGTATGCGAGTTTGAGACCTCGTGCATAGCAGCAAAAAATGGAGAAACGTTGAAAAGAATCCGCATCATCATCGTTGCAATTCTGAACCTGCCCCCGCAACCGACGATCACCAACTCTTGAACCATCGACAGCAACCATCCCTTGTTCCAAATTTCCAAGATTGTTTCTCTGCTAAAGGATGCCTTGTACCTGTTCGACGAATTGCCCCAGTCAATCTGAAAGCTCTTTTCGGTACTAGCACCTCCTCCTGCCGGAAGCTTGATCTGCCTCTGGTTGCTTGGCTGTGGTGCCTTGTACCTGCTCGACGAATTGCTCCAGAGAATCTGCGTTTTTTTTTTTTTTTTTTTCAGGGTGCCCAAGGTGATTCTGCGTTCAACCGCCCAAGGATATTCGGCGTTCAACCTTACTTTATGGTGTTGACAACTCTAAACTGAATTATCATGGGCACAAATATCGTCTGTCCATGGGGTTTTCTTGCAGAGACGGTTATGCCGACAACTAATATGCCCCCCGTTCAACCAACTCTGAAGGCAAGGACTTTTGCTTCTGTCGTTTCCATCCCAATTGAAGACGTCCATCTCAGCCAACTTCCAACTCCGGTTGTGCGTGGGGACAAAACATATGTCAAAATTAGCGAGGATCTATACCAAGAACAGTTGAAGTTGTTTCAAAATAACCTCCTTGGGCGTTTGCTCCTAAAAAATGGTTCTACGCCAATGAAGACCGGTGCTCTAAAATCTTGCTTAGAAGATGCATGGCGCCCTACTGCACCATGGAACCTGGTTCCTATAGGTAAAGGTTATTTTGATATCCATTTCAATAAGGAAGATGATATACGACGGGCATGGGGTGGCGGTACGTGTACTCTTGCTACTGGTTTATTCAGGTTATCAAAATGGACGCCAGATTTTAAACCAGGTGATGTTCTCCCTCAAACTCATGCTCAGGTATGGATCAAAATTTTTGGTTTGAGTCAGGAATATTGGCATCCTAGACACTTGATGGAAATTGCGAGAGGGGTCGGCACTCCCTTGCAACTAGATTCAGCTACAAGGGAAAGGCAATATGGTTATTATGCACGCATATTAGTTGATGTCAATCTTGCAGATGATTTACCTACATCTCTTATGGTTGAAAGAGAAAGTCATGGCTTCCCGGTTGAGGTGGTTTATGAAAATTTACCGCCCAAATGTAGTCACTGTGGTTTGATAGGGCACTTGGCTAATAGCTGCAGACAACTTAAACAGATGTCGAGAGGTCGTTCTCGTAGCCGGACGCGAAAGGGTGGTAACATGGGGGACAACAAAACCGGAGATCACTCTCGCAGCCAACTGCACATGGAATATCGTCCCATAAAAGATACAACAATACCGGTTAATGTCTTTTGTGGGTCACATGCTTCTGAACCTGAACCTCTTCAACAGGTTGATCAATTGTTGCCTGCAGGTATTAAGGCAGCGGATGATGGTAATGCTGAGCCCATTCTTCAGTCTCCTCTTGGAATAACGCCAGCTGTTTCTGGTAATGTCATACCAGAGACTGACACCGCTGATACGCATATTAGTATTCAATCCCCTGGGATTTCGCATATTAGCAATTCTATGACCGGATCGCTGTCTCCAGATGGATCACATCCTCTGAATGGTCTTTCTTATGGTCAGCATTTGGGCAACACCATTGTCCCAAACAATCTTGGCCCACATGATCTCTGTGACGACTCTAGCTCTCCTCCTGGCTTTGAGCAGGTCGAGACGGTAGCTCATAATAGTCAGCAGTTGGGCAACACAGATGTCCCAAATAATTTTGGCATGCAGGATCCTCATGACAACCATAGCATTCCCCCTGGTTTTGAACATGTTGCGACATTAGCTAAAGATGTCTTCGATATTGTCAATCACATTGAAGGCTGTGATATGGATGGTTTTACTCCTGTGTTATCTAATAGTCAACGGAAAAAACAAAAGCAGCTTGCCAATCTTAATCAACCCTCTGATAAACCATATCCAAGTAGGGTCCGAGGAATACCAGCTCGTTATAAATGAAGGTTCTCTTCTGGAATATCCGTGGCATTGGTAACGATGACTCTCGGACGGAGCTCTCTAACATCTGTCGGTTGCATCACCCGGATTTGGTTTGCATTGCAGAGCCTATGGTGACTTTTAATTCTATTTCAGCTGCTTATTGGGATTCTTTAAATCTATCTGCTCTTACTTTTAATTCTAGAGGAACTCTTGCTCCCAACCTTTGGTTACTAACATCTTCAGCTTGTGCAGACCCTTTAGTTATCTCTATCTCGGATCAACAGGTTACGGTTCGCTGTACTTTTGACCATATCCCGAGCCAGTTCACATTTGTTTATGCAAGCACTTCACCTATCAAAAGAAGAGACTTGTGGGCTGATTTTATCTCTCTGCGCCCACAAACACATGTTCCATGGATGGCTATTGGTGATTTCAATGCTATCCTGGGCGCCCACGAGCAGATGGGAGGAGGCAGACCGTCCCAAGCTTCATGCGCTCAGTTTAGGAATATGTCTGACACTTGTAACTTTACCCACTTGAACACATCTGGGGCAGCCTTTACATGGTCTAATGGCTGGAGGTCACGTGGTCGCACTGAAAGAAGGTTAGATCGCTCCTTGTGTGATATTAGTTGGTTTGATTCTTGGCCCCACTCTAACTGCATAGCATTGCCAAAGGTAGTCTCAGATCACAACCCCCTTATCTTCTCTGGTTCTAGAGTTTTGAGCAATGGTCATCGTCCTTTCCGTTTTCAATCAATGTGGGTTCAACATCCATCTTTTCGAGAAACTGTAACTCATTGCTGGAGAAATACAGTTGTCTATGGTTGTCCTATTTTATCATTCTGCAAAAATTGAAAGCTCTAAAAACCTGCTTGCGCCAATGGAATTTTTCGGTCTTTGGTGACGTCCATAATAGAGTGGCTAATGCTCGGCATAATCTTTCTATGATTCAACAAAGAATTTCAACTGAGGGTATAAATAATGATCTTTTCGAGGAGGAGATTGTCGCCAAGACTACAGTAATGGAGTCTCTCCAAATGCAGGAGGCTTTTTGGAAAGATAGAGCTCGTGTTAAGTGGTTAACTAAAGGGGATAGAAATTCTTCTTTCTTTCATGCCTATGCTCGTATTAAATCATCCAGCTCTCATATCAGTTGTATTCTTGATGGAAACAATCTTCTTACTGACCCGCTGGCAATTGAGAACCATATTGTTAATTTCTATCAGACTTTGTTCGGCTCTTCTTTCACCCCTTCAGGTATTGATGTGGTTTGTGAAGTCATCCAGCCGATGGTCACAGACTCTGAAAATGATCTCTTATCTGCCTTACCTACTGATGAGGAAATTAAGGAGGCAGTTTTCTCCTTAAGTGCTTCCAGTGCGCCAGGGCCAGATGGTTTTCCAGGTTTTTTCTATCACCATTGTTGGGATATTGTCAGCTTTGACGTTATTCAATTTGTGAAGCAATTCTTTCAATCAAATTGGTTATACCCCAATGCCAATAGTAATTTCTTAGTTTTGATTCCGAAGGTGGAAGACGCTATTTCCATGACTCATTTTAGACCTATTGCTTTGGCAAACTTTCTCTTTAAGATTATTCCCAAAATTTTGGCAGTTCGTCTTTCTCATGTTGTTCAACGCATTATTTCCCCGCATCAAGCTGCTTTTATACCTGGCCGTCGTATCACAGATTGTATTGGCCTTGTTTCAGAATGTTTCAATGTGCTTGACAAAAAAACTCGTGGTGGCAATATGGGAGTCAAAATTGATATAGCTAAGGCTTTTGATACTCTAGATTGGTCATTTCTTTTGCGGGTGCTTACTAACTTTGGGTTCTCCACTTGTTTTATAGACTGGGTTTCTACCATCTTAAGATCTGCTAAATTGTCCATCCTAATCAATGGTTCCCCGCATGGTTTTTTCTCTTGTTCCCGAGGAGTGCGCCAAGGGGATCCTCTCTCTCCGTTACTTTTCTGTCTAGCTGAGGAGGCGTTATCAAGGGGCCTGAGTCGTCTTCAACTTGATGGGCTTACTAAGCCAACTTTTGCTCCAAAAGGTTGTATCTCTCCTTCTCACGTTCTCTATGCAGATGACTTATTCATTTTCTGTAGAAGTGATGGTGTCACTCTGCGTAATTTGCAAGGTTTCTTCGATAGATATTGTAGAGCCTCTGGTCAATTTATCAATAAGGCAAAAAGTACTTTCTACTTGGGCTCTACCTCAAGGCATCGCAAAGCTGTGGTTGAGAGTTACTTGGGTTTCAAAGAAGGCAAAGCACCTTTTGTCTACTTAGGAGTTCCAATCTTCTGTGGCAAGCCTAAAAGGAGTTATCTTCAAGCCTTGGCAGATAAAGCTAAAGCTAAGTTAACTGGTTGGAAGGGGAAGCTTTTATCTATGGCAGGAAGAGTTCAACTCACTCAATCAGTTTTTCAAAGTATGCTCTTGCATAGCTTCTCTGTTTATAAGTGGCCTTCTTCCTTGCTAAGGCCTCTTTCAAGATGTGCTCGCAATTTTATATGGTCTGGTGACGTAACCTCCAAGAAGTCTGTTACCGTTTCTTGGCGTCAGATATGTGCTCCAAAGAATGAAGGTGGTTTGGGGTTGCGTGATCTTGGCTCTCTTAACACTACTGCTCTCTTAAAGCTTGGATGGCTTATTATTACTACTGATTCCCCTTGGAGTATTTATCTTCGGGAACGTTTCAAGCTTCATGGTCGCCTATATTCTTGTAGTTATAAGCGATCTTCTATATGGCCTGGTATTAAATCCATTCTTCATATCTTGTTTCAGAATTGTCGTTGGGTGATTGGAAATGGTTCTACTACTTCCCTTTGGGTTGATAAATGGCTGGATAAGCCTATTGTGGACGTCGTTGGTGCAACAGAGATTGCTCCTTCTTTATCTCGTACTAAGGTCTCAAATATTATTCGTATGGGAAAATGGGTTATTCCTTCTATTTTTTCTTCTACTTTCCCAGACCTAACTAAAGAGATTTTAGAAATGCCTCTTCCAATTGATGAGGATAAGGACGTTTTAATTTGGGAAGTCTCTACTTCTGGTGTTTTTTCGTTCTCCGATGGCTATGAAATTGTTCGTCATCGATTTCCTGTTAAGAGTTGGGCTTCCATTATCTGGCGTCCTTTCATCCCACCTCGTTACTCTATTTTAGTTTGGAAGATTCTCTTCAACAAGCTCCCAACGGAGGATCAACTTCAGCGCCGAGGCATCCCGCTGGCTCCAATATGCCAACTATGTCACAAGAATTCTGAATCTATTGACCACTTATTTTCTAGCTGTGAATTTGCACAATGTGCTTGGCGTTGGCTAGCTACCCAATTTGGCACTACTATACCACCTACGGGCTCCATCTCTGATCTATGGCTTGTTTTTCTGTCAAAGCAGTTTTCTCCACATCTTTGCAATGTCTGGATAGCTTCAGGGTTTTTCTTACTAATGGCTATTTGGAAGATGCGTAATAAAATGAAGTTTGAAGGCAAACCTCCCTCCCTCTCTCGTCTCTGCCGCTCCACCTCGGCCTGGATTAGGCAGGTTGGAGCTCTCACCCCTGGCCATGTACGAGGCATTTTGGATAGGCAACTTTTAGTTTCTCTTGGAATATCGCCTAACTCCTGTAAAGCTCCTTCTATTGTCCCTGTTCTTTGGCTCCCCCTCCTTTTTCTTGGGTTAAAGTGAATACTGATGGCCTTGCTAAAGGTAATCCGGGTCCTGCGGCCTGTGGCGGGGTTTTTCGTGACTCTACAGGTTATTTTCTTGGTGGTTTCTCCCTAAGCTTGGGCCATCGTACTTCTTTCTATGCGGAGCTCCATGCTGTCATCCTTGCTATCGAATTGGCCCACGCGCGGGGCTGGAAAAATTTATGGCTTGAAAGCGACTCTTCTAGTGTAATATCATGTTTTGCTTCTGGATCTTTCTCTCCCCCTTGGTCTCTCCAGACACGCTGGAACAATTGTACTCTCCATTTGCAGAACATGGTCTTTCGTTGCTCTCATATTTTTCGAGAAGGGAATGTTGTTGCTGACAAATTAGCCAATTTAGGGCTTCTATCATCTTCTCTTGTTTGGCATTCCACCCCCCCTATAGAGATCCTTCCTCCTCTGCACTCAGATTTCTTGGGCATGCCAACCTACAGGTTTGTCTCCTCTTCTTGATGTGTGTTCTCCTTTCTTTTCCTAACATTTTCGGATTCCCTTTTGTTTTGCAGCTTGCCTTGCAGGTTTTACCTTTTAGGTTTATAGAGGGGTTTGGGCTTATGTCCGCCCAGTCTTTTCCTTGTATTTTTCTTTTCTAAGAGGGGTACGGTCTATGTCCCCCCCTCTTTTGTATTTTATAGAGGGGTTTGGGCTTATGTCCGCCCAGTCTTTTCCTTGTACTTTCTTTTCCAAGAGGGGTACGGTCTATGTCCCCCCCTCTTTTGTATTTCCTTTCTCAAAAGGGGTAAGGTGCATGTCCCCCCCTTTTTTGTATTTCTTTTCTCTTGTTCTATGAGGGGTTAGGTTTATGTCCCCCCCTGTCTAGGTGTATCTTCTTTTTTCTTATCAATAAATTTCCCTCGTACCGCCGAGGTTCTCAAAAAAAAAAAAAAAAAAAAAAAAAAAAAAAAAAGCAAAGTTTAAGTAGTCCCCGTATTTTGGATTCGTATAACTAATTTGTTTGTAGTTTGTAGTTGGATTTGTATATGTGTATTTAGGAATCGTATATATGCATTTGGATCGCGTCTGAAAAGCAATTTTTGAGGAAATATTTCTCCGGAGTGAGGTTGACTTGGGAGACACCGGAGTGAGAAAAAAATAATCAAAAGTGTGTTTGCAGTTTGCAGATTAAAAGAGAGAGCAACCACAAACAAACATAAAATTACATTGTTTGGATTGACAAATGAGTGTTGAAGTATGGAAAGAATCTAGACTTATAGTCATGTACACAATATGACTCGTTTTGTTGTGTTTTTAAAATGACTGAAAGCGTTTTTAGAGAAAATATTTTTTGGTTCCAAAAGCACTTAAAGTGCTTTCTGCAAGAAGTACTAATTATGTGTTTCTTCCAGGAAGCACTTTAAGTGTTTTTTTCAAAATTTACTTGCATTTTTACTAAGGATTGGTTCCAAAAACATATTCACCAAAAGCGTTTTCAATCATTTTAAAAGCACATCTAAACGAATTGATTAGGAATTTAACGAATAACGGTTGATTTGGATGTGCACCGAAGAACTTAATAAGGAATTGAAATTTAACGAATAAATTGGAGCCAGTTAAATGTCAAAGTAATCTATAGATCTCATACCAAAGTTGAAAATTAAACTCCGTACTCATATCATGTGTACGAGAAAAACTTGTATGGGGCTTGACTTGGCACTGGACTTCGCTAATTGGTTCTACAATTCACTCAAAACTTACCACATAGCAAGTCTTAAATATAATCTTTTATCATTTTTGTATATTTAAAATTCTCATAATTATTTTTACTAATTAATAAATTATATATATCAATCTAATGTTTCCTTTTTTTATTCTTCTTTCCCTTTTTATTCTTCTTTCTCCCTTTTTGTTTCTTCTCAAATTTCCCTCTACTTTGTTTTTTGTCCTTCTCTCTCCCCCAGTTGTGATTCTTGCTTTTTATGAAATTCTGCACTTTTTTCTTCACAAAATTTCTTTGCTTTCCCTCCCCCTACTCCTTTCTATAAATACAAAAGTGCACACTCCAAATTATCGAGTTAATTTTTTCATAACCTATTTGTTATCTTTCACTTTGTTTTGATCATAGTAGCTTTCTATTTTCAAGAAAGTACATCTCTACCAAATATTCTTAGTTGCTTTCCATGATAAAATTGGAGTGGGTGCAAATTTTTTAATTTTTTTAAGGAAAGCAAGAAACAAAACTGGAAGAGAAAGAAGTGGGAGAGAGTAGTGAAGACCTACGGCAAAACAAAGTGGAGGGGAATTTGGGAAGAGAAAAAAATAGGGGGAAAGAAGAAAAAAGGGAGGAAGAACACTTGCCTACACACTTTGTGTCTATGAACACATTTTATTAGAAAACGAGAAGGAGAGAGGGAGAGAAAGAACGTGGGGGGAGTGGGAGGTTTTTTATTTTTTATTTTTTATAATATTGAAGGTATTTTAAGATCACATGTAGGTGAGGCTTCAATAAAAAACAGTAAAATTTGGACTTATGAAATTACATTATTGCCCATCATTTTTTTGTGTGATAGAAGACTAATTTGTCTTTTCACCCTCTTTTGGTTGACAAAGAGTGTTTCATTAATTAGTAGAGATTATTAGAAGAAAAAATAATTATGAAAATTTTAAATATAAAAGATTATATTTAAAATTAGCCACATGGTGAGTTTTGAGTGGATTGTAAGCGAAGTCCAGTGGCAAGTTAAGCCCCACATAAGTTTTTTTCCATGAGTATAGATACATCATTCTAAGAAAAAGGTCGTCTACGCTTATTTTGTGCAAAAGTTTATTAGAATCAAGTTTATTTATTATCTAGTAATGTTAGTTTCTGTAACTAAACATAAGGTTAATTGGAGCGGATGTTCTCCTTTATGCATGGTGAGGTGAGCAAATCTTTTACCTCATAGTTTAGATTAATTAATTAGTTTAAAATAAAATATTACTTGCATAAACCTGAAAACATACGGTCGAATTTGACACCGGTGAGGTGAGCAAGTTCAATGGTAGAAAGAGATCCGAAGAGAAAAATAACACAAACATCTATGTGAACTAACCGTAAGCCTATAGAAGATCAATAGATTCTATCCAAATCAAGTGCATGGAAAGAAAAATATAAGGGAGAAGAAAATTTCTAATCTTGATTAAGATATACATCTAGCTAGGAACTATTCTAGAGAATAAGAGCTAATAAAAAAGGTTTTTAAGTTCCTACGATCAACATTGGGGACTTGTGGAATCATCAACGGGATGATGGTATCTGTTGAAAAACCACATAGAGTCTGCTTTTACTGCAGCTCCATCATCGTTCCTGTGCCAGCTATAGTAGGCATGGGTTCGGTTCTTGATGTCGAATATGGCATGACCAAAACTGGCCTCTCTATAAGCTGAGTAATCTGGCTGTGGCTCTCTCATACTGTACAATAATAGAAAAAATTTCATAGATTAAATATGCAATTGTATGCTAGCCAAGTAGGAAGGAAGCCATTAATTGAATTTTAAAGAGATTATAATGCATGCCTACTTGGTTGCTAAGCCGTCAATGTTTCCTCCATCACCAATTGTAATATAGACAGGTGCTGATTGATCTTTCACCGGAGAGCACTTACCATTTTCAATGTTGTTTGCAATATTTGATACACGCTCCTGAATTACACATGCTTTACTTGTAGAGAAGAAATTAAATACAGTTGGCTTTTATTGAAAAACAAAACTGTTCGATAGAAGGGATCCATCTGTTGAACAGAATGTCCTGTTTTATATGATAGTTGTAAGGCTATTGTACCATGGGGAATGCACTAAAACAATCAGCCATGGTGTCTCTGTTAGCCTTATAAGGTTATACAATTAAAACACAAAAGAATGAGTGACTGACCTGATTCCAATGGCGGCCATGAAAGTCAAACACGAAAACAAGCAGGGCACGGCAACACCAAGATCTTCTATAAACTCCTAGCCGAATACAACTTCTCTATGAGAAGCATTATGTTGTGTGTTCTAGGGCTTATAGGGACCGGTGTTATATATATATATATAGGCTAAAAGTTAGGGTTTCCATCCATAAAGGAAACCTAAACTTACTTTATTAGCCTCCAAGTCAAGTATCATAATCATATTCAATTAAGGATTTCATAAATCCTATTTCCAATATAAGACACCTTATATAGGATTGATATCTTTTAAGAGATCAAATCACAATTAACATTATTCTCTAATATTACAATCCTATTACATGTAGTAGACCATTTAAAGGTTGATTTATATTGGATAAATCCAACATTCTCCCACTTGGTCTACAAAATGTAATATTCACGTTTATACTTGAGATTGGAGACTACTGTCACTTTAGTGGCCATGTAACAGTGATTACATCTCGTCTTTAATGCAATTTTTGTCAAATGCATTTCTTAACATGGAACTAACAAGGTTGTAGGGTTGACACAACCCAAAACCTTCATAATCACACATGCTAAGATCCCCATTCATATGAAACATAAATTATGATCAAGAGATGAAACTTTAAAAGTAAATTACCTTTAAATTAACCAAAATGTCTTACTTTGTATCATCTCAGGTCCACCTTATTGTAACACACAAGTTACACTTTATGCTTCTTCGAAGCCTTAAATCTGCCAATGCAGATATCCTTCATCTAATGAAACCACCATAACTTGCAGGTGTGAATACATCTCCAAAACAATCATGCATCACTTTCATTAGACCAATAACAAGACAAACAATGTTTGTAGCCAATGGACACCACTGAAAATACCAAAATAGGCACATGTCCAAGTAAAATATCCCAAAAACTTCATAAAACAAATTAATTCAACACTTGTGAGCAAGATGAATTAATATGTTTTTCTGACACTGATCTATGCACCATACCAGTTACTTTTATAGTGATTTCTAACACCTACGGGCAAGATTGAAACCCTCACAACTGAGGTAGTGCAAAAACCATGCCATGCCATTTAATATGCAATTTGATAACAACTTGATATCTGATATATATTTCATCAGATAATTAACTAGCACACGAAAAATGTGACTTAATGAATCCAACTGGAGATTAAAATGTATACATGGATTCTATACATACCTTATAGGTCATCTGCAAATGTAAGGCATTACTAACACGAAACTCAAACTTTCACTGATCTGCAACATCCTTACTTAATTTGCAAATCAATACTTAAATCATATCCTTGAAAATATGACTTTGGGAATAGCCTTACTCAGTCAATGAATGCATATTACCTCAATGAAAGGTACAAATAAGCACGGAAGCATTCACCATTGTTACACAAAACATGCATCCAACAACCATCCTGTATGTATCAATAAGTCCACATTTATGCTAAGTCCTTATGAGCCTCAAAACAAATGATGAACCAAGAAATCCAAATGATTGCAAATAACAGAAAAACGTACGCATATACCAAGTATCCATTCGTGCAACTTAAACATATTATAGACATTCGAGTAACACAAATTCATGGAAGATAGAATAACGCTTTAATAGATTCATGCAAGTCCACTTAATGCTCAAAATTTTTAGAACAACTCCCACTAAGTTTTCAGGGTTTATACTTGCAAATAAGTTAATGAGTGTGAAGCCCAATTTTCGTTCACTAATTCTCCCACTTGGGCAAACACTCTTTCAAAGATGTACCTAAATAAAATTGCCTTATATATTAGACATCATAAAATAGATATTACAATCAACATAAAGTTGTCAAACAGAATTTTTAGCAACGAGTTACACTTACTTTAGAATTAATCATAATTAATTTATAAGCTTGATTGCTACCAAATTTATCATGATCAAAATAGACATACTAATCTTCATAAAATAAAAATATAGAGCCATTTTGGATCAAAATAGTAGTCTAAAGTCACGTCTCAAAAAAAAACCAACATAATCTGCCAGTAACTGTCTATACGAGCATGGATTACTAGTGAATTCACCATAATTAAAATATATGGTAGAAAATTACGAAAATTTGCAGACACATATTAGACATCTATATGTTGAACATATCCAAAATTCAGGTCATTTGGTGACCTTAGACGTGTCATTCACCCGATTTAAATCAAGACACGCAATCTGCCAGAAACAATTATGTGCATCTATCATGAATTTATGCATCCATAACAAATTCAATTTCATATCATTTCAATTTCGATGTCCAAAGAAAACTTTAGTAGTTAAATTTCATCCTCTAAACCAACATCATAATTCAAATTGAAAAGATTTACAAGCATAAGACTTAAACAATGCGTACCTTAGCAATCCTTGATTAACCTTCATGGGTCCAATACTTTGCATCAACAAGTCTCATGAAGAGATACAAAATACATCATGATGCAACCGATTTCCATGCCTTCAAACCACAACCTTTTATGGGGCTCATTGTGGAAATATTTGTCACCAATGGCATGGAACTTTATCCCAATAAACTTCATGAAACTAAATTAATTTACACATGTAGGCAAGAAAATTAACTAGTTTCTAGTACTAGATTTTATGTCACAAAAGTTCCTTCATGAAAAACTTCAACACCTGTAGGCAAGATGAAGGTTTTCACAACTTCTGTGAAATAAAACTCATACTATGCCATCTTAATTAAACTAAAAGAAGTAATCCACACTTGTAGGCAAGAATATTATCCCTTTTATTCTAATTAAGATGCAAAGTTGACCGAAGTAACTCAAAAACACAGTCTAATATCAACTAAGCCGTTGCGACGCTTAGTTGAAAGGGCATTGATCAAGTCTGCCCTGAAACGATACAAGAAGTCACATGGATTAATTAATTGTAAGTGACAAAATTATGATAACCTGATTCGAACTTCGAGTCTTGCCAACAAATGGCACTAATTCCTTCATGACTCCCTTTGACATTAAATTAATCTCAAGAAACCTGACAGTATACTTGAAAAAGATTAATCACATATAGAACAAGTTTTATTCCACCGCAAGAATGTCAATACTTATCATTACGGAGTCAATTGCTTGAAATAGAAATACTTTATGTAATGCAAAAGAACAATACATTCCTTTAATTTAAAAACTAAATTGCTCAAATGTTTTCTTAAGTCAAACGGGTTCCTTTTCTTTTGTACCTTTCTTTCCGTAGTACAAGGCTCCTAAAACATTAGCATCAAAATCGTGCATTAGCCTTGTAAATACCAAATTAAATAAAGGAACTACCAAAATTCTTTTCTTCCAAAAGAAACATCTCCAATACATACCATACATTAGCCTTGAATAATTTCTTTTCTTCTCCCCTTATGGCACATAAAATTTGAATGATCAAAACATTGTTTAAATTCTTTAGGCATGGGAAAAACTAATAAACTATATACAAGTTTGAAGACTTATGCTTATCAATTTAGTCACATGCTCTGAATGAAATACATACCTTATGCCTTCATATGTTCACCACTTCTTTATAAACATATTTATAATCACATGACCAACCACAATTCTCAAATAAATAGATAAAATACAAATGAGAATTGTCACATAATTGCTACAACCCTCATTTTATTTGTATATTGTTCTTGCTCTTGCCACCGGATGCTTTCTGCCATTCTCAGTCAATTCACAAGTTATGCATCAATTTCATAATTAACTAGTCATATACAATTGACTATACTGAGATATGAAAGCAAAATTGTATATATTCCTTACGTGTTAATATCACTATGACCATAAGCAACAAAAGTACTACATAACTATTGCTTATCTGCCAGATTATACATATATTTGTGTCTTGTATGGGATCATCTCAAGCTTAAAGCAATATATAACCACCCAATCCTTTTATAAAAACACGCCATATGTCCATTTTGCTACATGTTTGCAAATTTAAAATTTGATCCGTATTGATTACTTCCCACAACAACCAATAACATGGCAATCCAATTCAGTCTGTATATATGTCCCACACATTATCATATAAGACAACAAAAAATTGATTTGCACGAATTTATTTTACCCATGGAAATCAGAAGCAATAAGGATTTGGGGTGTTTTCCAAAACTTGTCCGTGAGGCATCTAAGGGGGTGCTTAGTGTCCCATTTGCGTCTGTTCACCCTAAAAACTACGGCCGGAGCTGATGAGGCCAGCCAATAGGTTCACTCATGTACTACTAACAAAATAGCCATGAACAAACAAGATATATATGCACATTTATATGTATGCTTCTGGGTATGCCTTAAAAATTCAACTTTTCCCAAACATACTAATTTCCACATATTTGGTTTATTTCGTCAAGGAGCCCCCATCTAAAACTTTAACATTTGGAGCAAAAATTACTTAACGATCTGCTGCTAGTTAAAAGAAACTGTAAAGCACTTGTTTAAACGAAGAGACCAAAAGGAAAGGTTATACCAGGATTTCATATGCCAATGTATATATATGAACCTTAACATCCATATGTTAATGCCTTCATGTCTTTTCCACTGTATGTTTTCATTCCATACATCAATTCCTTCATATGTCGGTATATATGAACCTCCCCATCGAACTTGCTGATGTACAGGGATCTCAAAAATTTCTCCAGTGCAAGGTTAGAATAAATGTAAATATGTACATATTCTTACACAACTTGAGAATACATCGACAGTACATACTAAAACATTCCAACCAAAATATTAGCATGAAAATAGAAGTAGAAAATTTGAAATATGCCACAGTCTTCAGTCTTAGTTAATTTAATTAACTGAGTAATCAAATTTTCTTTATCGTCATTTATCAGAACTATTGGTGGCAATAAAATTTGACTAATCAATTGATTTTTAAACCTACATGTACTTGCTTGATCAAACAATTGCTGCCACTTATGCAATTGTTTCATGTCATATTAGCATAGCAATTGTAGAGTATAATTCATGGCAAACATGATACCTTCGTTGTAGCCAACAATTCAGATAAATCGCAATACCCTAAATTTATAATTGCTCATTATATTTAGGATTTAACCAAATTAGTTCTAATCAAGGTTTTAAATATCGATATTTCGCCGATAATATCGTTTTTTTTAGAGGACAATATTTTCATACCTATCCACTTAATTATCGTCAATATATCGATATTTTCGTCGATATTATCGCGATAATATCGGAAAACGATATTTTCAGCATTTTAATGCATTATTTAGGCAACATATCCCGATATTATCAATAATATCGCGAGATCAAAACCCAAAAATACTTAAAAAATGCTGAGAAGTCTCAACAGATAACTACACTTGATCTTAGCCAAAAGGGCCGAGCAAGGCTTGCTTTTCTCAGCTTGGGAGTGTGGCTTTTATAGGCCTGTTTGCTTGCTCACTGCCCTCGCGTGGGCGATGTGGGATTCTAGCGATTACAGAAACCAAAACATTTTGCCGCGAGGGCTGGTACATGTGAACTTGTGACTCCAACTAGGTAAGAGCCAGATCTAATTTAGGGCCTTCTATCCTATATTTGTGGACAACGATCAAATGCTAAAGATTAAACAAACATAATATGTTCTACTGCTTAGCAAAAAAAGCTACAAACCATTTGCTTATTAACAAAAAAAGTCCTTGCACTAGATATACTTTCAAATTACGTTGAGTAGCAACTTGATATATATATTCGGACGAATTATAAAACAATTGACACACTCCTGGCTTCCAAAATTCAATTCTTTTACTTTATATAAACTTGAAAAAACATAATCGGCATCCAAATTAAAGTTTAGTCTTATTCAACGTATTGATTTTCAATCGTTAATTGATATACTATAATTTGGAACTTCAACGCCTAGACGCATGCTTATGTGTAAGAAATTTAAAGTGTCAAATTCGGCACATTATTCTTTATCATTTTATTCACTTCCTTTTTTTTTTTTTTAATATCCTAAATAAAACCTCCCAATATTGTACCAATTAATTATATATAAATGATTATGGTGTGTTTAAACTTCTTTCATTAATTACTACATATTTTCTACACTCACAATGTTTGCCAGCTCGCTATATAATCAACTTAAATCAGTTAAATCCATCATGCAATGCATTTCCTTCCAATTTTTTGTGATAAACTAATAGATAATTGACTAAATAAACATCCTGTAAAGTTTCAATAAAAATTTCCAAGTTTTTCTTACAATTTCCGTGGTTTTTATTCAATTTTTATTGATATCGATATTATCCCGATATTTCTATCAATATTTCTGTGTTTTTGGACTACCGATATTTCCGATATCATCGATATTTTATACCTTGGTTCTAATATGACCTGATCAAACATATACGTCATAAAATTGATAAAATTAGTTCTTATTCAAATACACCAATTGCCCATTCGGATATACATGCTGCCAAAATTTATAAGAATTGGATCCATATTCGTGACATGCTTAACTAAAACATGGTATTTAATGTACCTACATGCTCGACAATAATCAGCACATCACTTATGCTAATATATCTTAATCTTATAACCAATTTAAGCTTTCAAGGATCCAATTAAATATATACACCAACCAAAGTACAATATCATAGGCCATCATGAAGAATATCAAATTCAATGAGACAAACCGTTTTACTTTGGTAGATGACTCTGTTATGCTCGCTAAGTGGAGGGGACCTTCTTCAGTTTTCCAATGTAAGGTCAGAACAAATATAACATGCTCACAAAAATTTAAGAACAACATTAGCGGCACGTGTGATTGGTAGACTTTCAACGTTTATCCAAATATCAATTACTGATTAAGCTGTTTGCTTTCAATCTCTAAAATCAACTTTTCTTAATAGGTTTTAATCATATAACCAGCGGCTCCAATACCAATTGTTAGTCTTATAAGGTTATACAATTAAAACACAAAAGAATGAGTGACTGACCTGATTCCAACGGCGGCCATGAAAGTCGAACATGAAAACAGGCATGGCACGACAACACCAAGATCTTCTATAAACTCCTAGCTGAATACAACTACTCTATGGGAAGCATTATGTTGTGTGTTCTAGGGCTTATAGGGACCGGTGTTATATATATATATATATATATATATATATAGGCTAAAAGTTAGAGTTTCCATCCATAAAGGAAACCTAATATTACATCAATCCTATTTCCATCCATAAATTGTGATTTGATCTCTTGCTCCAGCCATTGGTACTGAGGAGTGTATTTGTCTTAAGAAAAAAGGAAATTATGATTTATATGTTAAACGAAATCGTTGAACCGAGCATTTCACTACCAATTTAGAATCGACTGAAATATCACAATTTATATGACGTAGAGATGAATAAGCTAGCTTTGATTAACAGTACACTAAATGTCAAGTGCCATGAAATGCAGCAAAAAAAAAAAAGGCAAACACAATGAAAACCAGAGCTAACTAAAATTCCGACTTTATTTGTATTGCGATAATAATCATAATATTTTTATAGATCATGCCATATCTGTTCATTTGACATTAATAAAGAAAGCACACCATATAGATATCCATACCATATGATGAATATGAAGACAAGACTATGATGTGTGCTGAAGCTCTCTTGATTGAGTACCAGAAGGGAGCAGTACTCCCGACGCTTTATGTGGCGTGTTATACCGATGCTGGAAAGGCTTAAAAGGTTTTATTTCACCCTGCAACAAAAAGTGTCAAATCTTCTTTTAGATAAACGAGCACTTCCTAAACCCTAAACCCTAAACCCTAAGCTCTAAACCTTCTGAATTATGAGATGCTTACAATTTCTGGGGCATAATCAATCTCATGATTTCCTGCAGTCTAAATTCAAGGTTGATAAGCAGCACTTCTCTCAATAAACCTTTCAAATGTATCCCATTTAACCTGGTCATGATTTGGGTGGTTATCTGCATAAGACAAGTCCCCAAGAAACAAAACCGTTTGCCCTTTCCTTGGATTTGCTTCGTAATGAGCAAGTGTCTTGTTTGAATCAAAGGTTTGACCTAAATCCCCTGCAATATTAAACCCAGTATTAATTATTTTCAGAATAAACAACAATTTACATCACAAAGTAAAAAGTTAACCCCATTCTGTTGTGCTAAAAAATTACTTACCCATGAGACCGAATGTGTAAGGGACATCTGGCCCAGCTTCAGGAGGAGTTACAAACCAAAACTGCCTCTCAGATTGACCAATTCCAACTTTATAGTAATATATGGTATTATACTACATAGTACATGTATTGTTGATGCACAAAATCAGTGAGGACTTTGATACAACATAAAGTGTTAAGTTTATGACCTTCGCTAGATTGCTCCGGTTACTAGTGTGGACAATTATGTAAATGGATAGGGACAGGGAAGCAAACACAAGATGTACGTGGTTCACCCAGATTGGCTACATCCATGGAGTAGAGGAGTTCTCATTAATTGTGAAGGGTTTACACAAGTAAATAGGTTCAAACTCTCCTTTAGTGAGTACTAGTGAATGATTTAGTACAAATGACATTAGGAGAGAATGATCTCTATTTATAGAAGAGAGATTCTAGTTTCATTTTGACATTGACACGTGTCGTGTTGTGATTGGCTTCTGATATCGATACGTGTCGCGCTATGATTGGCTTCTGATGTCGACACGTGTCGCGCTGTGATTGGCCTCCTGGTTTGAGGGAAACTCTTCTGGGTCCTTGACGGTATAACGTTGACCGGTGCTCAGTAGTTTCGGGATTGGTCAAGTATGTACAAACAGTGTTCCCCTAAGTTCCCGAGTGAGGGAAGCTCCTCGGTTGGGGACTTGCAAGATCTAAGCCATTGAGTAATCACGAAACTTCTAAGTACCGAAGTGTGGTATCATTTTCACTTGCCTTATCTGTCTCATATGTAGATGTGGCATCTTCTCTTAAAGTACTTTTCCTCCATCCAGGGGTGGTATCTTTAACCAATGAAGATGCACAAGGTGATGTATCAATTTCACTTGAAGCTTACTTGTAGTTTCGGGCTTGGTCAAGTGTGATACAAACCCTATAGTAGGAGTCCCCCAAGTCGCCGAGCTAGGAGATTTGCCGAAGGAGGTAACAGACAAGGTAAGCAATCAGACTTCCAAGCAAGCAACCTGAATCAGAGGTTCGACTTCGGCTTCCGGTTGATTGTTCTCCTTCTCCTTGTGTCGTAAACAGCAACAAGGATAAAGAGAAGCAAATGGAGAAGAGATAATATGAGATACTTTTGCTTTTAACCCTAATGATATAAGATACTCTTGCTCTGGTGTGGCTTGTTTGCAGAGGTATTTTTGGGAGGAAAAGAAGCTGAGTACTTCGAGAGACTCTGCTGAGAGTGCCCTCTCGGATGTGAAGAAAAGTTGAGCATTTTTTTTATTTGCAGGTCTGCCTGGCTGTGGAGGATAGAGGTCGACATATATATGAGTCTCCCTAACAACAAGTAGTAATGCTATTCCTTTACCCTTCTTGGTCATAGCAATGTAGTGGAAGCTGCAAACTTCACGTGTTTTAACTTTATCAGAGCACTTTGAAAAAGTGGTCCGTGGTATCTAGAAAACTGATGTTTCGTGTGAAGATTGCAGACAAGCTTTATCCAAGGAAATCTGGCTTTCGAAGTTTGGAGAGCGGTGCCTCTTTGGTTTTCGAACAAGCAATCTTGTCGGAGATCTGGCTCTTAAGATTCAGATAATGGTGCCTCTTCGATTTTTGAGAAAACAATCTTGTTGGGAGTCTGACTCTTGAGATTCGGAGAGCAGTGTCTCTTCAATTTTTGAGAAAGTAATCATGTTGAGAGTCTGACTCTTGAGATTCGGAAAACAGTGTCTCTTCGATTTTTGAGAAAGTAATCCTGTTGGGAGTCTGGCTCTCGAGATTCGGAAGGCGGTGCTTCTTCGATTTTTGAGCAAGCAATTTTGTTGGGAGTGTTTTCTCGAATGTGAGTAAAGGTTGGACATTTTTGCCAGTCTGCCTTGCCACGGAGCACGAAGGTTGACACACATTGAGACTTTCTAGTTATCAAGCAATGGTGTTGTTCATTTACCCTTGTGGGTAATAGTAGGGTAGCTGGACCTTCAAAATTTATGTGTCTAAACTTTGTCAGAGATCTTTGGCAAAGTTATCTGTGGTAACCGATGAGCTGATGTTGCGTGTGGAAAATGGTGTCTTGAATCAATAACCATATTGCCCTTTCTTTTATAAGGGCACCAATTGTGTGCAAGGAATACATTCAGAGAGTTATTGCTTGTAGGAAATTTCCCCTTACTTCAGATATTTATTGCACCTCATTTCTCCTTCATCATTTCTGAGAATGTCTGGCCCATCCGACCGTCGTTTTGACTTGAACTTTGGTGAAGAGGCAGCCATGCCTTCTCAAGACAACATATGGCGCCCATCTTTCATATCCCTTACTGGTCTTCTTACCGTTGGGGACTCTGTGATGAAGAATGATATGACCGCTGCGGTGGTGGCCAAGAACCTTCTCACTCTCAAAGATAACAGACTACTTTCCAAACAGTCTGATGAGTTGGCTGTTAAGGATTCTCTGGCTCTCAGTGTTCAGTGTGCAGTTTCTGTGTCTAATATGGCCCAACGCCTATTTGCTCAAACCCGCTAAGTTGAATCATTGGCGGCTGAAGTGATAAGTCTCAAATAGGAGATCAGAAGGCTCAAGCATGAGAATAAACAGTTGCACAGGCTCGCACATGACTATGCTACAAACATGAAGATGAAGCTCGACCAGCTACAGAAATCTGATGGTCAGATTTTACTTGATCATCAGAGGTTTGTGGATTTGTTCCAAATGCATTTATTACCTTCGTCTTCTGGGGCTGTACCGCGTAATGAAGCTCCAAATGATCAACCTTCGGTGCTTCCTCCTTCTGGGGTTCTGCCTAGTATTAAGGCTCCGAATAATCACCCTTTGGTGCCTCCTATTTCTGGGGCTCTGCCGACTGCTGAGACTTCTCCTGAGCAACCTTTGTGAAGGCTCCCTCTTGTTTGTTTATTTTGATTCATGTATATGTATATATTTGTAACGTATCGGAGATATCAATAAACAAGCTTTGCTTCATTTCAACGTATTATGTTAGATACACCAAGGCCTTCTTCACTAAGTTCTTTGAATTTTTCCTTTTGTTGAAGCTTGTATGTTGAAGCTTTATGAGTGAAGCATGTAGGTTGAGGTAGTGCTCCCTTAATTTCTCGAGTGAGGAAAACTTTTCGTTTGGAGACTTGAAAAATCCAAGTCACTGAGTGGTCGTGAGACTTCCGAGTGTCAAAGTGCAGTAGCATATGGTAGGAGTCCCCCAAGTTTCCGGTCGAGGGAGTTGACGAATGAGGCATTTCCTTTCTAAGTGGTAGCCCAAAACTCCTTCTTCACATATATTTGTTATGAAAGTTGTTAGGCCCAAAGAAGAGGAAGCCTAGGCAATTTTTATTTTTTTTTCGAAATTTTTTTTTTCGATTTTTCGAATTTTTGAATTTCCGAATTTTTGAATTGTCGAAATTCCGAAAAAATAAATAAATAAATATATATATATATATATATATATATTTTAAAGCTTTGTAGATGAAGCTTTGGTGTTGAAGCTTTGTAGGTGAAGCTTTGAGATTGAAGCTTTGTTGAGCACCATGAATTTATTTTGCTTCACACTATCTTGATCAAGATAGTGTGAAGCTTTTGTGTTGAAGTTTTGTAGGTGAATCTTTTGTGTTGAAGTTTTGTAGGTGAAGCTTTTGTGGGTCAAACATTTGTAGGTGAAGCTTTTGTGGGTCAAGCTTTTATGGGTGAAGCTTTTGTGGGTGAAGCTTTTATGGGGGAAGCTTTTGTGGGTGAAACTTTTGTGGGTGAAACTTTGGTGGGTCAAGCTTTTGTAGGTGAAGCTTTTGTGTTGAAGCTTTTGTGGGTGAAACTTTTGTGGGTGAAACTTTTGTGGGTCAAGCTTTTGTAGGTGAAGCTTTTGTGTTGAAGCTTTTGTGGGTGAAGCTTTTGTGTTGAAGCTTTTGTAAGTGAAGCTTTGGAGTTGAAGCTTTGTAGGTGAAGCTTTGGAGTTGAAGCTTTTGTTGGGTACCATGAATTGATTTTGTTTCACACTATCTTGATCAAGATAGTGTGAAGCTTTTGAGAATTTGTAGTTGTCCTCCATTAATGAAGCTTTTATTGGTGAAGTTTTGGAGTTGAAGCTTTGTAGGTGAAGCTTTGGAGTTGAAGCTTTTGTTGGTGAAGCTTTTGTTGGGTACCATGAATTGATTTTGCTTCACACTATCTTGATCAAGATAGTATGAAGCTTTTGAGAATTTTTTGTTGTCCTCCATTGATGAAGCTTTTGTTGGTGAAGCTTTGGAGTTGAAGCTTTTGTTGGGTACCATGAATTGATTTTGCTTCACTATCTTGATCAAGATAGTGTGAAGCTTTTAAGAATTTGTTGTTGTCCTCCATTGATGAAGCTTTTGTTGGTGAAGCTTTGGAGTTGAAGCTTTGGAGTTGAAGTTTTTGTTGGGTACCATGAATTGATTTTGCTTCACACTATCTTGATCAAGATAGTGTGAAGCTTTTGAGAATTTGTTGTTGTCCTCCACTGATGAAACTTTTGTTGGTGAAGCTTTAGAGTTGAAGCTTTTGTTGGGTACCATGAATTGATTTTGCTTCACACTATCTTGATCAAGATAATGTGAAGCTTTTGAGAATTTGTAATTGTCCTCCATTGATGAAGCTTTGTTGAATTTCCCTTTTTTTTTTCTTTTTTTTTTTGGGAAACTAGAAATTTGAAAATGTGGGAGAGACAACATATATAAATTTTGCTTCCACACTGTTGAGCAAGAGATTGTGATGCAAGCCACACCTTGTAGTAGTCGAAGGTTTGGATGAACCATATAAATTGAATTTGCTTCGAAGGTCTGAGAATTGTAGTTGCCCTCCATTGATGAAGCTTTTGTTGGCACCATAAATTGGTTTTGCTTCACACTGTCTTGATTAAGAGTGTGTGAAGCTTTTGAGAATTGCGATTGAACTCCTTTGATTAAGCTTTTGTTGGCACCATAAATTGGTTTTATTTCACACTGTCTTGATCAAGAGTGTGTGAAGCTTTTGAGAATTGTGAATGCCCTCCATTAATGAAGTTCTTGTTGGCATCATAAATTGGTTTTGCTTCACACTGTCTTGATCAAGAGTGTGTGAAGCTTTTGAGAATTGTGGTTGCCCTCTATTGATGAAGCTCTTGTTGGCATCATAAATTGGTTTTGCTTCACACTGTCTTGATCAAGAGTGTGAAGCTTTTGAGAATTATGGTTGAACTCCTTTGATGAAGCTCTTGTTGGCACCATAAATTGGTTTTGCTTCACACTGTCATGATCAAGAGTGTGTGAAGCTTTTGAGAATTGTGGTTGCCCTCCATTGATGAAGCTCTTGTTGGCACCATAAATTGGTTTTGCTTCACACTGTCTTGATCAAAAGTGTGTGAAGCTTTCGAGAATTGTGGTTGAACTCATTTGATAAAGCTCTTGTTGGCAACATAAATTGGTTTTGCTTCTTACTGTCTTGATCAAGAGTGTGTGAAGCTTTCTACGAGTTGTAGTGTTTGCATTGTTACAGAGGAGAAATGTTTGAAGCAGATGCAAGAGAGCTGGATAGCTTGATCTTCGTATGCCATGCACTGAAGTTGTTGTTGGCTTGCAATAAGACTTTGTTGGTGACTATAACTTTTGTTGGGCATAAGTGCTTCCCTAGTTGAGTTGTCAAGCTTGAGGGTTTTTTATTATCTGTGAATGCTAGGAGTTCACATGTACAAGTTGTACCACTCGTCTTCTGGTAGGTGGAATGAATGATGAGTTTCTTTCATCACTTGGTTGGTGGTACAAAGGTGAGTTCCTTCTTCCCCTGGTTGGTGGCATGAATGACAAGTTGCCAAATGATATTAGAGTACGGGTTGTACATTTCATCACCTGGTTGGTGGCATGAATGAGAGTACGGGTTGTACATTTCATCACCTGGTTGGTGGCATGAATGACAAGTTTCCAAATGATATTAGAGTACGGGTTGTACATTTCATCACCTGGTTGGTGGCATGAAGGAGAGTACGGGTTGTACATTTCATCACCTGGTTGGTGGCATGAATATGAGTTCCTTCTTCACCTGGTTGGTGGCATGAGTGGCAAGTTGCCAAATGATATTGGAGTATGGGTTGTACATTTCATCACTTGGTTGGTGGCATGAATGAGAGTACGGGTTGTACATTTCATCACCTAGTTAGTGGCATGAAGGTGAGTTCCTTCTTCACATTTCATCACCTGGTTGGTGAGAATAAAGGCAAGGTATCTAGGCACATTGTAGCAAGTGTCGAATGACACAAAATATGTTGAACCCTTTCAAAGCACAGTTGGCTTATGTATGAATGTGTTGGAATGTATGATTGAACGAATATACTGTGAAACTGTTCGTTTATTTGTATAGTCTTGTTGACATATACTTAGACTTTGTTTTATGTTGGAAGCATTCATGTTGAAGCTTTAAACCCGAGTGTTTCATTACTAGGAATGTAAGAGGATTAGGATCAAGTTGTCTAAATCACCTCTTTATTGAATTCATGCCAAATAGTCTTCGTTACATAGGATGTCGAACGGCTGAAGCTTAACACTTGTACAATGTGAGTTTACTTGTAATAGTACTTCAAGTGATCAGCGTTCCATGGATGGCCACCATCGGAGCTTCTAAGCTTATAGGAGCCAAGGCGACTGATGCCAACAACTTCAAACGGTCCATCCCAGTTTGGACTAAGTGTTCCTTCACTTAGGACTTTGTTGCAGAGTAATCTTTTCTTCAATACCCAGTCCTCCACTTTAGGTTTGACCCTTGAGTCATAGTAGTTGGAGATGCACTGCTTGTAGACGACATTTCTCAAGTGAGCCTGGTTTCTATGTTCCTCGACTAGATCTAAGTTAAGGGTAAGTTGTTTGTCATTTTCGCTTTGCACGTAGTTTTGGACTCGGAACGTTGCTTGCTCAAGCTCAACTGGGACAACTGCCAATGTACCAAAGGCAAGTGAGAATGGGGTTTCTTCTGTTGATGTCCTATACGAAGTGCGGTATAACCAAAGAACTTGGGGTACAAATTCTGGCCAACAACCTTTAGCCTTGTCCAAGCTAGTTTCAAAGTTCGCTTAATTATTTTGTTGATGGCTTCAACTTGTCCATTAAACTAGGGATGAGCTGGGAAGGCAAAACATAAGTTGATGTTGAACTTAGAGCAGAACATTCTGAACTTATTGTTGTCGAACTATCGCCCGTTGTCAGTGACTATCGCATTGGGAATGCCGAATCTGCAAAGGATGTTTTTCCATACGAAGTCTTCTATTTTTTCCTCAGTAATGGTTACCAAGGGTTCTACTTCAGCCAACTTTGTGAAGTAGTTAACTGCAACGATTGCATAGCGAACCTTGCCTTTCCTTGCAGGCATTGGGCCGATCAAATCAAGTCCCCATTGGGCGAAGGGCCAAGGGCTGATCATTGGAGTGAGCGGCTCGGGAGATGAGTGAGGAATAGTTGCGTAGCGTTGACACTTATCACATAAGCGGGATATTTTGATGGCATCTTGGTGGAGTGTTGGCCAGTAATATCTTGGCGAAAAGCCTTGTGTGCTAGGGATCGAGATCCAGCATAATCTCCGCAGACTTCTTCATGTATTTCCCGAATAACAGTTTCCGCCTCTGCAGGCGTAAGTCATCTTAGGTATGGTAGGTTAAAACCCCGCTTGTATAGTTGGTCATTAATGATCAAGTAACATGTAGCCTTGTATCAAATTTGCTTAGCTTGGACTTTGTCATTTGGAAGGGTGCCATGAGGAAGGAATCTATAAATCAGGATAATCCAACTATCTCCTTGTTGTAAGTTGCACACTTCTACAGCCATGGTGCTTGGTGCTGCCAACAATTCGACCTGAATTTTTCTCCCAATCTTGTCTTCCACCGCTGAGGCGAAGCGAGCCAAAGCATTTGCATGACTGTTTGCCACTCGAGGAATTTGGGTGATCTAGTAGTGGAAGTGCTTGAGCAACAATTGTGTTTGTGCCAGATATGCTGCCATGGAGCTATCCTTAGCGTCAAAGTTGTTGGTGACCTGGTTAACCACCAATTGGGAGTCACTGAAGATATCAATTCGTTTAACCCCAAGGTGTTTGGCCAAACGTAAGCCTGCTAGGAGGGCTTCATATTTGACCTCATTGTTCGACGCCTTGAATTTGAAACGAAGAGCATACTCCATCGCCACTTTGTTAGGGGTTGTAAGGACTAGTCCTGCTCCACAACCCTGTTGGTTGGATGAGCCATCAACATATAGACTCCATGCTGGGGTTGTTGGTTCTATTTTCTAAGCTTCCGAGGGTAATGAAACCACTTCTTTAGGCGTAGAAACAATGTCAACAGGATATGTGAAGTCGGCGATGAAGTCTGCCACTGCTTGGCCCTTCTTAGCTTGCTTTGGTTGGTAGGAGATGTCAAACTCACCCAATGCTATCGCCCATTTGATCATTCGCTCGGAAGTGTCAGGACTTTGGAGTATCTGTCGAAGAGGATGATTGGTAAGCACGATGATGGAGTGTGCTTGGAAGTAAGGGCGAAGTTTTCGAGCAGACATGACCAATGCTAGAGCTAATTTCTCAATGTTGGAGTATCGTGTCTCCGCATCTTGTAAGGCCTTGTTAGCGTAGTAGACAAGCCGTTCGACATTACCATCATTTCGAATGAGAACGAAACTTACTACTGAAGTCGATACCGACACATAGATAATGAGAGTGTCACCAACCTTAGGTTTGGAGAGCAAAAAGGCTTTACTCATGTAGTCTTTGAGGTTCTTAAATGCCTCAACACATTCATCAATCTATGTAATGTACTTCTTGCTTCCCTTAAGTGTTTTGAAGAAAGGAGCACATATGTCGATGGCTTTAGAGATGAACCTAGTTAAGGCTGCCACATTGCCAGTAAGGCTCTGGATGTCTTTTGAAGTTACCGGTTCCTTCATGTCGATGATTGCTTTGATCTTCTCGGGATTAGCCTCAATGCCTCGTTGGCTTATCATGAAGCCTAAGAATTTGCCAGAGCCTACACCGAAGGCACATTTGTTGGGGTTCAACCTCTTTCGATACCTCTTCAGAATGGTGAAAGTTTCAGATAGGTTGGTGATGTGTTGGTCAGCATGTTTACTCTTGACTAGCATATCATCAACGTAAACTTCCATGCTCTTCCCAATCTGTTTGACGAACATTGAAATGACCAGTCTCTGATAAGTCGCTCCTGCATTCTTTAGGCCGAATGGCATGACTTTATAGTAATATAGTCCCCTGTCAGTAGTGAAGGCTGTGTGTTCTTGGTCAGGAGGGTTTATGAGGATTTGGTTGTATCCTGAGTAAGCATCCATGAAGCTCAGGAGTTCACATCCTGCCGTAGAGTTTATAAGTCTGTCTATGAGAGGAAGAGGAAAGCTATCCTTCGGGCATCTTTTGTTTAGGTCGGTGTAATCGACACATATTCTCCACAAGACCTTTTGGAGCAGGAGACTTTCCTTGGTCGGATTCTTCTTAACAAAGACAACATTTGCTACCCACGTTGGATAATTGACTTCACGGACGAAGCATATGCCTTTGAGTTTTTCAACTTCTGCCTTCATTGCCTCATACCGTTCAGCGTCATAAGATCTTCGCTTCTGTCTCACTGGCTTGGTCTTGGGGTCAATACTTAAGCGATGACAGATTATATCGGGAGAGATGCATGGCATGTCCTCCTATGACCAGGCGAATACCTCAGTGTTCTCTTGCAAAAAAGAGATCAATGTCAACCGAATAGGTGGTGACAGGGTGGTACCAATCTTCACCATGCGATCCGGATAATCTTTTGAGATAGAGACCTTCTCCAACTCTTCAACGGGTTGTGCTTGCTGGGTGAAAGAGTCATCTAGAAGATCGTCAGGTTGACTGTTGTCACCGTGAAGATCCAAGTTAGCTTCGTCTGGGCTGGTCTTTATGACTTGGTCATGTATAGAAAAGGGTTTCCTTGGGCACAGGCTGGTGCTGTTGCTTGACCGAAGTGTTGTAACATGATCGTGCACTAAGTTGATCTCCTCTGATGTACCATTGCCGTAGGGGGTTGGAAATTTCATCAACAACATATGTGTGGATACCATGGCCTTGAGATCATTTATGCATGTGCGTCCGAAGATGACATTGTATGCCGTTGGGCAATCAACCACCAGGAAGTTAGTGGTAATGGTAGCTGTGTAAGGGCATGTATCAATGGTGAAAGGTAAGTGTATGTTCCCCAAAGGTTGCACGATATCACCGAAGAAGCTTATCAGAGGGGAAATCGAGCGGTCGAGCAAGTGTTCAGCTACATTAAGTGCCCTAAAAGCTTCAGCAAACATGATATTGACCGAAGCCCCCGTGTTTACCAGGATTCGTCGTACTTCAAAGTTGGCTATGTGAGCTTCCACGATCAGTGGGTTGTTGTGAGGGTACATGATACCTCTTTCTTCCTCAGGGTAGAAACATATTGGATCCCAGTTAGGCTTTTGATACTTACCTCCCCTAATGTCTTCCACGTGAAACATTTTGTGGCTAGACCTTAAAGCTCGTTCACTATTTTTCATGGCCCTGTTGGAAGATTTAGATATGGGTGTGCCACCACTTATGGAATATATCACATTTACCTGGCGTTGGTTACGGTTACCCCTTGGAGGGTGAAGGAGGAACTGATCAATTTTTCTTTCACGTGCTAAAACTTCAATATGATCACAAAGGGTGATACATTTCTTACCGTCATGGCCGTTATGCTCGTGGTAGCAGCAAAACGTACCCGTGTTCTTCGTGGGCTTGTAATCTGGGTGCCTCGGTTTTGGCTTCGGTATCAAGTGTGCTATGCTGGGGTAAATGGCCACGCATGTGGCGTTTAAATGTGTGTATGCCTCATACCTCAAGGTATGGGTTGTCCTAACACGTGCTTGACCCACTATGTTAACTGCCTGAGGTCGGGGATTATCATGGCGATACCCTTGGTTATCGCAGTAGTGTTTCTTACTCTTTTTACTAAAATGAGACTGGTGAAAATGGAAATATTTCCTTTTGCCCTGAGATTGATATGTATGTTGACTTGGCAAAGTATTAAGTAAGGCAGGGGAAGGCACCGCTGCCGTTTGGAAGGTCGAGGTCTTCTCATTTGGTTGGATCTAGCCTCCACTCCCTACTTGCTGATAAAGGGTGGTTGTGGGGGGTTTCCCTTGATACGTCATTGCCTCGGCAGAGGCATGGTTGTAAGCATATGTCATCACCTCAGAATAAGTCTTCTAAGTGTTGGCATTGATCATGTACTTGAAGAAATAATCACGTAGGCCTGCCGTGAAGGCCTTGAGGGCGGTCTTGTCATCTGCCTCAGCTCAGCGAGAATACTCATAGCTGAAACGACCAGCATACTCTCGTAGTGACTCGTCTGGCTTCTGGCTAATAGTGTACAAGTCATCTGCGATCGGTCTGGAAGATGTGTTGAGAGATAAACAGTTTCTTCAGTTCCTCAAATGAGTTTACTGTCTCAGGTGGAAGACGGCAATACCAGTTTAGAGCTCCGCCAAATAGGGTAAAGGGGAAAAGAAGACATCGCTCTTCGTCGGTGTGCATCCAATATGCCATGGTGGACTCAAAGAGGTTAAGGTGTTCAATTGGGTCCTCCTTTCCAGTATAGAGTTGTAAATCAAGCTTTTGTTTTGTCTTCGCTTGAAAGGGGGTGTCGAGGATTCTCCTTGTGAGAGGGTCATGCCTGGGTTGGTTCCAGTCAGGTATCTTGGTCTGACGTTCGGCCTTCAACTTGTTTACTTCCTCAATAAGCTGTAGGACAAGGGGGTCTTGAGTGGAGTCATGTACCACTAGGATTTTCTTTCGTAAGTCTTCATCGCCTTTTGGAAGTAGGAAAGTTTGAGCAAGGGCGTGTGATTTTTCCTTGGACTCGCCGTACTGACTTCTAGGGCGAGTCTGTCGGAATACCTCAGAGTCCCCTGTACCTTCATGTTCCTCTAGGACATGTCGTTCCTTCCCTAGATTGGCAGCTGGCCTGGGTGGGAGGGGACCGAGTCTTTCAGAAACCCTTGGGTCATTGATCTTCGAGCATATGTGGAGGGGATTCTCTCGACGTTGCTTTAGGAAGTATCGGCAGTCACGATAAACGGCTTTCGATCCTTCCAACCCTTCTCAAGGAGGTGTCTTCCTCCACTTCTCCTGCTTCGGGTCGAAGTAGCTGGGTTGAGAGAAGTTTCATGTTGATCAATGTTTTGATGATTAGCTCGCTCCTTATCAGGGATACCCATGTCGAAGGAAGGTGACCCTCCGTGTTGGGGGCACCCAGATGATGGTTGATGTCCACAGGGGCAACAAGCTCACGTGTTTGAGTACATATAGTTTCATGGAGTGTCTCAAAGAGCTTCTCATACTGCTCCTGGAGGACCTCATTCTTCATTTCTATCTTGTTGTTTTGAGTTTTTAGCTCATCGACTTTAGCTTGAAGAGCAACCCTCTTTCCTTTTTTCTTTCGTTGCTTCACACTAGGTGCAAGAGGGGTGTCATTCTGTGTGATGTGGCTTCCTTCGCTCCCCATGTTGGAGAAGGATGCCTGGTCAAAAAAGAGTGTACGAATGGTGGAAACCAGCTTAACAAAGCGGAAGAGAGTGGGAATAAGTGTCGTTCCCACAGACGGCGCCAAATGTTGATGCACAAAATCAGTGAGGACTTTGGTACAACAGAAAGTGTTAAGTTTATGACCTTCGCTAGATTACTCCGGTTATTAGTGTGGACAAGTATGTAAATAGATAGGGACAGGGAAACAAACACAAGACATACGTGGTTCACCCAAATTGGCTACGTCCACGGAATAGAGGAGTTCTCATTAATTGTGAAGGGTTTACACAAGTACATAGGTTCAAGCTCTCCTTTAGTGAGTACTAGTGAATGATTTAGTACAAATGACATTAGGAAATATTGTGAAAGAATGATCTCTATTTATAGAAGAGAGTTTCTAGTTTCATTCTGACATTGACACATGTCGTGTTGTGATTGGCTTCTGATGTCGACACGTGTCGCGCTATGATTGGCTTCTGATGTCGACACGTGTCGTGCTGTGATTGGCCTCCTGGTTGGAGGGAAACTCTTCTGGGTCCTTGACGGTATAACGTTGACCGGTGTTCAGTAGTTTCGGGATTGATCAAGTATGGTACAAACATATATAATAATAATTAGATGAAAATATAAATGTATTTTTAATCAAAAAATTGCCAAACACCTGCATCTGAATAAACTATTCTAATTTATGGGAAAGATTAAGGATATGAATTTTGTGGAAAGTTGCCGCTAAGGCTGAAAAAACAAATAAATAAAAGGCAAAACATAAGGGGTTATTGAAATTTACCTCTAATCCTCTGATGTTGCAGTGGTGAATGTAACCAGAAGTGTAATCGTAGAATTTATATTGTTTGGCTTTGCCCTCAGCCTTCTTTGGCTTATGTTTTTCGCTCCAAAAAATTACTACACTAGAACCTGGTTCAGCCATAGTGACCCATGACACAATCATTGCCGTTCCCTTCTGATTTCCTTGTGTTATATGAACCTTAAATCAAAACCACACACAAATAATGCAATTAGACAAACTTAGAAATATGAAGTGGACATGTTATATAAATTCCATAAAAAAGAAAACAAAATGTATGAAGCAAATCCATTACGTAAAAAGTAAAGGCTCTTAAAAGAGATGAAAAGTTCAATTGGAAGTTATGTCATAAACAATGTTCTAAAAAACACTAGGTGGTGCCATTGGGTACTAGTCTAGTGGTATTCTTCTTCACTTATAAGTAAGAGATGTTAGGTTCGATTCTCTTCAAAGGTGAATTTGAACTAAATTTTTGCTAGCCCATTGTGAGTAGCTTACCTCCTTGTCCTTAGTGTATGTAATATTGTTTATTAAAACTCACCAGGTGGTAGTCGTAAAGGCCTAGCACCTAGGGGCTTAAGTTTTTTTTAATTACATTAATTATATACTAGTTTTTGCCAACACACTTTGTGTGTATGAACATATTTTTTTAGAAAATGAGAAGGAGAGAGGGAGAGAGGGAGATAGAGAGAACGTTGGGGGGGGGGGAGTGAGAGGTTTTTGTTTCTGGTTTTTTTTGTTTTAATTTTTATTTTTTTAATATTGAAGGTATTTTAACATCACCTGTAGGTGAAGCTTCAATAAAAAACAATAAAATTTGGACCAAAGAAATTACATTATTGCCCATCATTTTTTTTTTTGTGATAGAAGACTAATTTGTCTGTTCATTCTCTTTGGTTGACAAAAAGAGTTTCATTAATTAGTAGAAATATTATAAATATGAGTGCATGTGTAAAATTTTAGAGTTTTTCCTATTAGTTTTATAACATTTTGTAAGCCCATATTGTTGGGCCTTGTTTTCACATTTTAAAAAAAGTTGGGTTTTGTTTTGTCATTAAAATATAAAAATAAAATTCTCTCATGTGTTAGCTGTGAAGACAACAAATGCGATGGCTACCAAAGACGAGATAGATTTTTTTTTTTTTTTTTTTTTAAGAGACGAGATAGATTTAGTATGCAAAGAAAAAACGGCCTCGATCGCCGTCCAAGAGCATCTAGGCTGATTTTTAAAACAATGACCATAACAAGAAAACAAAATCAAGATATAAAAATTATCTTTATAATATTATAACGTTAGCAAAAAAACAATTTCATAAAATTCACAATTGACTATGGAGAGATAAAGGAGAGACTAGGGAGGGAAATTTTACTTGTTCAGGTGCATTATAACCTGGAGCGATTTGGAAGACATCACTTTCAGAGGCATATCGACAGTACTCTCAACTTTCCTTACAAAAGTGCTCGTTACACCTCCATTACACACCACAGTCAAGCTTAAAACCATAGCCAAAACTACAACAACAGCCATCTTTCTCATCGTATAATCCAGAGCACATACAAACCCTATCAAACTCGCACTCCCTCAAAACCCTATCACGCACATCTAGGAACAGCACACTCCTTTTTATATAGACATGAAAAGAAATAAAGAAAAAATAAGATTAATTTATCATGAATTTGGGGGGAATATTCATAGTTTTATTCTCTTTAGGTTTGAATTTGCATGGATTTTTTACCTCAGACACCACATGAGTCACGATATGTAAAATTAACTAAGAAATTATGAATAGAATATATAATAAAAACCGGGAGAAAAATTGACTCCCTCAGCTGCCATTTGAAAAATAGTTACACAAAGTCAAAAGGATAGCCTCCAAAATCCAAATTCCCCCACTTCCACCTTTGACTCCTAAGAATCCTGACAACCCCCTTATTTCCTCAGTAACAAACCTTATCATCAACTTCATCGACCACTCTTTTGAATCCAATATGGTGCCCTAACTTGCTCATACACATTACGTTTTTATTCTTCCAATTAAGCGAAGAGCTCTCTCGAGAACAATATTCCAAACTTGGTGGACTCCTCCAAAGTATTTCTCTCTTTTTTTTCTTGTTTGTAGCATCCAAGTCTTTTTTGTAACTTGTACTCAGTTTGAAGTAGGAGACAAGAGCAATGGATGGGAGGTCCCCAGATCAAAAAATGATCAAGATGTGTACCACCAATGGGCCTCCAAAAAAAGGTTCAAGGTTGATGATACTATCTGTGAGTACTTTATTTACTTGGCAATATAATGGTGTTGTAGCTACAAATATTATTATAGTACTATCATATACCGTTGTATTGTGTAATATGTATTTTGGGTTACAAGAAAAACAGACTCAGTGTTGGTAGTGACCAAGGACGATTATGAAAAATGCAATTCGGATCACCCGATTTACTTCTCAAAAGATGGTTTCAGTGTGGTGATACTCAACCGACCCGATTTGTTCTATTTCATCAGTGGGGTTGCTGGACATTGTGAGAAAGGCCAGAAGATGATCGTCAAAGTCATGGAACCAGTTGCTGCAGGTGCATGCACCTAGCTAATCTCCAAAAGACCAAAATAATGCAAGTCGGCACCACAACAGAACGACTCCGACAACCATAAGGCCAATTGTGCATTTGCGTTCTCTGCTGTCATCTCTTTCACAATTATTGCGTTCTCTGCTGTCATCTCTTTCACAATTATTATGTTCTACATCATGATCATGTCACTCCTTGGGCTCTTTTTCTTCTAAACTAATGCAATAATTTATTCTAGTATTTTTTTCCTTATTAATCTTCACTCCTTGGAAATCTGGTAACAAAATTGTGTGGTTGCTAGCCAAGGCCTACGGCGGCCAATATTTTGTTAGAGAGATGCTAAGGGACCCTTTCAAAGTCTTTATATGGATCTATGTCATCTCATGTTTTTGGAACAATATTTTAAAGAAAATTCATGGAGAATTCTAATTTTGAGAGAGTCTGACTTAACCTTTCTCATTTTGTTATTGCCAAATCAAAAACATATGCTAGTCCATCCCTTTCCATTGACATGATACAACTGAATCAAACTTGTACAACATCATATCCTTGAATTGAACAAAGGAATATATTTGCCCATTTCTTAATGGTTCTTGTTTTATTTCTTTTACTTTTCATAATGTGCTGTAAAAAAAAGGGTTATTTAGATATAAACCCTTACAACTCTTATTTCCTAGATAAAAACCCACCTAGTTATAAATATCTAAATAAAACCCAAATTTAAAAATGACTGCCAAGTATAGAAGTAATTGACCTATAATTACAAAATATTTACAATTTGTACCGCAATATTCAAAATAAAAATAAATAAATGTTATTACTCACCTTAATTACAATGAAAATATAATTATTGCACATATTATTATCCCAAACACACACATATATACGTTCCAATGTATATATTACTACCATAAGTTCAATATATATATATATATACACATATATAGTTTACCTATGTATATAATGTTACTATACGTTCACATATATATATATACACACACACACACACATATACATATACATATACATGCACAGTTATATGATCAAACATATTAAACTAATTAATATACGTATATTTAAATTTATGATGAGCAAATAACATATATTTTGTAGGTAAATTAATATTGAATCAAATAACATTATTTTATTTCGTAGGTAATTTATTTTCCATGTATTATTACATATATTTGGCACATTTTATTATTATAAGATATATGTCCAAATAATAGGTAAATTAATCTTGAATAAAAAAAACAATTGCTTTATTTTGTAAGTAAATTAATTTTGAATCAAATAACATTTCTTCATTATGTAGGTATTTTATTTTGTATGTATCATCATATATATTGGGCACATTTTATTATTATATGTACAAATAATAGGTAAACTAGTATTGAATAAAATAATAACATTTTTTTATGTAGGTATATTATTTTGCATATATTTGGGTTTGCTTTATTATATAGGTAAATTATTTTGCATGAATTTTATGTATGTCAAGCATGCTTTTTTTGTTGTTATGTATGTGTGTGTGTGTGAAATAATTTATCTACATTTATACGTAAAATATAATTTTATTGACTTAACTAAGCATGTATTAATACATTTATTAGGCATGTTTTATTGTTATTATATATTATGCAATGAATTTATTATTTTTTTATTTTTGTAAAATCATTAATTTTCCCTTACAATTTGTATGGAATTAATTGTGTAAATCAATGTTTTGGGCATTGAAAAATTTTAAATGTGTAAAGCCAAATATAATTAAGGAATTTGCTGATGTGGAATCTAGTCAATGAGTTTTATTCCAGTAAAAAACTTATGTCGGGTTTTATGTGGAGAAACTTAAGTTTCAAAGACTAAAGTCATATTTTCAGTAAAAAGGAAAAAAAAAAGGAAAGAAGACTTTTGAGAAGGTGTGGGTAATATTTGAAAGGTTTAATTTTAAACTACACTAGACAGTAAATTCGAACTTGAATGTATGAGAGAGCAGGTGAAGGAATGGAGTATGGGGAGGTAGTGTGGTAGGAAGGAGGAAGGATAACTGTAAACTGAATATAAACTGCTATATACAAAATAAAAACAAAACATTAGGAAAGAAAACTGCTTAAAATTGATTTTTTTTTTTAGAAATTTTTTGTATTATTTTCATGTGCATATCTTCCATATCTATTCTTCCTGGCATCCTTCATCTGTTCTCATTTATTCATCCATTCTTTCAATGTAATATCTTTGAAAAAAGATAATGAACTTTTGCACCTTTTGACAGCGTAGCCTGCTTCAAACGCTACCTCTGAGACAACACAAAACATATATACTCGCATAAAGATTCAACAGTTTTCCAAGAATAGTCAAATGATCAACAATAAGAGAGGATAATAATAACTGAGAGACGATTCTGAAATGTTCTAGAGGCCGAACATGCAGAACCTCCCATCTGGCCAGTCAAACGATCAACGATAAGAGAGGATATTAATAATAACTGAGAGACGATTCTAAAATGTTCTAGAGGCCGAACATGCAGAACCTCCCAGCTGGCCAATCAAAAAAATCTCCCATCACCGTCGCCTCCAGACCAAAAGGGGAAAGCTCAAATTCGAAAGAATAATTCAGTTCCCAAATGTGGCCCTAGTAGGTCCTACTTTCTTTTTCTCTTATTCTCAAATATATAATATAAGTGTAGGCATGTCAAGACTTTTAGGGTTATTCGACAGAAAAACGAGATATGATTTTCTCTCTTCTTATTCCTATTTTTTTATTTATTTTTTCTCATCACACTTTACTTTTTTCTTCTTCTAATCTTCATATAAAAATCAATATAAGATTTTGCTCGTAGCTGTTTAGGCAAGAGAAGAGAGAATGGGAGAGAAACTAAGGGGAAGGAATGAGAGAAAGATTAATTAGGAGATTGAGAGAATTAACTAATTGGAGCCTTAGATAACGGGGTGTCCACACGTGTTATCATGGAGAGGTGGCTCTGCAGTGCACCGCCCCATATGGGTGTCCACTTTATGTGGGTACTCTGACAGAGACAAGGGACTCAGATCCTCTCCGGATCATTTCCGTAAAGATCCTCTTGACCGATTGATATCAACCGTTGGTACAAATCCAACGGCCAAATTATTTTCACCTCTTTCTCTCTCTCTTCCAACGATTGATATCTCCGGATCATTTCCATAAGGATTAGTATCAACGGATGAGATTAATCGGTCAGAGGATCCCCACGGAAATGATCCGGAGAGGATCTGAGTCCAGAGACAAGAGGAGGGATGAGGATTGTGTGTTGATCGATGCTTTGAAATCACCTTCCTCTCGATGCTTCTTGGCAAGTTGCAATCAATGCCACGTTAACCCTAACCCAAGGCCAATCCCGCCACATTATCCCCAACTGAAGGCCAACCCCGCATTCACCTTTTCTCTCAATCCGACGGATCAAATATTAAAAGAAGCGTGTAAAAAATAAAAATAAGTATGTTGATATCATTACTCTATTTTTGTTTTCTTTACATCTTCTCATAATTCTTGCCATTTCCTGTACGGCTAAAAAATATATGTAAAAATCATTTTTTTTTTAAAAAAAAAGGAAAAAAGGACATATATACCAAAATGAAATAACGCCAAGAATTTAATAACTGCACCTGAAAGAAAATAAAAGGCTTATTTTTAGCTACATTTCTTGTGATTCGATTTTGATCTAACTTTGCTCCTTGAAATTCAGAAGTAACCACTATACTCCTTGAAACTCAAAAATCGCTTCACTTTACTATGTTTCCGTTTTTTCTATCAAATTCGCTCCATTTGATCCCACTTCACCACTTTGAGTTGCAGAACAACTTTTTTTATATATTTTTTTTTCAGGTCTTTGTAACTGAAGCATAGCAACCCTTCAAAATTTCAATTCTTAATTTCTTCTTTTAACTTAATGTTTTTTTACTGTTGGATGTTAACGCATAGTGAAGATTTATAATCAGATTTATAGTGGAGATTATAATCAAATTTGTCGCCATTGTGCGTTAACATTCAACAGTTAATGATGAAGATCTATAAAATGATGACTTTTGAGTTTCAGGAGGTAAAGTGAGATCAAAATCGAGTTCTAGATGACAAAATAGGATAAAAATCGAGTTCTTGAGGGTGTAGATAAAAATAAGCCTATGATATTACATTATTACCCATCCACATCAACAACTGTTACAGCTATTTAACAGAAGAACCATAAACATAGTAAAGTGGAACGAATTTTAAATTTCAGTGAATAAAGTGATGACTTTTAAGTTACATGAGGCAAAATGAGATCAAAATCGAGTTTCAAATAGCATAACTAAAAATAAGCCAAATTAAAAACCGCGAAGTAATTAATAGAAGTAGAGGTAGCTAATAGGGTTATGAAATGTTTACGATGGGCGTGGAGTTAGGCATGTGGAAGTGGACTATGGTATATTGCATGGCACTAGGGTTTTGAACACATAAACATATAATGAATAGTATTATTTATACACTTATTTTTACTTTTTACACATTTTTGTTAAGTTTTTATAATTGATATTCTTCAATTCATTTGATCTGACATCTGAAAATTGAGAAAAATATGTGAAAAGTAAAATGGGTATGTGCATAGCAGCATCCTATGTAATATAGCTGGATTGTCCATATATTTTTTATCAAATAGAAAATTGAATATTTTTTGGGAGAGAATTTTTGAGAGAAGTGTGTTCGCGCGCTTGTATATTTCTATATTCAATTCTGTGACGACAAGTTAAATATTGGACCCGTGGTTCTGCGTCCTGCATGACCATGCAGTATTTGGGCTCTTTTATTTATATAAATTTTTTGTTATTAGATTAGTAAACTGCTTATATAAAGTTGAATTAATTTAATTTGAGATGACAAAAGTACTAGTAACTTTATTTTTTGTCAAAAAACCGAAACCAACAAATTTTAGTTAAATCTCGGCAGTCAATTAATGAAGTAATTCATTAAATTTCGAGCGAGATAATTTGGTTGGAACATAAAGACCAATGTATGCAACTACGCCTATTATTACACATGAAATTTTCTAATGTCTTTTTGGTATTTTCCTTGAGCATGACTACTATATGGAGGCATTAATGGTCAGAGAGGGTGTTTTTATTTTTTGTTTTTTTTGGTAAACGTCAGAGAGGGTTTTACTTTAGAGCTTTCTAGGGGTTTTCAGAATGTTATTGTAGACAGCGAAGCGAATCGCTCCAAATCACCCGAGCGCTGAGCTTCTTCTGTTGATTTTGTCCCCCCTTGAACTTCTTGGGAAGACTTAAAAGCTCTTTCTTCGGGGATCATTGGGGTTCTATGAAGTCACCCACCGACTGCTTGGTTCAATCTTTCTTCTAGCTAGCAGCCCCTGCTTATGGTTTGAGAACCACCAGATTTTATTATAAATGTTCTGTTTGAAGACTGTAACCCTGAGTAGAGACTTGCCTCCTCTTCTGTACCTTTCTTCTATCAATGAAATCCATCGCTTTGCTTAAAAACAAAAAAAAACTACCATATGGAGGCTTAACAAATGATTCAACAAGACAAAGGCAGGATAAGTAGCCAAGAGAAACTAGTCAAAGTAGTTTAATAAATAAGAGATAAAAAATGATTAGGACTTATAACACATACGAAGAACGTAGGACTGCCCAAACTGACACACTCCGACCGGAGTCGAGAAGTGATGGCCGTCATATGAGGGAAACGTAGCCAAATACGCAACAGAAATGATAATAATAAGAAAATACGAATAAATAAAAACCAAAACTAAACTTATTTAATTAGAGATAATATGTAAGTGTGTGAAAGTGATCAAGTATAAGACACACATATCAGAGCACAGGTAAAACAAAAGTCCAGTCAAACTAACTACGTACTAATTATACAAACAGAGAGAAGATCCCTACTTTTATTTATGGAAATGTCATAACGGCCGTGTAGTCCTCGTGAGCCACCAAAGATGAACAACTACCTAGAACCAGAAGAGGCACAAAACAGAAGGGTAAGTGGGCAAAAACAAAGCGTTTGAAAATGTATTTATCTTTATGAACAAAATAACTCCTCTCCGTAAAACCCGTATAGTTTTCAAAAAATACTATTACATAGATATGAAAATCAATAAACAAGAGCAGCAAAAATTGAAACATGCTATGTCATGATATCTTAACAATAATAATTGTAAGTCAGACGTGAAACCAATATAAAATATGGCATATATAAAAGATCTTACGTACTGATCGGCACAAGTATACAAAAATCTTATTGATCATTGTCTAACCATAAATGATCTTTTATATTTTAATAAATACTGCATGAAAATATATATTAATATCTAGATTGTGAATATTTCACATCTCACAGTGTCGCTCATCATTTATCGAGGTGATGGTGACAATGGACTCATGCACCTCTACACAGCTCTAGATGGTTATCTTGTGGTTGGGATCTATCCAAATAAAAGTTGAAGCTTCAAAGGTTCCTGTCATAAGATTAAGAATAAATTCAGGCATTTGTAATTTTAATTTCAGTCAATGCTATTTGCATATTTTTTTTTATCTTTCTTACATTCTTGTTAGTTTTTATTCTTTCTTTCAATTTATTTAATTCGATAGAAAAAAATTAAGAGGATATGTAAAAAGTAAAAATAGGTATGTGGATAACACTTCTCTTAATTTATTTTGAATTTTTCTCTTAAAAGCAAGTTATATTCAAGCACGTCACTTTTTCTGTAGCTAAAGTATATATACTATAATATTTTCCAAAAAAAAAAACGTATATATACTATAATTGACTTTGCAAAGGTTGATTTGTCCAGGACAACTCTCATGATGTTTCTATTTCAACCACTCGAACTAATTGATACTGTATTTGATTATCTGTTTCTCTCAATTGTGCTTTGTTCGTCTTGTGAAACACACACATATAACAGATGATAAATAATTTATGCATTTTTTTTTTCATTTATTGGCTCTTATTTATTTATTTATTTTCAATTTTTTCATTTATTCAAATCAAAGATAAAATAACACAAAAAGTTGTAAGAGAGAAAAATCAGCTTGTGAAATTACTTTTTCCATAACATATATCATTCATTAATCAAACCAAGATGTGAGACATAACAACTAGAGTTATCATGCATGCAAGAGTCATGATCATGACCAAGGATTTCATGACCACAGCCATATGGGTTGGCACAACCATGATCTCCAAGGATTATGGCAAATCCATAGTGCACATGGGGGCAAATCAAATAAATTTTGCATGCATATATGCTGTTAGGATATATCAGTACTACAAAGAAATAGTACAGAAAGATTTCTGACTCATTCAACGCTACTCATTCAACAACTAGAGTATATTCTTCGTTCATCAAAATTTGTGCACTGGGTTGGTTAAGATATGCTGATCACTATCACTGGCTATTACTATATAGCAAGGGATATGCAGGGTTTAGCCGCACGTTACAAATATTGAAGAGTACTACTGGTTGTACTTTTTAGAAGATTTTATCTCGTGAGAAACGGTTGCAAGTAGACAGTAGATGAGTGATAGTGAGACTGCCATTACTTAGAGATATGTACTATAGGAGTAAATTTGTGTACTTAATATACTTGTCATGGGATGCATTATTTCATTTACGATATAGATGGGTGATTGAAAATATTTATCAGGTGATGTATCATTTTATTTGTTATGATATGGATGGGTGATAGAGTTATATATTACTTTTTTAAGATAAATGAACTTATAATTTTAGTAGAATAATAACATCGTATAACGGTTTTTCTTTTCTTTTTTGCCACTAAGAGAAATTTTGTAACGATTTTTCTTTTCTTTTTTGCCATTAAGAGAAATTTTATAATGGTTTTTCTTTTCTTTTGTTTTTTGACATCTTTTAAAGTTTTGTTCTCCAACAAATATATCAAATTAAATTATTATTTTATTATTTTATAAAATAAATTATTAAACTAATTAAAATTTAATAAAGGACATTTAAAGTTTAATCAGTAATATGTTCACATTCCTTGATTGAGAAGAAGAAAAAAGTAGGATAATTACATCGGTCAACTCAACATTAATTATAATAAATGATTAAACTAATTAAAATTTAATAAAATACATTTGATAATTAATAAAAAAACATTTGAAGATGTTGTCAAATTTGACAGCAACCACTTTTGCTGCCAATTCATATCATCGCCACATAAAATTTGACATTTAGGTTGGAGAATATTAGTGTGGTTTTTTTTATTGTTATATTTTATGTGTATAATTTGACATCTCATTTGGAGATGCTCTAAGGTGTAAAGTGATTAAATTAGTATCAAAGTCGTATTTCACAAGTATTAAATTTAAAATCTCTTATTTACAAAATTTACCAATGAAAAAAAATATTAATTTAATATTATATTGCACATAACAATATCTTAGACACATTAAAAAATCACTCGAAGCATTAGTACCCTTGTGACCGAGTTGCTAAAACTAGGATTATGTGTATCTGCCTTTTTTAATAGGAACTTTAACGAAAAACTTCAGGTACTGTTTACTTTAATAAAAAACCATATTTTTACGTTAAAAAGTCAATCATGGTACTATTCACTTTACCTTTTATTTTGTCATTATCATTAAAACTCAAAATTTTCAAACTCTTTTCATTAGTTTTTTTTTTAATTCTTTTCCAAGAAGAATATTTTTGCTTGCCATCTTATTTATTTTATAAATTTAAATTTTAAGATATATGTAATCAAGACATAAATTTAAAATTTAAAATTTATTTATAGAATAGTGAATATTATCACTAGAGTGTTCTCCTATAAATAGGGACCATTGGTGGAGGTCTGTTGAAGTATCTTCTATGTCTGCAACTCTATTATTTAAACATTATTATAATATTAAATTTAGGGTAAGGAGTGGGGAACTGGGAGAGAGAAAGAGCAGGGAGTGATGATACATTGTTGACAGAAGATAGAGAGCACAGATGGATGACTTGCAATTGACTATGCATCTCACTCCTTTGTGCTCTCTATGCTTCTGTCATCACCTCGTTATATCTAGCTTCCTTGCCTCTCTCCACACCCGTGCACCTCCCATATTAATCTAATTCACTAGTTAATCAGCTGATATATGCTTCCCTTTCAATTGCTTATATATTGTTTAGATTTTGTAATTTCAGTATTAATCTGAACTGATTTTGGGTATATATTCATCAATTTATTGATTTCTCAATTTTGGATCTGACTTGTATATATAGTTGGATTTTCCTTTTTCCTCTTTTGTAGGATCTTATGTTTTACAGGTTTGATTGAAGTAGTAGTACTGGGCAAGCAGATCTATCAGAGCCGCAGGAACACAGGTTCTTATAAACATATTTATAAGTATATACACATATATATGTGTGTGTGTATTTTATGGGGTTTGTTCATGCGTAAGTTTGTTTATTTAGTTTTCAATCGTCAATGTGTAGTTCATGATCGCAACAACAATTTTCACATTATCTTGGTTGAAAATTTTCCAATGGCTAAGCTAGGTCTGAATTCTACATATGAGATCGATCCAGTGATTTGGTGCCAGATATCTCATACCCCTAAAACCGGATATAGCTAGGTTTTCTTTCACCTCTTTTTTTCTCTTGTTCTCTTAATTTCATATATAATTAGTTTGTTTTCTTCAAGAATATAATGCCTGAACAATCTGATGCTATACATATCCCAGCTGCCTAGAGATATTTGAATCAGGCGGTTCTTGTCTATAGAGGGAGAAGGATTTTACTTATTTGCTTTGAGGGAGAGAAGTTTAATTTTGCAGTCTGCATATATTGATTTTGTTGAGAATTCCAGATGTGGACTAACTAAAAGAACCACTGTAATAGCTTAAGCTTGAGCTGTTTGAGAAGGGGCAGAATTAATTGTTGAGGTAATTAATTAAGCTGTAGGATGGCTATTTGTTAGACCAGAAAGAGAGAAATCATTGTTTCTTAGTGCAAATATGTGAAGAGTGAGCAGCTTGTTCTTATTTTCATCTTCCATTTCTGGGAATTGATGTCTTTATAGAGCTTGCTGTAAAAAAGATGGAGATCTGTAAGAAAGTTCGCAGATTCTCTACATATATATTAGGCATAATATGCATTTTGCCATTGTGGTACACAGTCACTGCATTCATTTTGCATATGCTACAGCAGCTTTAGCACATATTTTCTATGAGTTAATGTTGATCCTGTGTTAATTAGGAATATTTTTGCTCATCAATTACCCTATTTATCATTATTGTGTGAGTTTAAATTTTGAGATTTGTGTCTATTTACTACACATATCTCAAAATTTAAACTTACCTAACAGTAATAAATACGGTAGCAAGCATTGCATTACCACCACTTAATGGTGGTGTTAATTCGGTCTTTATTAATTAGTGGCTGATTCAAGTTGAACATATCCATAGAGGTTATGACCCCTCTAATACTTTTCTGTTTTGTTTTTGTGGTTAATATGGTTGAGTTGTAACTTGTAAGGAAGCAAGCTAATGGTTCTTGAGATTTCTAGCATCTACTGTCCATATTCCTCATGAGGCTTTTTACATAAAAAGTCTTAAACGCAAGCAATTGAGGAATGAATTTACCTATTTCTTCTTTTAATATTTACCTACCTCTTGGTGTTATACAAATAATTCTAGCTTGAGTCTCTGGTTATCATGATACTGCATCTGCAAAAGATTTCTAAGACAAGAGACGCTAAGTCTGAGTCAATATTACTTGATCATGATTTATTTCTTATTCAGGTAATTATATTAGTGCCATAGTATCTCACCAAAGAATATATATGTTAACTACTAAGAATTTCAAACGTCCAAACAGCTAGCAACTGTGAAACCATATTTGTTCTTAACATTTCAATGTACATATGCTTCTTGGTACTAGAAACCCTTTCCTCCTTCTAGAACAAAATCCTATGAAGGAGATTGGACACACTGGAGGAGTCAAGATTTTAGTCTAGTCTCAATATGAAATGCTTAATCTTACAAAAATTACTCTGCCAAGTGGTAACCAACCACTATCGTTTTGGGTCTGGTATGGTGTTGTCCTTTGTCCTTGTCATCCTCTTCCTTAAACCTAAACCCCAAGCCTCTCTAACTTTCTTCCACTAATTCTCATGCCTGAACCTCCTCAAAGCTCACAAAAAATGGATTTGTTTGAACCCTATAGGAGCCACCAACTTCAAATCAAACCCAACGAAAGAAAATAAAATAAAATAAATGTCAGATTGAGGCCCTGAGGCTAGGAAAAAACAGTAAAATTATAAGTATTACACTAAACTTTTGCGTGAAAAAAATGGCCAAGTAATCTTAGGACCATCTTTGGTCGTTTCATGGCTCTGCCTCTAGTTGGATGTATCCAAAATCTCCAAGTGAGAGAAGCAGATTTCAATTTATAATTAAGCTAGTGAGTGAGCAAAGGTTTTTATAATAATGATTGTATATATCAGATTCACCTTAACTTAGTCCAATTGTAGTTAGTATTCATAGTGTTTGCAAATCATGCCGGTTAAGTTATTCTCTTTGATTTGATATGAACCAAGAGTCAAAACACGACAGAGGATGAAGCGACTTCTCATGAATTGATCTTTTGCTTCATATAAATTTAGGCATGATGACTTTTATTTAAGAAAGTTGATGACTTGTCGTTGATGTGATATGAATATTAATAAGTAAAAATAAATAATGAGTGACAAATTCATAGTTCTTATCCACTGGAATATAATATGTTACTAAAAGTAAAGTTGTAATTTACAATTCCATTGCACATACCCTTCAATTGTGTGTGTTTGTCATTTATATAGCTATAGCCGTATAGCCAGTCAAAAGACAACCATCTTCCTTCTTACCATGGAAATAGAGAGTACTGAAGTGGAAAAAGATTACTTATGTAGATGGAGTAGCGAATATGTATCGCACAGCTAAAGAGTTTCGAGGCAAGCATGCATTGGTATTGTCTTGTATGCTTTGGAGTATTTTTTACTCTTTTAAGTTTTTAATTGTTGGATTCTTAATTGGAAATGTCATGACCAATAATTTAACATTAAAATGTTACTTAGTGCTTAATATAGGATATCCCGAAACATAATAAAAAGAGTGTTGATTTCTTGAGTTTGTTATGTCTATCTATTGCCCAGTGGGATGATCTTCTTACATGGCTTGACCGATCATGTGGATGTGGTTGGCGAATGACACGCTTTGTTGATCTCCGAAATGAAAGAAGGAAAAAAAGAAGAACACAAGCTTCAATAAGCCTGACCTATTGTCTCTATCCACCTCACTTCTTCAAGTGCATGTTACGATAAAACTGTGCGTCTTCCAACTATGCAATTAGACCTTGACGTGAGAGAGAAAGAAAGGGAAAGAGCGTCCTGTCGATCGATATGCCCCAATTAGTCTCTTGCGCGCGGCTTTACTTTGTCCTTTCTTATAGTTGTACATGTCAAGAGAAATGCTGGGAGCCTCTGTATACTTTATTTTTTTAAGTTTTATTTTATAATATTAGTATATGAATTGACATTAACCGTAAAGTATTAAAAAATTCTTGAAAAACCCCTTTAAAAAATCCCCTTTAACATTTCTTTCCATATCAATGTCACGTTTACATATACATGACCTCTTTTTCATTGGATGATATAAAAGGTTTGGGACTTGGAACTTATCCAAAAACAATCGAATGACCCTCCTTGAAATATTTGATTATGATCACTCTCTACTGAGAAGACAGAAAAATTTGTCTGCAACATGTTGTGTAACAATACATCTTTGTCTTCTCACATGTATAGTCACGTGTCATACAGCATTATCAGGCTATCCAGTATGCCTGTGGGTATGCAACATGTTATATGAAACATTGCCTACGCATATATATATATATATATGTATATGTATATATGCACAAGTGTGTCCAGCAGCTGGTAGTTTCTCTCCCCTCGTGTATCATAAAAAAAAATAATGTTGGAGTTTTACCATAAAATTAATTAGTGGTATAACGAGTAGTTTAACCCTTATAAGTTCTTGCAAGGTTTCTCATCTTATCAATGTGAGATTCATTTTCAACAAGTCTTCGTATGTGTAGTGAATTTTCAAGCCTAACACGTGCAATACAAATTAGGTGATGTAGATCACGTGTGGCGTTTGGCTTCACAAATGAGACAGTCTGCTCTGGTACCATGAAGAAAGTTGAGGTTTCACTATAAAACCAACTGGGCAATATGGGGAGTAGCCAAATTATTTATAAGCACATGTAAGGTCCCTCAATTCTCCAAATGTGGGATTCACTCTCAACAAGCTCACTCACGTGTGACAAATTTTCTAGCCCAACAAGTGGACAACATAAATCAGGTGGCATAGAGCACGAGTGGCTGTTGGACTTCACACACAAACAATATGCTCTGATATCATGAAGAAAGTTAAGGTTTTACTATAAACTAATTGGCAATATGGGGAGTCGTCCAACTACTATAAGCACATGCAAGGTCTCTCATTTTCTTGATGTAGAATTCACTATCAACACTCCCTCACGTGTGGCGAGTTTTCAAGTCTAACACATGGACAACACAAATTGGATGACATAGAGCACGTGCGGCCGTTGGACTTCACACATGGGACAATCTGCTGTAATATCATAAACTAAGTTGAGGTTCCACCATAACCAATTGATAATATGGGGAGTATCCCAACTTCTTGTGAGCCCCTGCAAAGTTCCTCTTTCCATTAATATGGGATTCATTCCACATTCACATCCTCACACGACCTCTCACGTGTGACGAATTTTCAAGTCAAACATGTGGATAACAGGAATTGGGTAACGTGGAGCACGTGTGGCGGTTGGGCTTTACACGCACACGTGGACCAACCTGCTCTAATATCATGAAGGAAGTTGTACTTTCACCATAAAATTAATTTACAATATAAGAAGTAACCTAACCTCTTATAAGTTCTTGCAAAATTCCTCATCCATCAATATGATTCATTCTCAATATATCATATACATAAGTGGGCTAGCTAGTACACATAGGGTTATGCAACATGTTGTATAAAACATTGCTTAGGTGTGTGCCACATGCATGTCGTATGAAAAATTGCCTAGACACATTCATGGATATATCAAGCAACTAATAGCGTCTCTCTCATTAGGTATTATACACATTAATTGTAGAGTTGAATATAATAACTGACGCAGGGAAGCCAAAAAAAAAAAGACTGGAGAACAAGTACGATCGTAGCTCTGAGAATCACTCAACCAGGCAAGAGATTGGGACTCACTCAACCAAAAAATAGAACGAGCAAAGTGTTTACTAGAAGCTTTCAATTACATTCAAAGTCTCACCGACCGTCCTTTTAGCACAAGAATTATAAAGGCTTACAATATTAAAAGACTCCTACTTTCTATGAGACTCTTACAATCTCCAACAATAACTTGACAATTTCTAAAGGACAACTTAATTAAAATTTCTACTCCCAATACACGTGACCTGGCATCAGAGACCTTAATTGTTTGTTGCATCAATCTCCTTTTCTCGAAAAAAAATCATCCACGAGTTTCGATTGACCTTTTTTTTTTCTTCGATCTTTTGGATGTCCAACAAAGATGTTCAACAATACCCAATTTAGCATCAAAAATTTCCAAGTTCCTATAATCCATGCACACATTAATCTTTTCTTCTTGAAAATAATCATCTTGGAATAGTGCTTCCAAATCACTTCTTCAAATGAGCCAAGAGAATTCAAATCGTGTTGAAAAATTCTTCTATCAAAGAGCTCTCCTCTCGTATCTTGAGCATCGAAACTGTCCCAAAATGGATCATGAATGCTATGGATATTAAGAGCTTGTACTCCATTATATAGTTGTCCATGGAACTTTTCAACCACATCTTCATCACCTTCGTATTGATCATAAATCGGGGTGGAATCCCATTCGGCAAAGTTATCGATGACATCACTGCTTTCTGTATGTTCCCCTTTCGTGCCAAACTCCATGTTGGAACGTTTTTCAACCTCAATACATGCACAACAAATCTCACATGAACCATCTGGACAACGATCAAAATTTGGAGGAAGATTGAGATTTAGAACCAGTCCAACCTCATTTACTGGAGGCAGCAACATGCTTTAGTAAATTGAAGATATTGTTTTGTAGAAATAATGGATTGAGGAATCTCTTGAGAATTTAGAAACTAGACTAGAAGGGCTTTCAAATGATATATGGCATCAAGTCGAGAAATGCTTAACCAAATCGAAAACTGACCCGCAAGAGAACTGATTTTGTTATCGCGACAGCACTGATGCTCTGTGGTGTTTGCCGATATCTGCACACACAAAATTCGGTTTGATGCACGGTCTGTTACGTTGGAAATTAGACTCTCAAAGCTTCCCGATGATACGTAATTATTCAGATGAAAGTGACGGGAACTAAGTCAGTTTTGATGACGAACATAGATGATGTGCTCAGCGCTACTACCAGGATTTCAGATAAAATCTGAAAACCCGCTCTAATGCCACTTAATGCAAGGAAGCCAACAAAAAGAGTGGAGAACAAATATGATCGTAGCTTTGGGAATCACTCAACCAGGCAGGAGACTAGGACTCACTCAACCAAAAAATAGAATGAGCAAAGTGTTTGCTAGAAGCTTTCAATTACATTCAAAGTCTCACCGACAATCCTTTTAGCACAAGAATTATAAAGGCTTACAATAATAAAATACTCCTACTTTCTATGAGACTCTTACAATCTCCAACAATAACTTGGCAATTTCTAAAGGACAACTCTTATTTCTACTCCAAACACACTTGACCTGGCATTAAAGACCTTGTCTGCTGCATCAATAACAATGTCACACATGTGTGCACGTCTTCTTTTCACTAGATGTAATTAAAGGGTTGGGAGTTTGGCTTATCCCAAAATAGAACAATAATCCATAGCTGAACAACTTGATCAATAACAATGTCACACATGTGTGCACGTCTTCTTTTCACTAGATGTAATTAAAGGGTTGGGAGTTTGGCTTATCCCAAAATAGAACAATAATCCATAGCTGAACAACTTGCATGCAACATGTTGTACATGTCCCTCTTTTTCCCCCCCTCAAATTACCTACGGAGGCGTGAAAATTTACCTAGGTGTTTGCATACATGTATGCATATAAATCCTCATGTCATGTGTTCTATAGATGCATGTGATTAATCACATTAGGAGTGAGAGAAAATATAGGGGTGTGATATCTACACACCCCATTTTACTTTTCACACACCCTTCTAATTTTCGGCCGTCGGATCGGATGAATTAAAGAAGATCAACGGACAGAAATTAACAATGGGTGTGTGGGAAGTAATTTGAGGTGTATGGATAGCACACCCCAAAATATAATGTATACATACAAATCCTCGTGTCATTTGTTCTAGAATGTATGCAAATTAATCGCATTATGTGAGAAAAGAGAAGGACAATGTTTCATACAACACGTTACATAACCCTATATAGATTAGCTAGCCCACTCGTGATATAATGATAATGTTGTGTGATAAATTATTAGCTTGGGAATCGTGTTGCATTGACGTCTCTATTTTAATCATCAGAGCGTACTCATATATATATGATCTATCAGTTTGGATACAACCTGTAGTCAGTATAGATGCAAAATTGTAACGTTTTGTTCGGTAGGAACTCGGAAGTGGATGCTTTCTTCAAAGGTATTTGTTTCATGCAATTAGCTTTTTCTGGCCAACTTATTGCCTAGCAAAGGTATTTTTCTGGTCCTCTTACCATTCATATTGTCTTTGTCTCGGGGGACTATACGGGTTAGAATGCATGTTGTGGCTACTAGATTGTACTGATCCCTCATGAGAAATTTTTTAGTGTGCTGAGAATATAGTCTGATATACAAAGTCAAAATATAAGTAGTTGGAAGCTTAAAAAAAATTTCAACCACTTGTATTATGATGTTTAGTGTTCCGAGTCTGTTCTAAGCACATTGACAAATTTCTCATCCCTCATGTCAGATATTTGATTCGTTATTATAAATAAGGAATATTTGGCTGCTTAAGATAGATAAGAAGTTCCTCTTCAATTTACTTCGTGGTTGATTCAGAATTTTGTTGTTATGGTCGAAATTGTTTATATTATAAATCACTATGCAAAAAATTAATAAACAATATGATCATTTAGTCAATTAACTATAGCAAATAGGTAGACGGTTGATATTGTTTTTGTTGAATTCGTTTATCTGTTTTTATATTATTTGATGACTAAATGGTCTCATATTTCATTCATTTTTTGCAAAGATGATCATTGCAAAGTGATTTATATTATTAATAGTTTTCCTCATAAGGCCGAATTTTTGTAAATCTGCCACAACGTGAATTGAGGAGGAACTCCAAGTGTCCATTGTGGAGCCAAGTCACTCGCAATTATCATAACCCATATAGACATTTAGGGTTACTACTAACACTATGGGCTTGTTTAGAGGGGCTTTTAACAAGACTAAAAGTGCTTTTAGAGAAAATTTTGAGTTCTAAAAACACTTAAGATGCTTCTTGCAAAAAACATATAACCGATATTTCTTATAGGAAGTACTATGTGTTTTTGCAGAATTTACTTGTGAATTTTTAAGAATTGGTTTTAAATTTTTTTATTCAAATCGGTTTTAATTATTTTAAAAGCACTTATAAACTAACCGTAAAAAATTAAACATATTTACTCACGTGATCACTTCAGGGAACTAATCAATTTGAAGACATAGCTAGATATGTATGTAATAAAAGGAAAACCACTTGCAGGTTTCATCTTTTATGTAATGTTAACGTGGACACGGAGCTAAAACTTCAAATATTATAGGCACAGTCAAGTAGCTAGCCAACTAATCGTAGGGGGTACCTTATCCTCTCAGTACTGTATAGGGTTCCTGCCAATCTCACAGACATCAGATTCCATATATGACAAGATATCACGATGTTATTTCAGATTCCATATAATTTTATCCCGTTTAAGATTAGACCCTCCCTCATTTTGTCGTTAAATGAAAACTTAAAATATAAACGCTTTTGATTATTGAAATGCATTATGAAATAATTGTTGGTATATGAAAGTTAACGACATAATTACATATATATATATATATATATATATATATATATATATACATATTAGAAATTTTAACTTTCTTCATGGATCAAAACATGAGTCAAGTTCAACAGCCACATGTGTTTCACGTTACTCAATTTATGTCGTCTACGTATTTGAATGGAATATAAGCATTATTGCAATATGGTAGGGATGACAAGTGCTCCATCATTCCACAATTATGTCTGCTTGCTGCTGGCTTCAGCTAGCATGAACATTCCAAAATTGTCCAAGTTCAAAGTAAAGCTATCTTTTAAGTTACATCCATGAACCATCCTTTTCTTCTTTTTAACCACAAGGCATGCTTCATAATTCGGCTATGACACTACAAATAATTACATAATTTTATCCGTATATGGACTTATCTAAGTTGACTAAACTAGTATGCTCCTCCATCTACACTCAAATTCGAATCCTACTCCACGCAATTTAGATAACATTTAAGCAAAAGCTACATATACTGCAGTGTAAACAGAGGCTCCCATTGCCGAATTCAGCAACCGGAATTGTGTATCCCTCTGCAGAAGTAGAATCCATAGCAACACTAAACTCACACATATATAGTCTACCAAAATATTCAAAGCCCAACTTCACTAGCAAAAGAATGAGATAGCCCGCCCCATTGAAAACTCCTGGCTCGGCCCTTACTCTTAAGTCCATGCACAAGTCATCACTTGACTCTAAGTCCATGACGGTCCATGGACTTCATTAGCCGAATTTCTCACAAATTTGAGCAAATACCTTAGTCTTGTTTGTGCAAATATATATCTTAATATGACAACGTGCATCGTGCTTGTAAACTTTATTTCGATTAATTTATACAGCGATATGATCTCAAAACTCAAAAGTATGAAATGTTTACATCCCAGAGCCTTTTTTATTATTTTCTAGCCTGTCAGCGAACGATGATTCGCTGAATGAATTACAAGAAGAAAAAAAAATCTTACTTGTTTGAAGCAGTAAGGATGGTTCGAGTAGGAAGCGTGGTTTAGGATTCTCGACCTGGTTGTACCAACCGATGAGTTATTGAACTCATGAAAATGAAATACAACCAGGACTCACTGTATTAGAACCAGAAGATAGCACCTTTTTGCCGAGCGAAAACATAAAGGCGAACCTTCAAGCCAACGCAATGCTCGCAGAGACGGGAGAGGGAAACACTTAGCAACCAGCAACACAGAAACATATTGCAGACTGTCCGGCAACATTAAGAGGCAGAAGCTGAATCGGCAGTAAGTAGGGGGCTGCGAAGGTGAGTAAAGTCCTCACGGCCCGAGTTTTCCCTGAGAATTTGGAACAGCACCTATTTAGATTAAGCATTCTAAGAGTTACTTATGTTTAAGGAAAATCATACAAGTTAACAAGTTTGTTTTCAAATGGCACCTACTAATAGCCTATACGGTGTGAAAAATCATACGATATCTTTTCTTAGGCGCTTTCTTTTCTGCAGAATGTACGATCTGATATGAAAATTATTCAACATTTGAGCATTCGTATGAGGGGAATCAAGACTATTGCTTAAGAACATAACAACAGAACTTGCATAAATATAACACGAACTCCGCACTCAAGTGAATACATTGGTTTCAAGTTTCAACTTTGCTATTCATCAAATTTCTTCGCCTTAGACTACGATTTTCTTAACACCGAACATAACAATACAAGACATGCATGAATTTCTGCCTAAAAACAGAAGCAACGCATATGAACAGACACCCAAACACATGCAGAGTATAGAAACACACACATCATAATCGAAACAAAATAAATAGAATCTGTTATATTCAATATTGACTTAAGAATTCCGAATTATAACAGTTACTATCGAAGAGAACTTACGATGATTGAACTATTGATTCCACATCATTGGTTCTCTCCCCTTCTTCTTTGAGTGAAGAGCCGAGAACAAGTTGTGTTGAACTGGTGGTAGTGTCCAAGAAATAGAGGGCACTTGACATAAGGCAGCAACAGACAAACATGGGAATTGGCCCAAAGATCCAAAGAAACATAGGAATTGAGAGGTAAAACGCTCGCAATCCGAGGGACCAAAAGTAACTCCCTCGATTCAAAGTTACCGAAACATATTTAACGTAATCTGTTTTGTCTGTCCATACTGGCAGGGTAGCCAAGAAGCTGGTATGAGCAAAGTATCTAGTGGCCAGCACATTGCAGATAAATCCAACGAGAAAACACAGCAAAACGCATAAGTATTTGATTGAAGAGAGAGGGAGAGACGAAAGTTTTTGTGTTGAAGTGCTTTCGGAACTCGAACTGGTGCTCACGAATACGCTGATTACCGAAGAAAGAGTGATTGCTGCTGTTGCCAAAAGGGAAGATGCCATTATGTTGTTGCGCAATGTTTGTACCGTCAAAACTCCATTCTTCGAGGGGTCCTGAAATTCATGGACTCAACTTCTTGAGGTTTGGCAATGCAAATCAAAACACCGTTTGGAAATTCTCTCTCTAGAAAGCACTCTTGCTGGTAAGTGCTTATTACTGGAAGCACAAATTTTAATATGGTCCATGTTCTTCTTGGAAAAGCGCACTTCCAAGTTGTTTTCTTACATACTCTTTATGCTAAACATAATTAGAAGCTCCTCTAAAAACACTTGGTCATTCTAAAAGCACTTATACTTTTCTTTTAGCTATTCTAAAAGCGCTTCAAGACAGAAGACATAAATAAAGAAGGGGGAAAGGGAAAGTAGTTTCTAAAGAAACATATGCACTAACCCAGAAGCTCCTTTCTTTTTCTGCCAATAATCTCTAAAAAATGCTTACTCATTCTAAAAGCACTTTTATTTCGCTTTTAGAACCCCTAAACGAGAGAGAGAGAGAGAGAGAGAGAGAGAGAGAGAGGGACTAACAGTCATCATGGAGAAGATCCATTGCGTGCGAACCACAGCATTGAGGCCAATGACAGTTCGTGAGGGATTGTATAGCACTGTGATGAGTAGCCAAACGTGGTATATTCCCAGCACAAACAGTCCCGCCGGCACCAGATAATAGTTCAAGTTTAAGCTATCCAATCCCATATCCCTCCTCAATTTCCAGTCTTGAGAACCGAAAACAAGTTAAGGGCAAAGTACGACAGAACACAAACCAGAACAACCATAGAATTATGTCAACGTTTGGGACTAATAATGTCTCAGATCCCATTGGATCTGATCTTCGATACGATTGATAAATAAAGGACAAATGCCACATGATCGATCAAAACAAACGACAAGTGGTACGTTTTGTTTATTTGAATGTGATTTAAGGTCACGTTACTCCAGTCAGTTGGTTGCCGATTTATTTTATTTGGTTGGTTGAATAAACAAAGAGGTGGTCCCTTTTTATGGTCTAAATTACTTTAATCAATTTCGATGAAGGAGACGGACACATTATCTTTATAAACTGGTGTAACTCAAGTGTAGAACAAACAGCACGTCATTTATGTTTATATGGTTGTTATGTTGAATAAAGTTGAAGTTCCACTCTAAAATCGGATAATAACAGTTGGATGTTTGCCATTTAAATCAGTACATGAGCTAGGTTCAAAATGTTGCTAGACAATTTGGTCTATACTGGTGTGGACGTTAGAGCATTGTGAGAATCTTTCCCTAGTACGAGAGACCGGGAAGGACGCGCATTTGGTGTACCAGTTATCGTCCCCACGATAAACACTGAGTAACGAAAGTAGCCAAACTCTTTATAAGCCCGTGCAAGGTTTTCAAGGTGCGGCAACTCTGCGCATCCTCCGATAACCCAACGTTCACTGCAGCATGCATGACAAATGTTCGACTTACATAAAATAAGACATGAAATCATTGTTCTGCTGAATTTTTTTTAAATAAAACTGGGAGAAAAGAAAACAAAAATACTTCTTCAGGTCAGATTAAATCAAATCCCCCAAATAATTTATTTTACAAACGATCTCATAACCTCCAACAACAACAAAACCTTATCCCACTAATTGGGGTTAGCTGTATGAATCCTATAACGCTACTGCGCTCGGCAACCTCCCATAACCTCCAATAAATCTTAATAGTTAACTACATACCCGATTACACATAATATATAGAGGATCCATAACACCCTGCAAATATTCTAAATTTCTAATAAAACAGTATAAAAACTAAAATTAAGGCAATTTTCGAGAACTTATGACGACGATTATCCAACTGATTCGACATCATCAGTTCTTCGGATGGAATTAGTGTGAAGATGTCTAGTAAAACTGGTGGTTGTGTCCAAGAAATACAGAACAAATAACATAATGCAACAGCACACAAACATGGGGATGGGACCAAATATCCAGAGGAAGAGAGGGAACGAGAGGTAGAATGCTCGCAATCCGAGGGACCAAAAATAGCTTCCGCGATTCAAGTTTCGCGCAACATACTCAAGGTAATCCTTCTGGCCTTTCCATGTGGGCACAGTGGCTAAGAAGCTAACATGTGCATAGTATCTAATAGACTGCACATTCAAGAGAAAGGCAACGAGAAAGCAAAGCAAGATGGAAAAGTACTTGACTGAAGAGAGAAGCGGACTCTTGTTCCCATAAATTAATCTGGATGCTGTGTTGCCGGAGTCTGATGTAGTGCTGACAAATACGCCGATGAGAGAACTGAGAGTGATGGCTGTTGTTGCCAACAGCGTAGACGCCATTATGTTGTTGCGTATCGTTTGAACAGCCAAAACACCATTCTTCAAGGGGTCCTGATCAAATTAGAATTAATGGAGAGGAGTTAACTCTATGATCTGACTAACTTTTATCCATCAAAGACAACATGACTAAATTCTGTAAGACATGAAAGATGCAGGAAATTTCGTATCTCATCTAGCTTCAAATACACCTTCGAGGCTCGTTTGATTTCTTGGATTGGACTGGATAACTCACTATATTCAAATTATTACGTTGCAGAAAACAATGAAGAAAGTGTGTCCACTTGAAGGTAGAAACTAGATTCTCGTCCCATCATGTCTAATCTTTTCTAATCCTGCCTCAAATTTTGGGGAGTGTATTCAATTGGGATTTTGAGGAATTTTAATTCTTTTAATGAATCTAGGGGTATTCAATCAAGATTTTGAGTGATTATCTGAAATTTAAGGTGTATTCAATTAGAATTTTAAGATTGTTTATTAAAATCCTTAGAAATACAGATGTATTCAATTAGGATTTTAAAGAAGTTTATAACATTCTTAGAAATTGATTTTAAAGAATTTGAGAAAGTTGAGGAATTAGAGGGAATTGAAGAGATTTCATAATGTATTTCAAGCATCTACAGATCTCACCTCTTCCCATGAGATTTCAAAGGAATTGAATCAAAATTTTATATGGAATCCCACAAATCAATTAAACTCCATAAAAATCCATGGATTTATAAATCCATTAAAATCTCTAAAATTCTCAATTGAATACAACCCCTTTATGTTTGCTATCCAATTCAACCCAATCTCAGCTACCAAAAGATCCCTAAATATCTGAACTTGAAGGAGAAACTTTCCCTACTGATCGAAAAGTATACGAATCACCAACAATTCTATCAAAATGGTCGAGCCCAGAGATCAGCCTAACTATGGCACATGAATCCTTCAACATACTAATGCTTAAATTGAAGAATCTTAACTAAAGTTGGAATCTTGAAAATCACAAGCATGGAGTATGCCATGAACAACACTATTCCCAAGTTAAAGCAAAAATCTTTACTTGTTTTCGTCCCTTGATTCAAGAGAGGACCGCAACACGAGAGAAAAATGGTGTACGAAAATCACTTTTCGTCTCGATATTAGCTCAAAAAGTAATATCATAATCATGTTAATTCTTAAATCCCAAAAACCCAAAAAGGGATTTCCTTCATTACTTTGTATGGGATGAAATTCTAGAGAGAGAGAAAGAGTTCAAAACCAATTGAATTCTAGAGAGAGAGGTGGGGAAGTGACTCACAGACATGATGGATAAGACCCATTGGTGGCGAGACTGAGCGTTGAGGCCGACGACGGTTCGAATAGGATGGCGGTGGATGGTGATCAGCAGCCATACGTGGTATGCACCCAGCACCAGCAGACCCAGCGGCACTAGCACATAGTCCACCTGCTCCGCTTCCATCCCCGCTCTCTCTCTCTCTAAAAATAATTAATATGAAGTTTAATGGATAAGCGTGGAACAGAGTCAGAGCGTAATAGAGTTTTGACAACAATTGTACGGGTAATATTTATTGGCTTAAATGTTAAAATGGTGTTTTTTAGTTATTGCGTTAATTTAGTTTCCTCATTTTTAATTTAGACAATTTGTTTTGTTTGTGTTTATCTCCATTATCTGATTAGACATTTCATCTAATTTTGGTTAAATTTTTTATAAATTATGATAAAATAATTTATAAAATATCTATTTAATTTAAATATTAAAAAATAAAAAAATTACTTTCTTCCATCTTCCCCGACCTCTTCCCTAATGTTACGTCTTTTCTTTTCTTTGTCACAACTTTAATAATTTTTCAAATTGGAAGTTTTATTTTTTATCCGTGTTATTTCTCATTTATTTGTGTTTTAAATTTTAATTTTATAAAGAGAATAGTTGTTCAAAAAAAATTAAATAAAGAGAAATGGTATTATATGGCTGTCTCAGTTATGATCAGTTTCTCGATTACACAGTTGAATGTGAGGTGGTTCGGGTTAATTTTCTTGGGACTACGATGATGGAACTCGCATGGTGATAGGTGAATTCTAGGTGGATCTAGGGATGGTTCATCGAGTTGTCTGCGTGTGTGGCTAGTGTTGGGGGTTGTGTCAAGAACAAGGCCGATGGCAAGGTAAGTTTGTTTATTTTTTCTCTCTCAATTTGAAATAATATTTCTTTCTGTTCCAATTGAAACATGTCACAGCCCGTCCCGGAATTTTTAATTCCGAGGACGTGAAGTTACGAAAATGTCCCTAAACGGGACTAAAGTACGTAATTTGGACACTTGTTTTTACTTAAGGTTCTTAAACTTTGGTGAATTAGAATATTAATTGGTTTTAGAAACCTAAACCAAGACTCTATGTTAAAAGTTTGAAATTGAGATTGAGTTGGACACGGGGATCCCACATCCCTCAAAACCTTCCCCAATTCCCGTACCTTGTCACTCTCTCTCTCCTCCTTCACGATTTCTCACTCTCTCTGTCTCTCTCTCCTTCGAACTCACTGACCAACTTCAAAAACACCCTAAAACTTCCACCAACGTCAAGTTTGAGACCACCATTGGAATCCTGAGAACTTCACGATCACGTGGGTACTAAATTCAGGCTAAAACAAGCTCACAGTGAGCTTAAGGAAGTCCCAAGGAAGCTCGGAGTGCTTGGTTGGAAGTTTTTGGACGTAAGAATACGGAGATCGACAAGTTCAAAGTTTGGCCGGAGCTTTCGAGGCATTTTCCGGCGAATCCCCGGCGAGTTAGGAGTCGAGTTTCCGGCGACCTCTGAGGCTTTCGAGGCAGTTTCCGGCCAAACCACGGCGAACTAGGTGTTGTGCAAGGCGGCGATCGTCATGACGCCTTGATGTGTGGTGCTAGGGAGTTGTTGGACGAACTCCAGGTGAGTGGGCAGTTTTGTTTTCCGTATATATATATACTTGACGTTTCCCATGCATATGAGTTATGTGGAAAAACGGGAAGTGAAATACCATGCATAGAATTGATATGAAAAGTATATAGAAATGTGAGTTGAAATGCCATGCATGAATTAATATATGATGCATATGTATGAATTAGTGCGGTGGACGCACATGTAAGAATTGATTTATGATGCATATGTATGAAATGGTGCGGTGGACGCACAGGTGAGTATTTATTTCTGTTATGATGATGTTGATGTATATTGAGCTCAAATCCTGCACCATAGTTTAGTGCTTATAGTATTCACCGCATCGCACGCTCGCCTTGGATCCAAGTAGATGCTAGTCGTACAGTCCACGCGGAGTGGGTACGACAGACCAGTCCCGAGAATGTTAGTGAGATTCCGACTGGTGGGTGACCTTAGATTATGTGCACAGATGATTTATGAGAAGCACTAGAGCGTAACTTGTGTGCAGAAGGCCGGACAGGTCACAGAGGTGACTCCGGCAGAGTGAGAGTGATAGATTTTGAGCTCTAGGTTCAACCGTACAGGGCCATTAGTAGAGGGCCTCCGGTTGATTACTTTCTTGCACCTGATATGATTATTGTTGATGCATCCATACTTAACTGTTGAATTAGACATGGCATGGCATATTTGTAAAGAAAAATGTAGTTGAGATAGTAAAAATGAAGTTTTGAGAATATATATGTATATTTATATTTTACATTTCTGGGAAAGTATACAGGTTTTACGGAGAGGGGTTACAACGTTTTGAGAAATGTTTGGATTTGGAAAAGAATTGTTTTACTGACCCACTCAATTTTGGTTTTGCGCCCCTCCAGGTTCAGGAATCACAAAGGTGTGGTGACTACGAGGAATTCGACGGTGTTCTGACAGATTGGACAAAATTAGGACTCACCTTCGGGTGTATCAACTTAAATTGTATCTTAAAGCTTCCGTACTGTGCAAATGGTTACGTCACTCTCACGTGACGGCCAGCATGCCCTCCTTCGGAACGGGGTGTGTCAAAACATGTCTTTTTTTTTTTTTATATAATAGGTTATAATAATTTTATGAATTTTTAAGATGAAACATAGATAAACACGAGAACTAAATTAATCAAAAAACTACAACACATGAACCATTTTAACATTTATGCAAATATATAATTTTCACGTGCTAATTATGAGAAATTTGTGTATGACCGCAGCATACAACCTCCCTCGTATTCTCACATTAAAATTTACCCTACATTGTATCACATTAAATTTGATTATTAATAATTAATTCGAATCAATAAATATATATATTTTTTTCATTTGAACTTCTTAAAATAAAGAAAACGTGAGTAAAATCAGTTGATTCTAAGAGTGCGTCCACTCTTAAGTTCGAATCCCTACTTGTAGAGTTGAACTTGGTGTACGAACAACATAATTAGGATGTCCTTACACAAGTTTTTCTCGCAATTGTGATGCATATAAGTAAGAACTTGAAAGCCTTATACTGTTATTACAAAAAGTCGAGGGAAAAAAATTCACAGTATACATAAGATTTCGGCATTGAACATCCGTTTTATGAGCTTTTACCGGCAGGTTTGGCCAATGAAGTGAAATTCAACCTGCAAATGAAAGGAAAAGAAAACGAGGTTCGAGACACAAACGATACTCGAAAGAAGACTAATGTACCAGTTTTTCGAAGAATTTCTGGCGTGCTGAATCAATCACGTATAATAAGAATGAAATGGTACTAGATTTTGATTTGAATCGATGAATACCTGATGATCGGCTTTCTCTGAGCCACAGGCAGAGAAGGGGTTCCGTTTGAGAGTGGCGCCATAAGTTCAGCAGGCTTCAAAAGTTAAAACATAAAGAATAAATGACTTAAAGCTTCAATGAATAAACACCAAGGCGGATAACGACACAGGATAAAGTAGAAAGATCAGTTTCACCCTTCGATGTTCTAAAATGAAAACCAAACAAAAACCTTAAGAAAATATTTCATATGCAGCGAAATGTAACAGTCCACGAGGGAAGTGGAACGTAAATGAACGATGAGATGAAAACATTGGAAGTTGAAAAATAAGAGCACAAACAAAAGTTGTGTGTTTACCTCAAGTTCCTCTAATCCCCCATTATATAAATCGGTGGAAGGACCAGCTCCGTTGCTATAATTTACTGGTGTTGCAATTGACACACTCTCCTCCAGAGCCTCCAATCGACTGCCTTTCATATTTCCTGAAAAGTCTTTCACTTGAAGTCTGTACTCCAAATCATCTTCAAGCTCATCTACTTCCGGCAAAGCTTGGTGGGAAACATATGGACCAACCATAATCTTCTCTAGTGCCTCTTCTTTAGAACTTGATGTATTCACAGCAGAAGATAGACTATCGACTGGTGGATTGCACCTCGATGATACTTCAGTTTGACCATTCTGACAAGGAATGTCTGCGGGGTTTTCCATCTTCCCTATGCTAAATTTCACGTTATTATTGTGGTTTTTGTTTGCATCGATACTGTCACATTTTGTGGAACGCGAACTGACATTGCTGATAGGAGGGCTAGCCTCACGAACTTCCTCGCTGCAGAGATGTAAAGACTTGGCATGCCTTGAGTCAGTTTCTACATTATCATCCACCCGCTTTCTCTTCTGTCCACTGTCTGATCCATCTAAATCAGTTTTACCTTCCCCACTGCAGAGACGTAAAGACTTGGCATCCCTTGAGTCAGTCTCTAAATTACCATCCACCCGCTTTCTCTTCTGTCCACTATCTGATCCATTTCCTTCGCACGATTTCTCTGCCTGGGCATTGCCAGAAGCCTTCAGTTCTGAACTCCGCCTGCTGTCCCAAGTAAATTTAGATGGGCGCAAACGTCGAACACCACCAGGAAACACAAAATTAGGAATGTTCCTGCGTTTTACATGGTATACACGGATCGCCATTCCAGGCTTCAATAATGAGTAAAGGTTGACAGCATTCTTAAATCCCTCGACAGTTCCTCTTATGTCAAACTGTTTGCCTTCAGTGACTGGAACTCCTTGTTTGCGTTGCAGGCCCATAAAGAAAGAACTATGAAAAGGTCTCGATCTGTCTGAAAAATCACCTGGATGTGGGTGACACTGCAGCATGTCTGTGTACCTCTCAATCTGGAGATTTTTCAAACACAAGCAGATGAATAAGGATCAGAAAGAGAGAGAGAAGGGGAGGAGGGGGGGAATAAGTAAAAGGTATAGTTTCACCTTCAGGGTTAGTTGACGGAGACGAGACTCAACCCAACCTTTCCATTGTCTAAAGTCATCAGCATTTTCTGCACCGATGTCTATCTGTAAATAATTCTTATACGCTTCAAAGAAAGCATAAGACTCAAAAAGGGTATCCCAATCAGCCTTATTTGCTTCCATAGCCTGCAGGAACTACCAAACATCAAACTCAGGAACAGAGAGAGAGAGAGTGTGTGTGTGTTTGACAATGGGACAATATTCCCATTTTGCAGATTTTGTTTTTAAGGGATACAACTCCCCCACTAAACTCGTTTACAGATATCATTGACACAGACCAACATCTAGCCCAATAGCTGCAACCCATGGTCATGATGACTTACAAAGGACCCAGATATAGATTCAAACTCAGACGACTGCAAATAGCAGAACCTCCCATAGCCCTTGAGCAACATACAAAATTGGAATAACTTTGCTCAACGCAAACAGAAGAACTGGTATAATGCCAATGAAAAATCAACCATTTAAAATGAAAACTAGACGTTGTATAGCCTAGTTACTAAGAACAAGAATATCACTACTCCACTTGGCCAAATGATTACAAAATACAAATCAATGAGGAACCTACATGTTTTGTGTTGGGAAAGAAGATATCAAAACTTGAACGGAGAATCATACCTCACAAATTTCATTACCCCTCTGAAACTCCTCTAACATGATACGCAAAGTACTTGCAGACACATTGTAGCTAGAGTTCATGCTGGGATAAGCCGGAGTAATTATAGGCATCAAATGATATTTGTCCTTTATATATTTTCTAGGATCCCAAACCTGAAGTCCAAGAAACCCATCTTCAATAGCACAAAGCATGACTGGATTTGGCCAACGCCACTGAGTATATACCCTGAAGAACCGAGAAACTAGCATATTAGGCAGTGCATTCGGGTAAAGTTGGCATATGCGAGCAACAAGAATTGCCCAGTTTATACCACCAAGAAAACCTGTAACCTGCTCATGACAGAAACACACATAATAAGAAAAAATAATACTGTGTGAGTTATAGAATAATCTAGCACATCAGCAATACCCCACCATACATTTGAATAAACACCACGATGCTTTGCCCATAACCTCATGCATCTCAATGTAGTGCGGAAACTCTGCAATCCAAAGTTCAGATACATGATGAGAAGCAAAAAGATGCTAAACAGATTCAAACAAAAATCCATATGCAAATAAGCTAGTCATTGGTGGTGAGAACCTGAATGTTAGGGACTAAACGCAGAATTTGGTCTGTAACTCTACAGCCATTGAGACTACGAACTGTCTGTTCATCTGCATTCTGTAGTATTGAATCTTGTGATATATCCAAGTCCTGCTCCGAATGGAAAATGTTGAAAAGAAAGGATACCATAATTTATATGGAATAATGCATGCAAAGTTAAAAGATGACAAGGTGTTCGATTGTTTAATATAAACATTCAAGCATATAGGCAACACTTACTTCAGGAACAACCCAAAGTGCTAGCTGTGCATAAAGAAGATCTATTGAAACCCCACTGAACTTGAATTTCATAACTGGGACGTGAGCATCAGGAACAGGATGTAACTCTGTCACTTCAGACATCTCAGACAGCATCCTATGAAGCTCACCAAAGAAATCTCCCTACACCAAAGTCATAAAAGAAACTGAAAGTTGATTAAGTGATGCTGCGAAAATAAGTAGAACTTATTGCACGGTAAAAGGTAAGGCTGATCATACTTCTCGAGTTGCATGTCTAGGTCCAACGCAGAGTGTGTCTATATCTGCTCCAGGGCCATGAACCTGACAATAAGGGGAAAATGAGAAAAAGAAAGGAATATGTGAAGCTCAGAATGAGGAAAAAATAAAAAAAACTAACATAGAATAACATCACAGATTCCACATCCAAATAGCATTATTTACAACAAGCCTCAAAATTTATCAAGTAAAGGGCTGAGACAAGATGACTCTGACCCATAATAATTCAATCAAGATGTAACAAATCAGGCACAAATAGAGAACAGGAAGCAAGAATGGTGAACAACAACTCTTTCAAGTTTCAAGTATCTTGCTAATTATTATAATATAGAAACTGTAGGTTAACAATTCGAGACCACGAACACATCAAGAGTTACAAAGACTTTAGAGAGAGAGAGAGAACGATAAAACAGTTTCTTCTATAAAGAGAAAGTCTATGCTTCTGGATAGGGTTCCAGTGTCACTTAATTACGACAGTAACACAACTGAAATCAAGACAATGTCGAACAACAAGAGAAGTTTATGCTTTGCATCTACAATCTACAAGCACTGCTAAAGGTGTCTAAGATATAACTTTCCTACAGTCAGGCATTAACGGACAATTGCAAACACAGAAACCATCCATAGAGTGGGAAGGAAAGAGTGAAAGGGCTTCATACCCCTAGCCGATATGAACCAAAGGTGAAAATCTTAGCATTTGCTTCATGCACCAGTTGCTCATTCAAGCCCTTTGCCCGGCTAATTGTTTTAACCCACGTCTTCACAATCTGACTTGGATTTCAACACCAGCATTAAACATTATAATCAGAGAGAATACAATATCAAATATATATAATCAAGAAAGGAAATAATTAAACACGAACCGACAATGTGCAACTGATCAGCTCAATCACAAATACGAACATTGCAATAACAACAGCAGGAACATAAAAAAAATAGTTCAACCTGGTCTAGCCTGCCAAGAACCTCCTCCCTACCCACAGCCTCTTCCTGACTCTCATACAATCCAGCATCTTGCAAATACTGAAACCCACAAAAAAAAAAAACAAAAGCAAAACCGAAATTCAGCAAAACCTCAACTAAACACCCAAAATTCAGTTATGAATCATAAAAAACATCAATCAAACCACAACCTTTTCGAGTTCTCGAGTTTTGATCACATCATACTCCGTCGGCCCGCCCAGAGAAATGGGCTCTGTAATGCCTAGCCGCTGCCCGTTATTTCGGTTGCTTAATGCAGGGCTCCCCATTTACAATGTGAATGAAAGTTCAATTATTTTTACATATACTTATATATAAGAAAACATGGGAATTGGGATGGTCATGGGAATTGGGATGGTGCAGTCAAGAACAAATTTTTATTGATGATATTTTTGCACTCTTTTACTCTTCTTTTTTCTTTTTTATTCCTTTCCAAAATAATTAAATCGTAAACAAACAAATCAAAAAATAATAATCAAGTAATTCTCAGTTACACATGGTATTGGGTATAATCCCCAAAAGCTACAAAGAAGAGAAAAACAGAATTCAAAAATTGAACAAACCCTAACCCTAGAATTTTGATATCGTAATACAAAATGTACAAATTCACCAATTTCCAACCCTGAGCCCTAACTCTAGAAGGCGGAGAAGGAGAAACAGCACCGATTGACACCCAGAAATTGAGCGGAAGCACCAAAAGTGTCCGGCTTTTCAGAATCGTCGGTGTGGGTATTCCACCGCGGTCGTTAGCGGAGACTGAGAATCTTCGAGAAGAAGAGAGCCTAGAACAATCGCGCCGGGGGGTTGAGGTGGAGACAAATAGCTTTTATACGGATAGATTTTAAAAATTATTTTTTAAAAACGTTTTCAGTCATCTTAAAACCACATTTAAACATGGGTTTTTATCACAAATAGTCTCTGACATTGATCAAACACATCATTTTGGTCCATGACATTGAAAATCAATAGAAATGGTCTCTGACATTGATCAAACACATCACAAATGGTCATTCCGTTAAAAACTTTTTGGGCATTTTTCAAAGCTTCGTAAGTCAATCGTTTCTTAACCAAATTTGACCCATGATATATCAAAATGAAGATAGGAAAATGTATAACAAGATTATACCTATTTGGAAGCCCAATGATTGCCGGAGATGGCCGGAAAATAGCCTCAAATGTGACTGGTCCGCGAAAAAACTGGAAAACTCGCTTGAAATGGGGTAAACTTTATACATTCATAACTTCTTCAATACTCAACGAAATTGAGTGATTCAAAAATGAAAATCATACTTCTCAACGAGACAAAGAGAATGGTACCTTTATTGACTGCTAATTTATCGTGGTTTGACCGGAAAATGGCTCAAACTTGGATAACCATTTTCGAGTTAGCCAATTTCGAGTCGTTTTCCGGACAAACTACGATGCGTTAGCCATCAAGAAAGCTACCATTCTCTTAGTCTCGTTGAGAAGTATGATTTTCATTTTTGAATCACTCGATTTCGTTGATTATTGAAGAAGTTATGAATGTTTAAAGTTTACCCCATTTCAGGCGAGTTTTCCAGTTTTTTTTGCGGACCAGTCACATTTGAGGCTATTTTCCGGCCATCTCCGGCAATCATTGGGTTTCCAAATAGGTATAATGTTATTCTACACTTTCCTATCTTCATTTTGATATATCATGGGTCGAATTTTGTTAAGAAACGATTGAGTTACGAAGCTTTGAAAATTGGCCAAAAAGTTTTTAACGGAATGACCATTTGTGATGTGTTTGATCAATGTCAGGGACCATTTCTATTGATTTTTAATGTCAGGGACCAAAATGATGTGTTTGATCAATGTCAAGGACCATTAGTGATAAAAACCCTTTAAACATTTAAACGTATTGTTATGGAATTCTGATCATTTTCGGATCCTCTTTGTGAGTATTTCAAAGATCTATGAATCGTGTTCGTTCATCGTACATCTTACGGTCATAAATTATTTTATTTAAAATTAAACACAATCATTACCTGATGTAAATTATCTGCGTGATATACAATAAACGGACATAATTTACGAATTCGTGATTCCTCACAAAGAATCCTGTTGGGTTGTTATCAATCCAAAATAGTCATTGACACAATAACACTCATTTACTTCTTTTCCGCAAAATTGTTACGTCTGTTCATTAAGGTATTGTTTGGTATGCAGATGGAACGAGATGGGACGAAACAGAATAGGACGGAACGGAAAGGGTGCAAAGATGCCCTTAGATGGAAACAAGGAGGAAGAAGAAGGAGATAGAGAGGTTATAATTTTGTGTTCCACATATGTGGAACGAGTAGTTCCAAGGGATGAGGCGGAACAAAAATTCACCCAAAATTTGTCCCGTGGAACCGCGCGTTCCACCCGTTTTAGGCAAACCAAACGTGGAATGAAATGCTTCGTCCCAGCATTTTGTTCTATCCCGTCCCACGTAACAAAGGGTACCTAATAGGTGTAACTGTTGTAACTATCAGGTGTTTGATTGTATATTTTAGTTTTAGAGCGGTCAAATACACAAAAAGTAGAAAATTGCGGGTGTAATCTGTGAAACTTAATACTAAAATGGGTCGATGGCTTGAAGCTCTAATTTGCATCGTCGATTCCTCTTAAAGCCGCAACTTTTGAATCGTGAATTTGGTCAAGCGCAAATATTTTCTCAGCAACCAAACAATCTTTTTCCTTGTTCTTGGTTACAGTGGCCACTTGTTTTATACGTTGATTCCACACGATGACTGAAACCGAAACCGCCAATCCAGTCCCGACGAACGAGAGTGCAAGAGAGGAGGCGGAGGCCGCGGCAAAGCAAAAGAACAAGCGGGAAAGCGATTCCAGCGATGCTATTTCAGCTGCCAAGAAGTCGAAAACGGAAGAAGATCAAGACCCAGAAGTTGATATGAGCAAAGGGGAAATGGGTTTTGAAATCGAGGCCGATGCTGCGGAGGATAAGGGGCTGAGGCACGCCATGGAGGACGCTTGGGTTGTGCTCTTGGACGCCGCCGGCGAGGATTTTCCCGGAAATTTGAGGTTTTAAATTCCAATGCTTTGTTTGTTTGTTTCTTTTATTGTAATTGATTTTGTGTTTGCTTAAAGTTTGGATTTTTTTGGTTGTGATTTTGTATTGGGGGTCAGATGTGCACATTTTGCAGTTTATGATGGGCATGGAGGTCGATTGGCTGCGGAGTATGCTCAGAAGCATCTGAATACGAATGTGCTTTCGGCCGGATTACCACGTGAGTTGGTGTGTTTGCTTGGTCTGATTTTTGTATACATGTTTAAGCACTTGATAGTTGATACTTTATAGCAGATTGACATGATCACCTTCCATGGTTACTGTACTTGTTGGATTGTTTCTCCGATGCATTGGTAGTTGAATTCAATTATGAAACAATTCTAGGAGCTTCGTCGGTTTTCCTGTTTAATTTCATCCATGTGCTAATGTGATTGCTGGTTATCATTGACTGATGTAACTATTCTTGCCATGCACATTAGAATATATATGTTAATGCCTGACTTACTGCATCGACATTGTGGTCGCCTGAACTTTGTTTCCCTTGAAGTGTGATTGTATCTATTATTTTGCAGTTGGATATAAAAGCAGCCAAGAAAGCCATACTTGACGGTATAAATTTCCATTCGAGTCTTTTTATTTCTTATCCTATACAGTGCTTCGATCCAGCTGTGAATTTTTTGAGTTCATCGTATTTATTTGAATTGTTTCCCGTAATTTAGGTTTTCGGAAAACTGATGAGTCTCTTGTTCGAGAAAGTGCTGCAGGTACGGATTTATTCTTCATTCTCTATTTTGGATTTTAACTTTCTCTTGCCTTGATTGTTTGAGCACTAGAACGATTGCATCTCAAATAGTTATTTCTCATATGCTTTATCTGTTTATCCATCATTTTTCTGCGCATATAGATCGTAGAGAACCATTTCATGAACTAATGCTTTCCTGTTATCTTCTGAGGTTTCATGTTGGTTTTAATTTGCCGTTAGGGGGGTGGCAGGATGGTGCTACAGCTGTATGTGTTTGGATATTAGGAAAAACTGTAAGTACTAAATATGGAAATCGGTTTCTAAATTTGAAGAATGGAGGCCTTTTTGTATATATGTGGTATGATGCATTAAGCATCACTTTGTTGCATTCTTTGGTCTAGTTTCTGTAATTTGCGATCATTTAAGGATACAGTTGCAAATTTCTGGTAGATCACCCTATCAATTCGATTTGTAATGCTACTGGATGGTTCTAGGTTTTTGTTGCTAACATTGGGGATACAAAAGCAGTGGTAGCAAGATCATCTCCTGTTGAGGGATTGCAAAATGGTTCTAATGAAGCATGTCCCCTGAAGGCGATTGTTTTGACAAGGGAACACAAAGCCATCTATGCACAGGAGCGTGCTCGTATTCAGAAGGTAAGGGCTGTGGATACGTAAAGTTGGGAGTACAAATTTGTTGAATTGAGTTAAACTTTTTTTAGGTTTTTTTTGTACTATCCAAACTAGGGTTAACACGAGATAGAGAAAAATGTTTTATTTCCAAAAGGGTTGTCTCGTCAGTTTTCTTCATTTGTTTTTCATATATACTTCTATCTGAATTTACATGAAACATTATGAACTCCCTCCTGCTTGGAACATGCTTGATCGTCATCAGGCTGGTGGCAATGTGAGTTCAAATGGACGACTACAGGGGCGCCTTGAAGTTTCTAGGGCCTTTGGAGATCGCCAGTTCAAAAAGGTTCTACTTTCTCTTCTTTTAACACACTGCCCTGTATTTACATTTTGACTCTGGCCTAAAACAATATGTATTTAGCTCTGTATTCTTTAAATACGTAAAAACCTGTGTTGTTGTTAGTGTATATTTGTCAAGTTATTGTAAATTCGAATCTTGTCCGGAAAGAAAAATTATATCATTATTCTTTTGTATATATGCAGTAAAATCTTTAAGTTTACCTCCATCTGTCTACAAAAAGATGATTGAAATGATATATCTATGAACTCTGTAATTTGCAGGTGGGCGTTATTGCAACCCCGGACATTCATTCTTTTGACCTTACAGAAAGAGAGCACTTCATAATTCTTGGTTGCGACGGCCTCTGGGGGGTATAGTTTTTTGTCCGGTTCCAATTTCTAGCGGATCTTATTCTCTATGTTTTATTTCGTTGTAACGATGCAATGCTCTAAACTTGTTTCAGGTAATTGGACCAAGTGATGCTGTTGATTTTGTTCAGAAACTGTTGAAGGTTAGAGCAATGCTCTAAACTTGATGCCCATCGTTTTATACGGTTCATTTAGATCACTAACTTATCTCCGTTCTCTGAAATAACGGCACGTTACATATTGTTTCCGTAGGAGGGACTACCTGTTGCAACTATAAGCCGTCGTCTTGTAAAAGAAGCTGTGCGAGAGAGGCGCTGTAAAGATAACTGCACCGCGATCATAATCGCGTTCAGGCACAAGTAGTTTCTTTGGTTGTAAGTGACCGAAATTGTTGTCCACCGTTGATTAGTTGCTCAGTCGTGAAGTAGCCATTGAATTGTTAAGAACTCGAAAATACAGCTACGGATATTTGGTGCAGACCTACTTGCTAGATGTATTAAAATTTGTACTGCGCTAACAATGTATTCTGGAATTTTGTCGATGAACACTTTTCTTTGGACGAAACATTTTTCAGTTCATGCTCTTGAGTTTCCAGCTCTTGAGGTTACAATTTTGCAGGCTCCTGTGTCGAAAAAGAATCCTCGACACAGGTATCCTGCAAACTCTTGCTCGCATCATTTACATTCTTCGGTTTGATTTAGTTCCCGGTTACAGCGGTCGTTGCAGAGACTGTTTTTGCGAACTGGAATATGAAATCGGCAGAGGAACTGAACCAATGCGATGGAATGAATTCTTGTGCTTAGAACCCGAAAAAGTTAACAACAAGGGTAAAAGCGAGAGGGAAGGGCATCTTATAAATGCAGTAAGAAAAAACGGTTCAGATTATCCGATCCCGCGCACCCTCGGGCAATAGACAGAGGTGTAAGGTATCATTTGGTATGCAGACGAGACAGAACGGAATGAGACGGAATGAAAAGGGAGCAAAGATGCTCTCGGCTGGAAACAAGGACAGGATGAGACGGAACGAAAATGGAGCAAAGATGCTATCGGATGGAAACAAGGAGGGAGAAGGAGATGAAAAAATTATAATTTTGTGTCCCACGGATATGGAACGAGTCGTCCAGGGGAATGAGGTGAAACGAAAATTCATCCAAAATTCGTCCCGTGTTTTAGGCGCAACAAACGTAAGACGGAACATCTCGTCCCGCTCCGTTCCATCCCGTCCCACGTACCAAACGGTACCTTAAGTATCATTTGGTATGCAGACGGGATGGGACGGGACGGAAAGGGAGCAAAAATGCTCTCGGATGGAAACAAGGAGGAAGAAGGAGATGGAGAGGTTATAATTTTGTGTTGCAGGAGGATGAGGCGGAATGAAAGTGATGCAAGACAATCCATCAACTGACTCACACACCTCAATCAAAACTCCACCCTCGTGACGCCAAAACGGAGAAACTCAAACTCTACTCGACATTTTGAATTATGTCCAAGCAAACTCAAACACGAAAACTTATATCAAACGCAAGAAATGAACAAAAAATCACGGGAGGCAAATCACAGAGCAATGCACAATGAAATTCAATAAATTAGAGTCTAATTTGTGCGCAGGAACTCGATATTGGCACGAAAACCTTAACACAACAAACAGATTCGATGAATGTAAACGGGCAAAGGTAGGTTACATAACATCCGCTAACAAACACGAAAACAAAGTTCAAATCCAAAGTAAACATCCAGAACCAGTACCAAAATTCGGAACAGAAATCCGCCTCGAATGAGCAACAGATAAAATATCATGTATCCAAATCTATCTTACTGTAACTATGTCATCGATCTTCAAAATCATCCGCACACACTCGGCAGCCAGAGTGATGGCACTTGTGCTGACGAGCAATGGCTGCACCACATTCTCCTCCAAGATGTTGGTAATCTGCCCCTTCCTCACATTAATCCCGGTGTTGATCTCTCCCTGTGCGTGCCGGTTCCTCAGCTCAGTCACAATTGAAATTGGGTTCAACCCGGCATTCTCAGCCAGCGTATAGGGAACAACCTCGAGCGCCTCAGCAAACGACTTCACACAATAACCCTCCATCCCCTGCAGCACCTTAGCCCACGCCCCCAACTGCCTCGACAGCTCAATCTCTGGCGCACCGCCACCTGCAATCAAAAACCTTTTGCTCACCAAACACCTCACCACACACAGAGCATCGTGCAGGCTCCGCTCCGCCTCATCTAGCACCAGCTGGTTTGACCCGCGAACCAGCACAGTGGTGGTCCGACCCATGTTTTGAATCCCCGTTATCTTCACAATCTTCCCATCACCAAGTGAAACCTCCTCAACCAGATCAGCATAACCCAATTTCTCTGCCCGGAAATGCTCGATATTCGCAATGGGCAAGCAATTCAGAGTCTTGGTGATGAACTCAATCTCATCTCTCTCCACATCCTTGATCACCAAGATCTTCGCTTTCGCCAAGTAATGCAAGGACAAATCAGTAACTGCATCTCTCAGAATACTCTTCTGAATCAGCAAAACGTTGCAACCGGTCGCCTTGATCTTCTTAATCATACCCAGAATGTAATTCCTCTCTTCCTTCAAAATCCTATCCATCTGAGTATAATCCGAGACGACAATGCTCTGCTCGATATCGGTTTTTGGAGGCGAAATCTGGAACTGAATCACAGCAATCTTGGCGTTCTCCATCCTTGTCGGCCCACCAGCAGCGTGGCTCGCCTTCTTATCGAAAACAAGTCCCTTCACCGTCTCAGTATCGTCCACGGTTCCTCCAAGCTTCTTCACGATCCTGATATCCCTCAGGTCCACCACCTCTGGCTTCGCGGGGTCCACCACGGAGAGCACAGCGTCCACGGCCATCGGCGCGAGCAGAGTCGAGTACTGGCTCACCACCTTGCTGTTGAGCGATGTGCTTGCAGACTTGACAAGCGAATCACGGTCCGTGAGCTCGACGGGGACGGCCATGGCGGTCAAGACGTCGACGGCTTTGGTGGAGGCCTTATAGAGAGAGTCGGAGATCACAGTCGGGTGAATGCCGTGGGACAGAAGGACCTGGCACTGTTTCAGGAGAGCGCCGGCAATGACGACGACGGTAGTGGTGCCGTCACCGGCGGCTGCGTCCTGGGACTTGGAAAGCTCGACAAGCATCTTGGCGGCCGGTTGGAGGACCTCCATCTTGTTAAGAATCGTGGCGCCGTCGTTGGTGATGATAACCTCGCCGTTGGCGGTGGAGATCATCTTGTCCATGCCCTTGGGTCCCAGGCTGGTTCGGACGGCATCGGCGACTGCGCGAGCGGCGGTGATGTTGGCCTGGCGGACGTCCTCCTTGCGCTTGTTATCGACATAAGACTCGGTCTTGGAGGAGCGCGGTTGGGAGATGACTGCCGGGGAAGCCATGGATGCTGGGATCGGCGGAACCCTAACCCTAACTGAAATTTCAGAGTGCGGTGGAGGGTATCGGGGTAAAAGTCGCTAACTTGCGAAGGAAAAAGGGTTTTTCTGAGTTCCAATTTTTGAAATGGTAGAGAGAGAATGGAAACCCTAGAGTGAGTGAGAAGTAGAGGGAGTTGGGTTTTAGGTTATGAGAGAGAGAGAGAGGGAGAGAGAGGAGGGATCTAGTAATTAGACGAAAATGACCTTGTTGGGGATGTTGGGGGAGAGATATTTCAATATGACCGGTACACGGTGGTACACTACATGTTACTGTACAAATGGTTGGATATGTGTGTTAAAAAATTAATAACTTAACAAATGAAATCTCCAACCACTTCTATTAAAACACGTTGTATACCACTTATGTTTCTGTTATAATTAAAAATTTCCTTGTTGGGAACTTGGGAGGGAGTATTTGGGTTGGGTATGGGTACGGTTCGAATTTAATCGCTTTTCATTATGAAATTACATTCAAATTAATTTGATTTGATTCGGTTTTAACAAAAATTATTGAGAAAACGAATCAAATTAAATTATTCTTCGATGTGGTTACTTGGTTTCATTATTGTGAAGGTGACGAAGGCTAATGTAAATTATTTTTCTTGAAGACTTTGTATTTTATAATTAGTTGTGCTGGTATTTGTAAGGCATTTTGTTTTAATCCTCGTTATGTTAATCAAATTTAACTAATATACATAAGTCAAATTGCAATAACTCACAATTTCATTTTAAAATTTAACATTTTTATTGAGTTATTAGCCAGTAAAAACAATAAACATGTAAACTAAAATAGTTTTGCATACGGTCTCATATCTTAGTGGATAAAATGTCGAATTTTTACTCATACGTCTCATGTTCGAAACTTATTCTTCCCCTATCCAACATTATTATGATAATTTCAAGTTCTCCTGTTCCCCTTAATAATACTAAAATAAAATAAAAATAAATAAACAGGTAGTCTGTCCGCTTCAATTTAAATAGGTTTTTACTAAAACTCATATCCGCATATCGAATTGAAACATTTAAGTGTGATTAGATTGGTTCATTCATATTAATGCCACCCATATTAGACGTGAAGAACATATTTAGATTCGCATTCTAAACTGATAAATGATTATATTAGTAGTCTGAAACGGAAGTGAATCTTCCTCGGATCTATTTTGTGGGGATATTAAAGATTTATACATCCTAACTATATATCGTATATCGTACGGTTAGTTTTCATCAAACATTATATGTATTTAATTTTAAATAAAAAAATCAAATAATTTATTATCGCACAATGCACCATGAAGTTCAAATCGGAAACATGTGAAGGAAAAAAAAATATTTAATTTTTATTTTATTTTGGAGGGCTGGACTGTAATATTATTTATTTAGTTATTTATTCTTTTAATAGACAAAAGAAAAAACAGAGTCCAGCTCCAGAGTCATGAGCGCCGCTTCTCTCCAACCAACACAAACCCCCGCCCACATCGTCACCAGTCAAAAACCCTAATCCCTGCAAAAATGGCGCCCTCCCCTCCCTAGCTGCTCCAACTGACAAAACCCCACAACCACCATAACCGCATCTCTCACATACCCCAACCCTCAACCATGCCGTACTCCGCCCTCTTCCAGTGCTATATATTCCGAACCACCACCATGTCCCTCAAACACTCCACCACTTCCACCACCCCCGTTCTCGTCTCTCTACGCGGAACCCACCACCACCACCGCCACCGCCACCACGTAGCTTTGATAAGGCCGTCGCTGCTACTGCGATGCTCCATGATGAACAGCCGGTACCACCACTCGCTCTGCCTTGCTCCGGCCCGGAATTGGAATGCGTGCTATTATCTGCCCCGGTACGCGGGGGACGTCACGTGCCAGGCATCGTCTCGGGCGGCGGAGCTGGATTGGAAGCAGAGGCAGCAGCTGAGGAGTTCGGCGGTGCCGTTTTACCAGCAGAATTTAAGCTATGGGCGGTTTGCGTACCAGGACGCCTCCGCGAGTGAGGAGTCCGATGCCGAATTGGGGTCGTCTCAGCGCCAAAAGGTTAGTTCTGCTCTGCCCGTTTTGTTAAAAATGTTGATTACTTGAATTGGGAACCTTGGTTGAGTTGCTTTTAATTGCTCTAGGAAATGAAGATTTCATTTTTAACTCATAGTTTATCGATTTCTGAAGTCGAAATGCAATGTAGCTGCCAATGAAAGTGGATTTGAATTCCCATGATGCTGTCCAAACAAGCACGTAGGCTAGACCGTAGAGCTTAGATATCAGTACATGGTTTTGAAGCATCAAACTTTTTCGGACTTTGAAATAACAACCGATGAAGTAGCACTTTTTTTAAGCAGAGCTGAAACCTGTTATTTTCTTATCATTCTGCTTAAATGTAAAGGTTGTGACTTTTACTTGTTAATATATGCTTAGGGTGGTTCGACCCTTGATAACATTGATGAATGGAGATGGAAGTTAACCATGCTTCTTCGCAACAAAGACGAGCAAGAATTGGTGTCCAGGGAAAAAAAGGATAGACGCGATTTTGATCATCTTTCAGCACTGGCAAGCAGGATGGGTTTGTATAGGTATGTCAGTTTCGCAAATGTACAGTTATTCTGTGCCCATTTTTGTATGTTGTTCTGATCCTTGATTTTCTCAAGCAGCCGTCAATATTCTAGAGTTGTAGTATTTAGCAAAGTTCCTCAGCCCAATTACAGACCTGATCTTGATGATAAGCGGCCACAAAGAGAGGTACTTTCTTATATGTTTATGCTCAACTTAGTTTAAATCATGCATGGAAAGAAATGGATGACCTTCTTTCCTTTGAAAATTGTGAAACAATTGCTCTGTAGTGTATGATGTGGGGCCTGAATTAGTTAATTAATCTTGGTGTACATGTTATTTGAAGTTACAAGGTTTTTGATCCAATGTATTGCTCTAAACTTTTTGAACCGTGTATAGGTTGTCTTACCTTTTGGACTTCATAGAGAAGTAGATGCTCATCTCAAAGCCTACCTATCTCAAAAGCCAATGAGCCAAGGAAATTTGTCAGACTTTTCCTTGTCAAGATCAAACAGTAATAGAAGCATTACTAATGATGGAGGTCATTATGAGCAGCAGGAGCCCTTGATACAGAATACAGATGCCATGGAGAAAATTCTTCAGCGGAAAAGCTTGCAACTGCATAATAGGCAACGACATTGGCAGGTTATTTTTCCTTTCTTTTTGTAACCTTTATTCAGGCTGGAAGTTGATCCTTTTTTCTTTTTGTTAGTTATTATTAATTGATGTAGGAAACAATGCATTGTGTCTATTTTTGTTCTTCTGTGTCTTTTTACAGTTTGACTTTGTGATGCAGCTTTTGTTCATCTTCATGTAGCTTTATAGTAGATTTGTAGACTTATAAAAACATTCATATTGACATGTCAAGTCCTATACAGGAATCGCCAGAAGGTCAAAAGATGCTTGAGCTTCGTAAAAGTCTGCCTGCATATAAGGAGAAAGATGCACTGTTAAAAGCTGTATCAGAAAATCAGGTGAGTTATAATTTATTATTTCTATAATTGGTTACGGACGATTGCTTTTGCTCGCCAGCATAGTTAAGTTTTTTTTTCTTCAAATTTATGTTGAGCAGGTCGTAGTTGTCTCCGGCGAAACAGGTTGTGGTAAAACTACACAACTTCCTCAGTACATTTTAGAATCTGAGATTGAAGCTGATCGCGGAGCTTCCTGCAGTATTATTTGTACCCAGCCTAGACGGATATCTGCCATGGCTGTTTCTGAAAGAGTAGCTGCGGAACGAGGGGAGAGTCTGGGGGAATCTGTAAGTTACTTTTTTGGTGACGTAGATTTATCTTCAAAATGTTAGGCTTAATTTATTTCCTCCCTTGTTTTATTTCACTTGGTTGTTAATCATTTATCTTTGTTTCTAGCTGATTTGAACTTAAATCTCTCCCTATGGTAATAGGTTGGTTACAAAGTTAGGCTTGAATGGATGAAAGGGCGGGACACCCGGCTTCTTTTTTGCACCACAGGCATATTATTAAGGAGATTACTTGTTGACAGAAAGTTGAGAGGTGTTACACACGTCATTGTTGACGAGATTCATGAACGGGGAATGAATGAAGGTAATTTTCAATTTTGGAAAGTAAATTTGCTGATTGGTATTCTAATGTGGTGTTAAGCATAGCCTTGCATTTATTTCAGATTTTCTACTTATTGTTCTGAAAGAACTTCTCCCTCGCCGGCCAGAGTTGAGGTTGATTTTGATGAGTGCCACCCTAAATGCTGAGCTTTTCTCCTCCTACTTTGGTCGTGCTCCAACGATCCATATTCCCGTAAGTTCAGGGAACTAGGTCTTATTTTTTATGGCTTTTTAATTAACTTTTGTTTCTTTTAGTTATCTGTTCCATGTACCCAAAATGTCATCTAGCAATCTATGCTCTTTATTGTGCATTTATGTCAATATAGCATGATCTTAGGTGATTCCGGGGGCCATTTGTCTTGCAATTACAAAGTATTTCCCGATTCCTTCTGTAAATCCACTTTTGATTCAGCTACATTTGTTCACGATTACGTTTTTATCTTATTTCTTTATCCATTGGTAGAGATGTCATTTTCTCAGCATAAGGTATACTGAACTCATATTTGATTTGGGTGTTGGGCATTGCTCTATTTACAGGGGTTTACTTACCCAGTCCGAACACATTTTCTGGAGAACATTCTAGAAATGACTGGGTATCGGTTAAATCAATATAATCAGATTGATGATTATGGTCATGAAAAGTCGTGGAAAATGCAGAAACAAGCTCAAGGTTTAAAAAAGAGGAAGAGCCAAATTGCTTCTGCCGTAGAGGTATAGAAAATTTGTGTCTTATTTAGTTTCATCTCAATCCCTTGGTTGTATTTAATTCTTTTTGGCCCTTTTGAACAGGATGTACTTGAAGCTGCCGACTTTAGGGAGTATAGTCCAAGGACTCAGGAGTCTCTGTCCTGTTGGAATCCTGACTCTATTGGTTTTAACCTCATTGAGAGTCTTCTTTTACACATAGTCAGGAAAGAACGGCCTGGCGCAATTTTAGTTTTTATGACGGGTTGGGATGACATAAACTCCTTGAAGGATCAACTCCAAGCTCATCCCCTATTAGGAGATCCTAGCAGGGTCCTACTGCTGGCATGTCATGGTTCCATGCCTAGCTCTGAGCAGGTGATGTCACTGTTCTTTTTTATGTAATTTTTGTTGCATACAGATATTACTATGGTCTGGTGATGGAAAAACACTAGAGAAAGAGCGTTTTGACTTTCTCGATTCTCTGAGGATTCTTGTACTGAGGAGTAAACCAATAATTCCTTACAGCTTCATATTTGTTCAATGAATCTTTTGATGCTATCATTCAGAAAATTTAAATGGAACTCTATTATTTTTGGGTTGTTATTCTTCTTCTTGTAGTTCAAGGACTGGCTTTATATTTTATTAATTAATTTTTTGTTGTTTTTTGTAAACAGAAATTGATATTTGATAAGCCAGAAGATGGTGTTCGGAAAATAGTTCTAGCTACAAACATGGCTGAGACTAGTATCACTATCAATGATGTAGTTTTTGTTGTTGATTGTGGAAAGGCGAAAGAGACATCATATGATGCACTAAATAACACTCCCTGTTTGCTTCCTTCCTGGATTTCAAAGGCTGCTTCTCGGCAAGTAAGACAGTCTGACAGTTTCTGTATCAATTTGATTATTTCTCTAGTTCATGGTTGGATATTCTGATATGTTGCAATGCATGAGTTTGTACCGACTGTAATGCTTCTTAATTAAACTGTGCAATTATTTTTGTTTTGTGGTACTCAAATTTTTACTCAAGTTGCCCTCTTACACGGAGATTTAATACATTCGTTTACAATATTAATTTGATGCCTTTAATCTGCAGAGAAGAGGCAGAGCTGGTCGTGTTCAACCTGGCGAGTGTTACCATCTCTACCCCAGATGTGTATATGATGCCTTTGCTGATTATCAGTTGCCTGAACTTTTGAGGACTCCATTGCAATCATTATGTTTACAAATCAAAAGTCTACAACTTGGAAGTATTTCAGAGTTCCTATCTAAGGCCTTGCAGCCGCCGGAACCTCTGTCGGTAAATTTCTATGCGAGTACTCCGATTATTCTTTATAATACTTGCATGGGAGGTGATAGTCTTGTAATGCAACGATCTCTAAATTTAACATGTGAAGTAAGATATTTGGCAAAAAAATGTGTGAACTAAGGTATAATTATTCTTAACAGTGTGATCTATGCATATCTTCGTATCAGTCCTCACAATTTTGTTTTGTTTTGTTTTGTAGGTTCAAAATGCTGTTGAGTATTTAAAGATCATTGGGGCTTTAGATGATTATGAGGATCTGACAGTGTTAGGTGATGAATGATTATCAAAGCTGTTTTAAGTTGTGTGTTGATTTGTTTGCAAGTCAGAAAGATTAACTGGTGATTTTATGCTATGCAGGACGTCACCTGTCAGTGCTTCCCGTTGAGCCTAAACTTGGAAAAATGCTCATATTGGGGTCTATTTTCAACTGTTTGGATCCAGTAATGACTGTTGTCGCAGGCCTTAGTATGAGAGACCCATTCCTTATGCCGCATGACAGGAAGGATGTAAGTATGATATAGTGTTTCTGTTACACTTTTCTGTTGCATATTATAATGGTGTCTCCCGTCCCCTGCACGCCATCATATTCCTTTGTCATTAGAAACTGATATTTTCCCCGACTTAATACTTGTAGTTGAGTAAGTCGACTTTTATACTTTTCGATATGCGAAGAAGTTGACAGCGATCAGTTATTTAGTCTTTTTCCCTAAGCACAGTTCTCTTCCTGTTTTTTTTTTTTTTCCTGGGAAACTGACAAGCATAGGTTCAGTAGTAGTAACCATGTCATTTTCAACTTGTGTAGCTTGCAGAGTCCGCAAAAGCACAGTTCTCTGCTCATGATAACAGTGATCATCTTGCTCTTGTCCGAGCTTATGATGGTTGGAGAAGTGCTGAAAGAACACAATCTGGCTATGAGTACTGCTGGAGAAACTTTCTTTCTGTACAAACTCTGAAAGCCATTGACTCTCTTCGGAAGCAGTTCTTCTTTTTGCTCAAGGATGCAGGTCTGGCTGACCATAATACAGAAAGCTGCAATACATGGAGCCATGATGAGCATCTTGTCCGAGCGGTCATCTGTGCTGGATTATTTCCTGGAATATGCTCTGTCGTGGTAAGTTCTTATGCATTTCTTATAATGTTTGTATATTTTTCATGTTCTAATTTTCTTTTATCACATGAAAAGAAACTGTTATGTTTGTGGGAATAGCCTCTTTTACACTGTGTACAATATGCAAATAAAAGATTGATATGCTCAAGTGAGTAAAACAGAGTGATAGAGGGTGTTGTAATCTTCACATTTAGTTGAATCGACTCGATACTCCAATAGATATGTTAAGTTTACAAAAAACTGTGATAAAGGGGTCATGATTCTTCAGATTAAGTTGAATTTCTGAATGACTGGCCTCTGATTTTGTTTGCATCTGTTTTGCTTGTGGATGGCTTGTCTTTTCTCATCTATTGTATTTGTTGTGACACGTTCTACAGAACAAAGAGAAGTCGATTATGCTTAAAACACAGGAAGATGGACAAGTGATGCTATACTCGGTTAGTTTCTTATTTTGGTTGAATTCATGTTTCCTTGTTGTATTGCTTAAAGTTTCCTGTTCTAATTGCGTATGATGACCCATTTTCTGTTCTATTGTTTATGATCGATCTATTAGAGTTCTGTCAACGGAAGCATACCCAAAATTCCATATCCATGGCTAGTCTTCAACGAAAAGGTGAAAGTGAATTCGGTTTTTCTCCGGGATTCAACTGGTATATCTGATTCTGTGCTCCTTTTGTTCGGGGGCAACATTTCCATGGGTGGCCTGGTAAGTTTATTGATCTTGGATATGAATATGATTGGTAACTTTTTGTGTGTTCTTGACGAAAAAGTAGTAAATACTCCTGCTTGCTTTTGGTAGAATGGGCACTTGAAGATGTTGGGAGGATACTTGGAGTTTTTCATGAATCCCACATTAGCAGATACATATCTTTGCTTAAAGAAGGAGCTTGATGAACTGATTCATAATAAGGTTTGTATTTGTCACGGCTCTTAAATTTATCACTTGAATCTAGACCTACTCTCTCTCTGTCTCTCCCCTTGTCTCTCTCTCACTTTCTCGCATGTACACACGAACAATCACTCAGTTTGTTGCTAAAATGCTAACATGGGGATGCATTCTTTGCAAGCAGCTCCTGAATCCCAAATTGGATATGCAATCACATACAAACCTCCTATCGGCTCTAAGATTACTGGTCTCAGAGGATCAATGTGAGGGTAGATTTGTATTTGGTCGCAAGGTGCCAGTGCCCTCAATGAAGGCAACACAAGAGAAGTTACCAAACTTAAAAGGCACCACGAAGAAAGTTGCGGAGAACAATAATTACAAAAATCACCTGCAAACATTGCTCACCAGGGCCGGGCATGATATACCCACCTACAAAACAAAACCATTGAAAAACAACCAGTTCCGTTCCACAGTGATCTTCAATGGGTTGAACTTTGTAGGGAAGCCTTGCAATAGTAAGAAAGAAGCAGAGAAAGATGCAGCTGCAGAAGCTGTACTCTGGTTGAAGGGAGAAAACCATTCTTCGTCCACAGATATTGACCATATGTCGATGCTTCTTAAGAAAAGTAGAAAGACAAGCCAGAAAAGGACCTCATTTGATAGTGCCAAGTGGGGTTAAGGGTTGCTCGTCATAAATGGAGGGAAGCATACAATCAAAAGCACAATCAGCGGCAAAGAGCTGCCCGAGGCTAGTCCAACTTGAAAGGTTAGGATGAATAAATATTGAACATCAATCTTCCAGGCCGTTGATCTACCTTCAGAATAGAAGCTACATTCTGTAGAATCTGTGATCAGTTACGGCGTTTGAAGATCCATATTTGGAAAGGGGGTGATATAGAACATTCTTTATCGGCAGATGCGCCCATATTTTTGGAAACGGGTGATGAGGCACACTCTTCATGGGGTATGAAGAATGTACCTTGTTCTGTCGAAGTAGCAGATTATTCTACACTTCTTTTTACATCAGCTAATGGATCACACTGACCCGTGGCTACTGCTGGGTCAAGGAGCTGCATCCTGTATATATTCATGTCGGTAGAGCGCAGTCTTAGAGTTGCATCGGTAAAGCAACAGCTTATTGTTTTAATTTTAGACACACAGCATGGCGGAGTTTGCCTCGTGCCTGCGCTAGAACTTGTAGCTTGGCTGGTCAGGTTTGGCCTCCCTGTGGCTGGTAATACCATCGAACTCGTTGAACACTGTCCTTGCGGTGTTATAAATGATATAGAAATTTACATTTCGGATTCTAGATGTTGTGCGAAACATGATAGGTTGTGTTTGGTTGATCACCACCATAAACTCTTTACTAGCAATGGCAATTGTTAGGCCGGTGGGCCGAGACATTCAAGTTCGGATCCCCCGTCAAGTTTCACCCTTCCTGCTTATTAATGAAAATGGCTTGAAAACTTTGAGTTTTAACGAAAATGGCAAAATAAAGGGTAAAGTGAATAGTATTAGGTTTGAGTTTTTAGTGTAAAAATATGGTTTTTCGTTAAAATAAACAGTACTGTGGGCTTTTCGTTAAAACTTCCTTTAGAATATCGCTTTGTCAGAAGCAATAAAAAAATAAATTAAAAAAAAGCGATTTTTTAACTAAACGGCATTGAATACTATGATCGATTTTCACAAATAGAGTACGGAAAAGAAGCAAGGAAATAATTGTAATAGTATGCAGAGGCCTCTGCTGCCTCTCGAAACTAAACAAGGGCTTACTGAATCTGATGCAGAAGTCCAAGGGCTTTTTTCAAAGTGGTTCTAATCCTTTTGACGTTAAGGGTTACATTTTGTGCATTCAGAAAAGTTGACTTGAATGCTTGCCATCCTCGTATTCGATTCTTATTCGGGTCGATTTTCAGCGTGCTCTCGCTTCTGCTGATCTTGTATTCCAAATACTTGATCTTCATATCCCTCGATGGCTCTCCGAAGTAGTTTGTTGCAAGCCATTCGAACCCTCCGAGCGGAAGTATTTGGATAAGAACTGCATTTTCAGGGAGGAACAGAATGTTTGTGAGGGCAGCTCCGTGAACCCCCATTAACACATCACAAGAGTTCACAACTTCTGCAGTTCTTGACATGTTCCTGTCAGCCTCCATAACAGTTACCTTGTATCCCAAGCTTCTAGCCATCTTAGTAATTTGTCTCGGATTCATGAAACACCTTGTGCTCCTTCTCGATATGATGAGAAGCCGGGGCATTTTATGCCGGCCACCACCTCTGATTCTGATTGCATTGGCCTTCTTTAGTGAGTAAGTTTTTCTTAAGAATGCTCGGAAGTCAGTAATCGAATATGAATGTTTCGAAGGATCAATGCTCAGATCCTTTGGATGTCTTTTAAGTCCAACCGTTACGCTTGGGAAGCAATGCACTGCATCTTCCTTGTCAATGTCAATAATCTCATACTTGGACAGCCCTTTTAGTATTGATTGGTACTTTTCGATCCACCTGCTTCTTTTATCCGTAATCAGAAACTGAACTTCCCCATCATATTTTCGAGAAGTAATATACAGCGGAATGACCATGTCTGTGAATTCATGGAAATGGTTTCCTGTATATCCTCCGGTTGAAAATAAGACGGCTGGAACACTATGATTTCTGGTGCATTGAAGGATTTCCTGCTGAGCATCAGACACTCGTTTCACTGACCACTCTCGAACATGATTCAGCGCCTGTTTATCTTCTTTTCGAGCATACGGCCTTATCGTCCAGGAGCTATTCCCTGCCAGCATGTCCGCTTGAGATGAAACAACGAAAACCGAAGACAAATTACCATCAACATGAACATCCATGCTGATCTCACAAACATCAGTTCTTGGCTGCAAAACATCACAAATTGGCTCCAAATTCTTCGTCACTTCTGAAACTGCAAGATGAATTTAAATTGTCTAAGGTGAATTTTCTTGGATCATCAACCTAATTAACTTCAATCCCTTCGGCAGTTAGTACAAAATAATCATGTTATGTTCTTACTGTTTGTCTCTGATTCTGAACCATTTCGAGCAATGAGAATAGTGGGATTGCTTGCACTTTTCTGTACACCAGAATCCTCTCCTTGAAGACTTGCATTTTTCAATTCCTCCGCTCTTATCTTCTGATTAAGCTGCTCACTTTCGATTACTTGCTGAGAGCTGTTTGTTTGTTGGACTTGCAGCACGTCCCAACCAAGACCCACTGACATCTGCAATTTCACTGCGAGTAAACGAGAGTTACACACCAAACATATCATGTTAGTGCGTTCTCATTCCAACTTTCTTGCAACGCAAGGTAGAAAGAGTAGGCTAATCTACATAATCTACATACAAGCTGATAGATTCAAACTAGGTTTGAGAACTGCACTAAAATATACTGCTATAAGTAAGAGTGTCGCAAATGCTCCATATCGGAACCTCTTCTGCTGAAGGCGAAAAACGTTTCTGGCAAGTATCGAATCGGGCTTCATTTTTCGCTCAACTTTGATATAATTATACACTCTATTGAAAATGCTAAAATCCCATTTGCATAAGCATGCCTTAAACTTTGATGAAAAAGATAATCTGATGTAGGAGGAGATCGAAGCTCAAATACGAAGAGGGACGCTAAATTACAACGTTATGGTCAATTCAAATACAAGCAGTTCTGTCGAAAACCTGATTTTATAGGCATGTTCATGAAAGCTAACTAATCCAAACTAAAAAGGGAGATAAGTAAATTCAGATAACAGCATATCTAAAATCCCTTATATAACAGAAACGAATCGAGACACAGTAAATATGGAAGGCATCCTAACGTAGCAGTCATTGAACGCTCATATCTCAACCGGAAACAACGAATCAACTTAAAAAATCTCGAGATACTCGTAGTAATTAAATGAAAAATCTTGCAGGATCCCCACCATCCCCCCTTGTATGAAAAACTCGACTTGGGCTTGGGCAAGTTAAAATCTCAAGTGAACGAAAAGAGTGATACAATTAGTGTAGCCCCGGTAAGGTTTTTATCGAGACCCATTTATGCACCATATTCTCTCTTTTTATACGTAAGTCTTCTTATCTTAATGAATATCGTACTCTTTTCAAAAAAAGAAAGAAAAAAAATCGGTGTAGTTTGCATCTGTTTTTCTTGTGGCTGGTTTGCAATCTTCTCAGTTTTCTGCATATGGAAAATACTAGCGGCCCAAGAACATATCCAGAACTGAGTTCTGTCGATCAAAACGTCTTTGAAATGTCCTTCACCATTTTTAAGAGGCTTGAGGTGCGGCAAATGTTCTACAAAAATAGGTTTAATGATCACTTTTACTCTGTATAAATTTGCAAAACTGATTAAAACAATGAGTTATTGCTTCGAGTTTTAATGGAAAATGTGATTTTTAAGTTCTTACCATTTGTTGATTAACAATACTAGTTTTCTTGAATTTTTAAGCTTAAACACACAAACAAACAAAAAAATAAATAAATAAATAAAAACCCAATAAAAAACACAAGCATGGCTAAAATATGGAGTTCCGTGATATATATGGTGGGGTGAAAGTTCCATAAAAACAGATTTTGTAAAAAATTCTTAAAATCGATTAAAAAACTATTAGTTTGCTCCCACGGTAAGAAAAATATTACACATTGAAAGCTGGCTGCCCATTTTATTGTGTTAGAAAGGATTTTATTTCATTTTTTTAACTTTAAAACAAAATATAATCAATAAAAATACTAGTTCGGCGTTCAATTGAAACGGTCCTCTAATTTTTTTTTTAAAATTATGATGCAACAAAATTTATACAAAAATGGGTCTTATGATGACGTTTGTAGTAGTCCACAAAACTGATTAAAACAATGAGTTATTTCACAATTTTTGTTGCTTAAGCAAAAGGAGGATAAATAATAAGGGAGTTTTAACAAAAAGCTCGCGGTACTATTCACTTTAACGAAAAAATACATTTTTACATTAAAAAGTCAAACCTAATACTATTCATTTTACCTTTTATTTTGTCATTTTCGTTAAAACTCAAAGTTTTCAAACCATTTTCATTAGTTTTCCTAAATAATAATCATGCTATCTATGTCGTGCTTCAGATTGGAAGACTGACTGAAGAAGTTTTAATGAAAAACCCGTGGTACTGTTCATTTTAACGAAAAACCACATTTTTATACTAAAAAGTCAAATATAGTACTATTCACTTTACCCTTTATTTTGTCTTTTTCGTTAAAACTAAAAGTTTTCAAGCCATTTTCATTAGTTTTCCTTAAATAATAACTATGCTATCTATGTCCTGCTTCAGATTAGAAGACTGACTAAAGATAATAAATTTGAAATAAAACAAAATAAAATGAAGAAAAAAGAGATTATAAGGACTAAGGAACTCTAACAAATGTTCACCGACGCTTACAAAAGCTTCGCAAATCTTTCCCTAATTTCCAATATTTCTGAACAAATAATTACAAGAGCGGATTATGAATCAATGACATCGAATTCTTTGCTACGAAAAGTACACGAAACGAAAACAAAACGAAATAAATATTCAAGAGGACCTTGTTTCCTCCAGAAATCAAACAATGACGTCTCTCTACTGATGCAGAAGCTCAAGAGCTTTTAACAATGTAGGTCTAAATCTTTGGACATTAAGATGTACGTTTTGTTTTTGCAGATAGAGTGAATAGAACGCTAGCCAACCCTGTTTTCCGATCGATGAAGGATCGGTGAAAACCGGGTGATCAAGCGGGTACTGCTGTGTCAACGTGCTCTCCTCGTTGCTTATTTCGTACTCTAAATACTTGAGATTCATACCCTCCGAAGGCTTGCCGAAGTAGTTGGTTGCGAGCCATTGGAACCGTCCGACTGGAAGTATTTGAATCAAAATTGCATTTTCTGGAAGGAAGACAAGGTTTGTGAGGCCAGCTCCATGAACTCCCACTAACACATCACAAGAGTTGACTACTTCTGCAAATTTAGACAAGTTCATGTCAGCTTCTGCGACGATTACCTTGAACCCCAAGCGTCTAGCCATTTTCGTAATTTCCCCTGTGTTCGTGAAAGACCTTGTTCTCTTTCTTGGGATGATCAGAAGCCGGGGCCTTTTTCGCTGACGATTTTCTCTGATTCTGATTGCACTGGCTCTTTTCAACGAGTAACGGTTTCTTAGAAACTCTCTGAAGTCTTTCATGGAATATGAATGCTTTGAAGGATCAATGCTCAGCTCCTTTTCGTGTCGTTTAAGGCCAACGGTTACGCTTGGGAAGCAATGTACTGCATCTTCTTTGTCAATGTCGATAATCTCGTACTTGGACAGTCCTTTTAGTATTGCTTGGTACTTTGCAATCCACCATGGTTTCATATCTGAAACAAGAAATTGAACTTCTCCATCATATTTTCGAGAAGTAATAAACAGTGGAATCACCACATCAGTGAACTCATGGAAATGGTTTCCTACGTATCCTCCAGTAGAAAACAAGATGGCTGGAACGCTATGATCTCGAGTACACTGAGGGATATTGAGCTGAGCACCAGTTTGTACTGGTTTCACTGACCATGCTCGAGTACTGCCCAACGCAGTTTTGTCCTCTTTTCGAGCATAAGGTCTTATAGTCCAGGACCTGTTCCAAATTTGAGAAGATGAAGCAACAAAAACTGAGGAAGAGTTTGCATCTACGCGAACATCCCTGTTAATGATCTCACAGTATTCGGTTCTTGGTTCCTCAGTTTTGCAAAGTGGCTCCAAATTCTCCTCTACAACTTCCACAACTGCAAAAATGTTCGCGTTAGTTAATGGTTTCTTTATGTTTGTACCAGCTGTATTGGAGGAAGGGTGCTTACTCTTAGTCTCCTCACCTACCGACATGCTGCTTTCAATGGGACTAGTGAGAATGCTTGCATTTTGCTGCAAATCAGCAGAATCTGCTAACACTTGATCACTCAAATTTTCAAACTCCTCGGTTTTTATCTCCGGAAATTCTAGCACATTTTTTATCACTTGCTGAGTGCTGTTTGTTTCCCAGAGTGCCAATATCTTTTGTTTGACACCAACTGATCTCTCCAACTTCACTGTGACATGATCCAGAAAATTAAATTACAAACTAATATATGTCACCTAAAAATAAAGTTAACATAGAAATAATGCTGAAAATATATAAAAAATGCATGAATGTACATACAAGCTGGTAGAGGATTCAAATTAGGTTTCAGCAGAGTGCAGAAGCACAGTGCTATGAGCAAGCAGCAAACGAATGCTCCATATCTCAATTTCTTCTGCTCGTGCTTACTAAAGCTTCGGGCTAGTATCGAATCATACATCACCGCCATTTTCGCTTTTCGATCAATGTAATGCTACACTCTATGTACTCGAAATGCGAAATGGCATTTCGCACACAAGACGGAGAAGATCTAGTAGTGTTACTTGTGATGAGAGGTTGAGTGAATTGTGAAGCAAAAGACTTACTTGGTTGCCATTTTGTATAGCAATTGAAGGAGGTTGAGGTGCAATTTTCTATGACTTGTTGCACCCCCACGATTTTGTTCTCTCTCTCTCTAAGTCTATGAGATTCTCCAAATTAAAAAAAAAAACTAGATATGAAAAGGACATCTTGGTTGACTGTACTCGAAACAAAATCCTTTTTTCTTTTGGCATAATATTTGTTATGAGCTAGAGTTTCATAATTCTTGTTTATATTTGTAATGCCATAATCCGCCGGCCCTTGATTCCAGCTTCAATTGAAAGCTAACAACCAACTACGACTGTAGAAATTAGGATATTGTGGTTAGGTTGCATAATTACTTGTGTGTCACTACTAGTAGCCCTAAGTTCAACTGCATGTGCAATTGCAAAGATGAAAGCGACCCCATCAAAATGACTTTTATCCTGCATTTGAAAGAAGAAAATATGCTTATAATTTTGAGATAAATTGTAACTTTGAAATTGGTTTACTTGAACTCCTTTATTTAGATTCATAAACCAAAAAGATAAAAAATTTCACGCTAAAAAAGATAGGGGATGGATCGGTGGCACTATTTTTTTTACACAACTTTTGACAAATTTTTGTGGCCCACTTCGTAATGTATTTCAACGATGCAAACCGCCTATCTTTTAGGTATTCCCTCAAAGATCATGTCTATAAAAAAACTATCCAAATCTGAAACCATATGACCGTTTGATTAATGGTTCAAAGTTTCTTTGTATAACCATATTTGTTTATTTTCTTCACTAATTTTGGTAAGGGTGATCTATGAATGATGTTCTAAAAGATAGACAGTTCAGACCGTTGGAATACAATACGAAGTTGGCCCCACGAAACCGTATGTTAAAAATTGTGTAAAAATAGTAGTGTCACGAATCTAGCCCCAATAAGATATAGGGTTTGGTGAAGTGAACCTATTATATAGAATATTAATCAATATCACAAAAAAATGCAATTAACATAATCATTTAGGCAACAACTCACCTTAGTGTTTTTTTTCCTATTATAAGCATAATTACATTTTGAACTATTCTAATTAACGAATTATTCAAACTCAAGCGCAAAATGGCAGGCATAACAGTACTAGTGTGGCCCACAGGTGCCAACAACGCACATGAGAAAATTCAATCAACATTGTATACGGATTGTTTGCTTATAAGTTACAACCAAGTTTACTCACTAATTTTCAATATAATGATTTCCGTTCATAAGAAATCAAATAAAAACTAAACCAAGTTTAAGAGGATTGTCAATGGATCACCAATATCATTAAGTGCTAATAACTAAATCATCATAGTGTAAACCTCTTGTCGGTGAGGAGTTCAAAAGTCTAGAGCCGTGGGAAATGCTGAGGCATCCATAAAACCAGTAAGGGAGATTAGAGAAGGACATCTTAACTACACATTTTGTCTCTCTATTTGGGTGGGCAGCATGATGAGGTTTAGAGTTAGAGGACTCAGTATTTTTAAATTGGTTTTCTCTCAAGAGAATACGTGTGACACATAAAATAATGTATGCTTTTTTCTAGGCACGTTTTATATATATTTTCAGAAAGTAATAGGAGTTGTTAACGGATTGTTATCAACACAATTATGCAACCACTCTCTGAGCCTGCGGGCCTCAAGTTCCAAAGGATTAGACATTTTCAAATTTAAGATAATATTAGTGGGTATAATTATATATTAGTCGTATTGAGCATAAGTGTTGATTAAGCCTTGTACACACTTGAAAAAATTGAGCACCCAACAACAACCATTTGACCTTTCTGGCCCAAGTCAATATTAGGTAGCACGTATACAGCACAAGGGTAATTAGGGTATTATGTTATCCCATGCAACGTGTACATGTAGTTGTGGCCGTTGATGAGCTTCATACCTCGGTGTAATTCTTCTCAGATACCACGAACGAAATTAAGGTTATACTTCAAAATCAATTGATAATGAATGAGTAGTTCACTTTCTTATATATTCATGTAAGATTCGTTAGCTATTTTTCACAAGATAGATTTATCTCATATGTTTTCATTTTTAAGATAATTGTAAGAGTTTAATGTAGCAAGTTGTATATATAACGAGTAATACTACCATTTTAGATGACATCTTAAGTGGATCGCCACTTCATTTGAAATGTTCTGAATTTTTATTCAATTAAAAAGAATTAAAAATAAGGAAAAGAAAGAACCCTAAAACCTAACAATGTTAACGTACGTGAAACCAACTTTGTTTGTGCTTTTGCCGTCGTCTCCTATTCCCTTGTCCCTCTTCTGCTTCCGTCGCCTACTCTTTCACTAGCAACAACAGAAACTATATAGGGTTTCATGAAATGTTTCCAAATGTATAACAACAGTAGCAATAACAAGAAGCTCATACTATTACTTCAATCATGCATATGCATATACGTGTGGCCGTTAGGACATTTGCAGGCCAAAGAGGAGGCGGAGATGTCTGTCTCGCTAAAATTATAGTGAAAGAAAGCAACGTACTCGTTCTTAAACTACGTACACTTAGTAAATAAAGTACATTCTTTTCGATAACGATAGAAGTATGCTCCGAAACATTGTCTTTCTTTCATCATAGAATATGTGTTATTAACAGTTGATAAGAGTATGAATTCCACATCGAATAAAAAACAGAACCTTGTACCTATAAGTAATTAAGCTATTTTTCATATTAGCAATTGATTTTATGGTGAAACCTTAACTTCTTCATGGTATCAAAGCATGTTGTCTCATGTCTGAAGTCCAAAGGCTACATGTGCTCCACATCACCCAATTCTTGTTGTCCGGGTGTTAAACTTGAAAATTTGTAACACATGAGGGGACGTGTTGAAAGCGATCTCACGTCGGGGAAAGAAGTGACATTGCATCTACTTATAAGTAAGTGAACTACTTCCCCTATTGCCAATTGATTTTATGATGGAATCTTAACTTTTTCACCATTATGCACATACGAACGACTGGCTAGAAAAATCTTCAATAAAACCATATTTACAGTGATAACCATAGAGTGATCACTCTTTCAGCAACCAAACGTGTCTGCTCCTATTCTATTTTTGTTAATAAGTATGATTAGTATTATTAATCAGTGATGTCTGCTTACGAGTCTTGTTTGGTATTGGTCAAAGTCACCTCCAAGCAATTTTCATTAAGCTTTCACAACCTTTAGCACTCAAGCTTATTATGCTACTGTAGTAGGAAAATTGATGCCTATAATTAAGAATAATATAATTATATATTGCACCGTATTATTCGATAATGACAATTGGCGAGGGGCCTAATGATAGTATTATGGCTAATTAATTAGAAAGAGCTGCCTTATTGCCATGGACAAGTTGGGCTAATCTTGGCCCTTAATTATCATGTCATTTTCCTTACCAAAAACAATATTCATCAAAACAGTAACTATAGGAGGAAGTGAAATCCAAACACTTTATTTTTATCTTTAGATTAAGTAAATTATAGACACAAAAATAAACATGATTTTTCAAAAACAGAATAAGTATGCGGAAATTATTTTTTATAGGCATGATTATATCATCCTGACCGAAAAATTGAAATTAAAGAATCGGTGGGAGTTCGATTACGACTTGGACAATGAAATACGGTAAGGCCTCCTCCATATGGCGAGTATCTGGTGCATTGCTCGTACACGGTCGTTGTGAACACTGAATTCAATTGTGTACTGCAAAAAAACATTATTTAGTTCAATTTGTCTTTGTTCAAATAGTATTGTATTAATTAATTACCAACATTTGTATGGCCACCTACTTCAAGTGCTATCCGTTATTTGTATGGCCACCTACTTCTAGTTCAGGTTAAATCGTTAATGAGTCAGGTGTCGTTATTGGGTAACACGTTAAGAACCCATCAAACGAATCAGGTCATTATCAGGTCACCTGTTAGTATAACAGTATGACACGTAAACGATCCGTTTGTCAGGTCTAGACATTAAGCATGACAATTTCTTGCTGATTCATTAGCCCGACACGAAACGATACGACATGGTAATGAGTTGGCTGGTTATTGGATCACCTGTTAAAAACTCGTTAATATAATAAATTTAATACGACACAATTTGTTTATTTAATCAGTATGACACAACATGACAATCATGGCTCGTTTGCCAAAGTCTAACTTCTAGCAAGAGAAAAACAAGCAATGGCTTCAGTTTGTTTCAAATAATATTGCATTAATTAATTAATGAAACATTTGACAACAAAAAAAAATTAATTAATGAAACAAAATTGTTACTGATTGAGTTTAAGGGCTAATGAACGTCTAAGTACCTAATAAATAAAAATTAAGAGCTAGTAAGCGTCAAATTCATCTTAGTTACATGATTATACTAATTCAGATTCATCTGCTAAATATATTTGACAATTTAAAAGGTCGAATCCGCTTAAAATCCATGATCGCATTCCTATTGTGACTTAATGTTGATGTTATTGTAACAACTGCGAGGTTACATTTGGGCTACATATATAATCTTCCCATATGCTTGATTCGGATTGTTAATGTTGGTTAATTTCTTTTGGGATTTTAGCAAAATTGATAACTGAGATTGGCATAACTCCTCATTTTGGTATCTGAGGTTTGAAACCGATAGAAGTTGTCCATGAGTTTATGCACCGTCAACCGTTTTGATCCTTCCGTGAAAAATCTATGTTAAATAAGGATCAAAATGATAAAAATACCCTCAATTTAATAAATAATACTCCAAAATAATTTGAAAAAATTAAGGGTATCTTTGTCATTTTGGTCCTTATTTAACGGAGATTTTTCACGGAATGACCAAAATGATTGAAAGTGGACAAACTCATGAATCACTTCTATAGATTTTAAATCTCAGATATCAAAGTGATGAGTTATGTGAAAAGTCATCTCAGAGACCACTTCTATCGATTTTCATCTAAGTTTCAATTGAATTTTATTCCAAATTCTTGTAAACTTTTGGTAGTTGGGCTTATTTGTTTCTTGAGACCATCAACGTTAACAACCCAATGCCATTTTTATGGGCCAAGTAGAACAAAAATGTATGGATGAGGGACACTAGTATGAGTTCAACTAAGTCCAACCATCAAATCTCAAGTGACAACCCATCAATCAGCCTTGTGAAAGAACACAACTAGCCCATACCATTTACATTTAGGCAAACGAAGCTGCACATTTGATGTGTCTTAGGCCTTTATAACTCGATTTCACTTCAAGGAGGGGATGGTAGGAGGAGTTGTGTGCGTCAGTCGTATAGGGCACCACACTGAAAGGTGTCATCGTGTGATTGGGTGAGACCAAATACATGGAGCTCCTACCTATGAAATGGTCAGACATGTGACGTGAAACGATTTAGAATTCAAATCTGAGAATTGAATTCTCCGAATGTCAAGTGTAGGGTCGAAAGCCATAAAGATAAACTAGTTGCAAATTTCAATTTTGCAGAAGTGGTTTGTCTTTTCTGTGGTGGTGTCTAGTCAGCCATGTGGACTGGTCAAGGAAAGTATGGATTAATAAGTTGATTTATTAGGACGAGTTGAGGGAGACAAGAGGACTAGAAAAAGTCACAAAGCTTTTGTAGTTACTGGATTTGGATCCTTGCCGATCCTCTATTGGGAATCCTATGGATCAATGCACGTGAGCCGTTGATAAAAAATTATGCGGCTTCAATTAAATACTTTTTTATATTTTTAAAATAAAGTAGCCTCGTTTTGCCTGAAAAATATAAAAAAAGAAAAAAATATATAACTTCATGATTTTTAATCAACGGTCTACGTGTGTTGATCCTTAGGATCTCCAGAAAGGGGATCTGGCGAGGATCCAAATCCGTAGTTACTTACATTACATAAGGCTAAATTCATACACATTGTCCACTTTATTTGACTGAAAGAAAGTCTCATACAATACTTGCGTGCATCCCAAGTCTAACATACAATGAATCAAACTACTGATTATGTTTGAAATATTTTCGATCACCTTTATTAAGAATGTCGTTATTTTGAGATGTACATATGTGAATTAGACAGTTAGAAAAAATAAAATATGTAAATGTAAATTAGATTATTCATCATCGCATGTATCCGTCTACTTAATTACGATGTAGAATTAAATTGTCGACTAGTACTATATCAACGTATTTGTTTCTTCATTCCATGCATCTTTCTCTTTCTTTTCCATTTACATATGAATCATTTGTGGGTTTTTTTTGTCCATGTTTTGGGTCTTCTAGTTGGTGTTTATGTTTTGGTGTGGACGAGATCGATATAAAAGAATCTTTTTGTAATGGACAGTGACAAATTCAGAAACACAAGTTGTTTTGTTTATGATTTTGTCGGGACTCTGATGGCCCAATTGAAGCTATTGAACCCAAGATGTCGTGGTAATTTTGACTACTACTGCCAAATAGATTTATCAGATGGGATATGAGAATTATACTATTTCATCTTATGAATAACGTATTTTAATTATATAAATTTTATAATCGTAATTGTTTAATCTTTAAATCTTCGGTTGAAGATTACCATTGCAAAAACTATTTCAATAAAAAATTATTTAGTCGTTTAAATGTATAGAATAAAACGGTCTAAATACAAGTAACATATTCATGATTAACTGTTCATTTATTTGATATGCTTTGATTATTAAATGATTTTCAATCCGAATGGCTTTTTTTTTATAAGATTGATCTCCAAATGAAGATTAACAAATTGAACAATTCTAATCGTTGATTTTATTTAGTCAAGATATATTATTTGCAAACGAAAGAAAATGCGTGTATCTTCCAGGGATCCAATTATTAACTTTTTTGTGTTGTTAACATTATATTGCATTCATTTGTGGAAGAAAAAAAAACAATATATTCCATTCATATTATGAAAAAGAAGATTAGATTAACAAGAAGACAATTATAGTTTTAGTAGGGAGGAGCCTTGCATTGCTTTTCGTCATGTTGAAATAATTGCCAGCCGCCGAATGTTGTCGTTTTGTTTTCACGTCAATTATTATTTTTCCTAATTACAAATCCACCCCTTTACTATCATGATTTCTTATTTTATCACAAGATCTTTTTTGTTTATATCATTTTGCTCACTGCAATCAACGAGCTAGGTCTTAACTCTTGAGGGACCCGAGTTACATAGTTTTTTTTTAGTACTACGGTCTAGTAGTATTATTCTTTATTTGTAAGCGAGATGTCTTATAAGGCGAATTTGAACTACTTTACTGCTAGCCCATTGTAAAACTAAACTCATTCATTCTCATTTAGTGTAAATAATATCATTTGTTACATAAAATAAAAAAAAAAAAAAATAGCATCACGCGCACCTTTTCATTGGGTTGATTATAAGAAGATTCAACTATTTTATAAAAAAGATGCTTTCTCGTTTCTTTTTTTTCGATTATTTTTTGTGAATGTAATTCGATAATGTATTAGTAGTTACAAGTGTTTTTGTTTATGATTGATATTTTTGCATTATAAATGAACATTTTATATAAATATATTGAAAGAGGATTCGAACTCAAAACTTCAACTGTGATCAACCAACTAGGTGACGAACACCTTGCTATAATATGTAATGTACTAAAAAACAAAGAAAGAAACAAGATCCTCAACTCCATTGTAACATAATCCAATCTACTGTCTTTCTTCCCCTCTGCCACACACAATCTCTCTCTCTCTCTCTCTCTCTCAAGAAGCTAAGCAGAAAATGGAGAGAGAAGACAACAAACCATCTCTAAGCTCGCCATTGATTCAAGCTTGCGAAGAAGATGTAACTAAGGAGACTGGGAGAAATAACCATGGAATAAAGGGATTTAAGAGAAAGGAAATAGTTGAAGAAGTGAAGAAGCAGATATGGCTAGCAGGACCTCTTATCTGTGTGAGCTTATTGCAGTACTCTACACAGATAATAGCTATTATGTTTGTAGGTCACCTTGGTGAGTTATCTCTCTCCGGTGCTACCATGGCCCTTTCCTTCACTTCCGTCACCGGTTTCAGCTTGTTGGTAAGTTTGCCTCCTCTACAGCTATGATTATTGGTTCAGTATCGCTTTAGCGCTTACCAGATAGTAAGTTAATACCGCGCTAATCGATAATCACTATTTAGACCCACTTAACACAGTGTTGTAATATGCATGATTGTCCAATCCGCTCGTACTTTTTAGGTCATCACTGAAAGATTAACTCTACAGAAGTTCACTCAAATGGAAAAGTGTTTAATTTTATAGTATATGTGACTTGGAGTTTCATACTTTGGATACTAGGGTACAATTGTGTTAAGACTTACACCCCCATTTAGCTTTATGGATACTAGGGTTTGTGTTGAAGATACAACCCTTCTTCCAAGTTGAAACTAGTTGATCTTTCTATAAGTTTCTGATAATCTTTTCGGTTTTCGATTTAAACAGATGGGAATGTCAAGCGCATTGGACACATTATCCGGCCAGTGCTATGGTGCAAAGCAGTACCGTCTGATGGGCATACACATGCAGAGAGCAATGCTTGTTCTTTCACTTGTTTGCGTACCTCTCGCCATCATTTCCGCAAACACAAAAACAATCCTAACAGCTCTAGGCCAAAATGCTGCCATTGCAGCAGAAGCTGGGGAATTTGCGCACTTCACGATCCCTTCCCTTTTCGCATACGGACTCCTCCAGTGCCTCGTCAGATTCTTACAAACTCAAAACATCGTGTTCCCGATGATGCTGAGCTCTGCGGTTACAGCTTTACTTCACATCCCTCTCTGTTGGGTTCTTGTGTTTAAATCCGGACTTGGAGGCAGGGGAGCTGCCCTGGCAATTTCAATCTCCTTTTGGATCAATGTGTTATTATTGGCGCTTTATGTCAAGTTCTCTTCATCATGTGCGAAAACTTGGACAGGCTTTTCGAAGGAGGCTTTTCAGAACGTTACTACATTCATTAGGCTTGCTGTTCCTTCAGCCGTCATGGTTTGGTAATTTTCTCATTTATATTTTTTTGACGTTTCAAAATGTTGCTACATACGTTATTTTTTGTACTACTAAGATATGTTCTGTGAGAGTCGAAGCTCCTAATGCAGTTGACCATGAATTTTAACAGCTTGGAAATGTGGTCGTTTGAAATGATTGTTCTTCTATCCGGTCTTCTTCCAAACCCGGAGTTGGAAACCTCAGTGCTTTCTATCAGGTTAGTTCCTAACTGTGATGATCGCTCTTCCATAGTTTACGTGTTCTAGATGATGATATATCCTGCACTTTTAACGTTGTTACTTATCAAATACATCGATTTCCAGTTTGAATACAGCGGCAATGGTTTGGATGATCCCTTTCGGACTCAGTTCTGCTGTGAGGTGAGCTATGTTATGACACATCTAAACTATAAAGTCAATAAGCTCTTACAACTTTCATGGCAATATTTTCTAGCACTCGAAAGTTAAGACCGGCATTGAGATTAAAACGTGGCTTTACATATCTGTTCTGTTTCTGTGACGTGCAGCACTCGCGTCTCCAATGAATTAGGAGCAGGGCGTCCAGAAACAGCGCGCTTAGCAGTGTGTGTTGTGTTAGTCATGGCCATTACCGAGGGTATATTGGTGGGATCGGTCCTGATACTGATACGCAACTTCTGGGGCTACGCTTACAGCAACGAAAGAGAAGTTATCGATTACCTTGCAACCATGATGCCTATACTTGCAACATCCAACTTTCTAGACGGCCTCCAGTGTGTTCTTTCGGGTACCGCTAGAGGATGTGGCTGGCAGAAGATTGGAGCGTATGTGAATCTCGGGGCGTACTACTTAGTTGGAATTCCTTTGGCTATTTTGATGGCTTTCGTCCTTCATGTTGGTGGAAAGGTAAGGAGAACAAAAAAATGACGAAGCGAAAAGGGTTTTTCAGTTTTCTTCTTTTCCTTCCCTTCCATATAACTTTGTCTGTCAAACTGTTTTGAGTAGGGGCTCTGGCTGGGGATCATCTGCGCACTGATTGTGCAAGTGTTGTTGCTTCTTACCGTAACCATACGCACGAACTGGGAGAAAGAGGTTACATTCTTTCTCTATCAATCAATCAATCAATCAATCAATCGATCGATCGAAACACAAATTATACTTTTCCTCTTCATCATGTTTTCTTATTACTGATATATCGTTGGATTTGGTTAGGCAAATAAGGCTACAGAAAGAGTGTACGAATCAACAGTTCCCGTGGACGTAGTCACATAGTGTCATGAAGCTGAACTACGACGGACAACAGATTCCACGTAAGCTTGGTGCAAACGCGTAATGAATAAACCTCCGGAAAAATCTTGCCGGTGTCAATGGTGGTGCAACTCGATATGCTTTACAATATGCAGCTGATTAATAAACCATTGTTGTATATGAAGAAATTCAAGAATATATATTCCTATCCTGCAAGGAATTCATTTTTGCTAAAATGATTCAAAATATGCGTTTTCTTTTCGGTTTATGAACAAGAATTAGGCCAGGAAAAAATGAAGCAACACAACACAAGCCCTCAAAATTTAGCCTTACATGGACTAGGTACAAATTTTCGGTTTAATGTCATCAAAATTATTTTTACACCTCCAAACATAGTTATCTGCATCGTGATTATCTTCGACTTCACTGAATCTCCTCCCTATAATTTCAACAAACGAAAGCCATTGAGAACCTTGAAAGCAGAAGTAAAAATGAAATGAAGATATACTTCATAAATTAGCAACATACCTCATTAATGTGGAGACCCGCCGCAATCTTACACCTCTCAAACAAATAAGATATATGATTCTGTGCATAGAAAGTTCTTATTCGGGATGTTGAAATTCAAGATCTAGTTTCCTCTTTAGATGTGTTCTGTCAGCACTGCAGAAGAAAGAGTAAAGAAAACAATAAAAAATCCACTCTACTCAATAACACAGCTAACACATAAACCGGGATACACTTGGACCGTTTGATTCCAAGAGAGATGATGCTAAGTCTAGAATCCAATCCTTTGGAATCTGGTTTCGTATACTTTATATTGTTATCGTATTATGAGGTTTTGAAATCACTTCAAGCTAAAGTGTACAACTGTGAAGCAAATTTGAGAGAGTACAGAAATTTAAACGCATTAGGAAAGAACATGTATAAAGTGTATTACCTATTAATAGTAGGTCTAGTTGGAGGTTTTGCTCCAAAGATAGAAAAATCAACTGACATTGGTTCATTCCTGCTTGTATTTTCACCAGCAGCATGTCTGGCTTCACCGAAACGATCATCAATCTTATCAACATGTGAATTTCCTTCAAAACCATCACGCTTTGGCATCACTCTCCTTGATTTTCGAGGAGGTGATAACACAGTAGGACCATCATTTGGATCAAAATCAGAAGCCTTAGATTCCCGCTTTGGAGCAGGTCTAGGAAGCTTGTCTGGATACGTAGGAAGAGGTGCAGATGTAAAGTACCTAAAGAGTACCACAGATATCACATACAGATCAAAAAGAGAAAACAAAAATGTGTAGATACTCAACTGAATAGCTAGAGTCTAATACCTGTGCTCTAATGCCTGCTGTACGGAAATTCTAACTTTGGGGTCATAAGTAAACATCTTCGCTAACAAATCCAGGGCATCATCACCAGCCACTGGAAACAATGAACGCAAAGGGGGTGCTGGAACATATTGGTATTCCACATAATCCCGGAGGTATACCATATCAGGCCACTGAGAAGGTGTTGGAGTCCCAAAAGCCGCAAAAATCTTTCCTAATTGATCAATATCACTTGATCCCTATTAAACATTTCAAATCAAACCAATATATAGTCAGAAAAAGGTGCACCCAGTATAAACTTCATTTATGCATGGCCCATGGAGAGCAATAACAAAATTACACATGACAAAGGTGATCAAAGTTGATTTATTGAAGACGTCAGTAAAATATCCAGTAAAATGTTTAACTGGAGAAACATTCCGCAGAAATGACAGAAATGTGTAGTAAAGTAAAATCTCAAAAGTCAGACACAATTGGAGGTGGCTATTACAATGAGCTCATGAAGATGTAACCCAATACAGGATTTTTCTCTTGGCGTAAAATAATATCTAACAAACTCATGTTTGTTTTTTGTCCACTGCCAGAAACGAGTACTTGTAATAAGAATTTGAAAACATGAACACATAAGCCACAAAAAACAAAAACCATAACAGCACTAAAAACATATTGGCTAATGGGAACCACATAAAAAGAGTTTCACTACGATTATGAAATATGGATTTACCTGCAAAAAGGGTCTGCGTAAGAGAAGTTCAGCGAATATACAAGCCGCAGCCCAAACATCTACCCCAGGTCCATATTGCTTGGTGCCAAATAACAGCTCAGGTGCTCTATACCAACGGGCAAAGACCTATTCATATGTGTCAAGGTGTTATAAAGAGCTTGAACCTAAAAGCATGCAAATCACTGAAAGAAAATGCACTTTTTAGTGGTATATAAAATAAACACCATCTTTGTAGAGTTTGAAGGAATGCACCAAATTAGCAGATATTTGAATATAATTTCCCAAGCAAATCCGCCGTCTATTAATAATTTAAAGGAAAAAAGGGTCATATATACTGGTGGTTGTACAACCTATCGAAAAACTATTAAGACAGGAGTCTTAACATCTTAAGGCCATTTCGAAAGTGTTTCATTCTAAACAATTTACTAAATACCCACCAGACTTGTTTTATATCTCTCACAAGGATACCATAGCAACCAATACCACCATGGAGAGGAGGTTTCTGAGACAGGTGAAGACTGGCATCAAACCAAACTCACAGTGCCCAGGACAAGCAGTGGCACTTTAGTAGGTTTGCTTTCAGTAAAAAGCATTAAATTATACGTAAAGAGATCTAACTCAAAATACCATCAAGACAAGGAGAAACATACCTGATGAGTGAACCTGCGATCTGGGCTCCCAAATATTCGTGCTAAACCAAAATCTGCAAGTTTAAGCTGCCCGTTAGGTCCTATCAACAAGTTGTTAGGCTTCATATCCCTGCAAAGCACAATTAGCACACATCTCAGACAAATAATAACAACCAAATAATTATCTACAAAGAAGGCTTTCTAGACACAAAAGGACTACCTGTGTAAAACCCATTTCTTGTGGCAAACAGCAAGTCCTTTTAACGTCATCTGAAGGTATGACTTTATGTCAGCTGGTGATAGGAATATATTCCGATCACGTATAACAGCTTCAAGGTCCGTTTCCATGAACTCAAATACAAGATGCAAGTTTCCTTTATGAGGGAATGCTTCAATCAACTCAATTATGTTCGGATCTTTCAGCTCTTTAAGCAGCTTAATTTCTCTGAGGGCTGTGAAATTCACCCCTTCCTTTTGCTTTCCAAGCCGAATTTTTTTAATAGCAACTGTCTGTCCTGTCTGCACAAGGAATGTATTGAAACCGAAATCAGAATCGATAGAGACTACTCATCAACCTTATTACGGTGCATTCAGTTATAAGCAAAAGAAAAAGAAACTTTAAACCACTTCAAAAGAATACCGATTCGTTAGTTGCTCATTTGGTAGCTCAGAAAGGTGAAAAACCATTCTCAGATTATGGGTCAGTATAACAACAATTTCCATTTTTCTAACGACAGAAGTATATGCAACGTTGTGTTGAAGAACTCCATTTCAAAGGCGATTAAGTATTCGGTGTCCGCACTGAAAATCGATTGCAACCCAGTTTCTAAGTACAGCGGAAAGCTAAAAAAAAGATAAATAAATAAACTTTAAGCTATAATGTTATATAATTACATCCAATAAAGTGAAATTCTTTTCACATTCAGAACTCAATTTTCTCAGCAAACAAACAAGTCCTTAAAAACCAAATTCCACATACATACACACAAACACGAAAAATGCACAACCCAGAAAAGTCGAAAGATTACACAAAGCAAAAGAAATTTTCAAAATTTGACAAAAATTCCACAACTGAAGAGAAATGGTAGGACTTTTACCTTCGTATCAATGGCTTTGTAGACGACTCCATAGGTACCTTCACCAAGAACCTCGCGCTTCAGATACCTATCCGCCACTTTCTTCGTCAGATCGACCTCTGCCATTGTCACTCTCCGAGTTATCACCTCACTGAAGTTTAATTCAATTTACGTTTTTACAGTGAAGTTTTTGGGTGAATTTTCTCTACACAATTGAGAATTTTCCGGGAAAATCATTTTCTCGGGAAAATTCTTTAGGGTTTTAGCATTTGGCGCAGACGAGAAAGCCGTTGAAGCCCCAGAGAGACAGAGACAGAGCGCGTAGAAGCAACGTCAATTTCAACGTTATTTATTTATTTATTATTCTGCTTTTCACTGGAAGTGGTTCGCTTTTTAATTTTGAAGATTATTTGGGGGTATTTTAGACTTTTGACTTGTTCTATATTACAATTCGGGTTTGGGCTGAGGGAAGTCCAAGATTATATCCAAACCTTTTGGGCAACAGATATGTAGCCCAGTAGACCCGACTACCCGCTGCCCGTATGTGCGTAAGCAATGATGTCATGAATGGCATGTTTGATAGTGTCAAAAGTAGAAACTATCTGCCAGTTGACAGTATATTGTCTAAACCCTTAATTTTCGTGCCAACATTATAAATATTGTGCCAAAGATGAGGTGGCAGAGTTCTTGTGGGGCATTTTTGCTCACGACCCTAAACTTTGATGGGTGGTCACCATACACCTAATCTATTATCATGTGTCCTTCCTCTTAACTTTGGTTAACTTTTTTCTCAAAATTGAAAAAGTAATATTTAACATGAAAATTAGCTAGAAATAAGTGAAAATACACATGACAAATGCTTAGATATATGATGAGCATACATCAGTAGAGTCTCACTATGATGGTGAGCAAAAATGCTCCCGAGTTTATAGCATTTCTCAAAGGAATATCCATGTGGTAGAATCGGTTAGCCTCACTCCCCAAGTAGCTTTATTATCTTTTATGTGACATGGATAAACAATAATATCATTTGTCGATATTTCGACAAACAAAGCTCAAGTGATTAAGGGTGTATTTACGTCTAAGTTTGATTTTTCCATCTCCAATGTCGCCACTATAAAAATAGTAATATTATATCTGGACATGAATCTGAAGTTGAATTGTTCAATATTTAAGGTCTTGTGTTCGAACCTCGCTTTCAGCTTATATTAAAAAAATTATAAGATCCAAGATACAAAATCTACCACTAAGGATATGACTAGTCAAAGAGTGTGTTCTCCTCTCTCTTTATAAACACAAAAAGTTGGTACAAGCAAATATTGACACAAATTTGAAAGGTGTGGTAGAAAATGGGAGGTGTGAAGCTGTTTGCAACAAAAGAAAGCCTTTTCAGTTCTAGGATTCAGTGGGCATTGAAGCTCAAGGGTGTGGAGTATGAGTTCATATTAGAAGATTTGGCAAACAAGAGTCCTCTTCTCCTCAAGTACAACCCCATCTACAAGAAGGTGCCGGTGCTTGTGCACGGTGACAACGTCGTTGTCGAGTCACTTGTGATCCTCGAGTACATCGAGGAGACATGGAAGGAGCACCCGTTGCTGCCTCGGGACTCATATGACCGAGCCACAGCTCGATTTTGGGCCAAGTTCAACGATGAAAAGGTACTCCTTTTGTGCAAAACATGTATGCAAGTGATACGGCTATGCTTTTTGTGCGCGGCTAGCTAATTTAACACTCTATTTTCTTGCCTCATGCATGCTTATAAAACGTTCAGTTTTGAGTGCAGATAGCCTGTGTTTGATCCTATATGGTAGAGAGAGAATCTCTTAAGCTTTCCCGACTTGAAACTAATTTTCTTGTACATGTTCACGTTCCAGCTTGTGCCTCCAGTGTGGACAGCTTGCACGGGAGAAGGCGAAGCGCAGGAGAAGGCGAAAGAGTCTGCGTTAGAATCACTAGCACTTCTTGAGAAGCAGATCGAAGGGAAGAAGTTTTTCGGCGGAGAACAAATAGGGTATCTAGATTTAGTATTGGGGTGGATATCTTACTGGATAAGTGGTGTGGAAGAAGCTGGAGGCAACAAGGTACTTGAAGCAGAGATGTTTCCATCTCTCCACCAATGGGGTCAGAACTTCATCCACAATCCACTCATTGAAGAATGCATTCCGGCTAGAGAGGCGTTTGTCGCCTACGTCCAATATGCCATCAATTGTAAGATATTTCTGAAATCATAAGAACAACAACAAGAGATTAGGATCACAGATTTGATAAACCAAAATTACAATAAATCAATTACAATTTACTTATCTTTGGAATACGGAAGACATAGCTCTTGCGGATGACAAAGGAGTCTTCTACTTTCAACAAGCAGAAGTGTTCCAGCAATAATAGGGTTTGCTCGGAATGGAACGTGTATTTTGTGAAAGCAGGGACACCCTTAATATAGTGATTAGGGTTCTCCTAATTCCGCCTATTATAGTAATTAGAGGAATACACCAAATCACCATTTATTCTTAATGTTGTCCCACCAAGGCATGTACAATATGTCTTACTTAATTAGGGTTTCAATTAGTCAACTAAATATATCTTGGTTCCATGATTCTTGCCAACCAATATTGAATCACATTAAAAGCCAAATATCTTGAAGATCAAGTTATTTGTCTTTCAAGTAATTCGATTCATAATAATTGACAACTCAACATGAGTCTTACATCAATTACATTCGTTCCATATCCGCCAACAAACCACAATGACGTGCTCAATCTCTTCACCTCCGGATCTGATTACTGTTATGAGTCTTCCTCTTGTCTATGTATTCTGCTACAATAAATGAAACAACGAAGAGAGAAGCATTTCAGTTAACGTTATCATGTGACGGAACAACGATCATGTACTAAACAGAAACAATCATCACATTGCAGCACCACATTGTATCAAAACCACTCCGAAATTCTGATGTGGAGGGAAAAATTTAGATGATCTTCCATTAAGACATAGCTCGCTGCTCGGTTCTAATGCGAGTTTAATGAACCACAGAGAGCAGGTACAAAATGCATATTATAGCAAAACTTAGAACAAGAAGCTGTAAAATCAACTAACCTAATATCGAAACTTAACTGTGTAAATCTAAAGACAATAGCGAAAGAATTTAGGAAGCAACCGAGGAAGGGAATAAGTGGACGGTTCAAATTTGGGATAAAGAAGGAAAGTTTGGTAGAAGTATTGACTACTCATAAGCGTCACACACATCACTGCATTTCTAGAAGAGGGTTCAATTGGTCGTGATGCAAGAAACAAATTCTATCCTTACTTGCTTAGTTTGAAAGTTCAACAGATTAGGTGAGATTAAAGTTTATCTAAGCTTACCAAACAGTACTTTTGAGTAATAAACATGAGAGTTGATTGACTTACAACTTTCTCTGCAAGAAATGTGATGCTTTTCGAAATCCCGCCTTCAGACCAATGCTTCAAAAGATTGAAAACTTGGTTCGATTTCAGAATTTGCAGACTTCAAAATGGGAGATGAAACATGGAGAGAGAACCCACTGTTGCCAGAAGATCCATTCGAAAAAACAATGGTGCGATTTTGGGCAAAGTAGGTCAACGAGAAGGAAAACAAACAACATCACACTGCACTCCACGTATATGTGTGTATATATATATATATGTATGAATGCTTATACATGTAACTATACATACATTATATCGAAGAAGAGAAGCGAACGAGCTTTTCAAACACTATGGAACTCATTGTGTGATCAGTGCATGGACTGCTAGCCGTACAAAGAGGCATGAACAAGAGAAACCCTTGGAGGCAGCACAAGAATCACTCAAAGTTCTGAACAAGCTCATTGAAGGCAAGAAATTATTCGGAGGAGAAATCATTGGTTTCCTAGACTTAGTGGTGGGTTCTTTACCTAACAGCTGGCTCAAGTTCTTAGAAGAATCTGCAGGCATAAAGCTGTTTGACACAAAGAGAGTATTCCGATGGCAAAAGATCTAATCAATTACATCCGGTATCACCAGAATGCCGAATGATGTCAAAGAAGAAACACCTAAAGTAAAATGATCACAGATTCGGCTTAAAATAATGTAAACGAAGCATCACGCAGCCTTGATATTTCCCGATATATGTACATATGTGTATGTATAATATGATCCTTAAAGGTGAATCTAACATCTATATTTGACTGAAACAAAAATTAAGTCATTACACGGTGACAACGGCACCAGAAAGCAGTTCCCCCACGTTTGCCTCGGCCAACTGCTAGTTCTTCATCAATGTAAAACCATATAAAGAATGGATCCTTCGTGCTAGGCTCTCTGTCGTCTTTCTGGCCTAGACCGATCTCTAGGGTTTTCAAAGGTCCAATTTTTATCCGGATGGACTCAAAGACGAAGGCTAGTATTCTCTCCTTCCAGGAAAATCTTCCTTCAAATGTTAAGCATCCAAATGGCCCGAAATACACTCCGTTCTCAATTCTCTTTCCCTGATAACCCCGGCAGACATTTGTTAGCCTCAAAAAGTTGAAATGCAACTAGGAAAATGCTACTCGTGCCTGTGTTTTCCGATTATTATTGACGATGAGAACTTATAAAAGCACCTATTTAGTTTTGAACAACAATAATATCCAAGCAACTTTGCAAAGAGATGGCTCATTACAAAATTTAGGCACGAGTGATCGTAATAGAGATAAAAAGACTTACAGCAGCATCAAATCGCTGAACTGCGGTAACAGGGAAGTAGCGACCGCCCTTCAATTCCTTCTGCAAACACCACAAAACAATGCTCATTTCTGATATAAAAGGCGAAAGATTAAACATGGTTATGGCACAGGTGAAAGCTTTACACTAACCTCAGCAGTAAATATGAGCATCTATGTTCTCCCCGGGGATTCTGTTCCGCCAAGCGTGTTAAGAAACCCGGAAGGGTCGAGCTTTCCCTTCTCAATGACCGATAGAGCGGACAGAACCTCCTCCTTCGCAACCCGTCTTGTTTTGGCGGCATTTTTGAGCAATTTCACACTCTCCTCCACTTCCTTAACACAACAATAACAGCATAACTTAATCAAAATATAAGTTCTTTCATTAGTATGTGCTTCCCTAAGAAGTGCTTCTTCACTCAAGAAGCACTTTTAAGTTTTTCTGCTGATGATGCAGTCCAAAGCGTTTTTGGTTGTCCAAAAACGCTTTTAGCTAATCTTTGCAACTGAAAGAAAAAATAATGAGAAAAGCATACTTTGGTGGGCTGTGGTGGTTCCTGGGCAAGCTGAGATGTGGCGGTGGCGCTTTGTTCGCCGCCATCAACGGTTGCTCTGGTTCTTGTGGTGGAAAATTTGAGGATGGGATTGCGATGTGTGGGCTTGGATTGAGGTGGGATTTGGAGGGGCAGATTTGAGGGTCTGAGAAATGATTGAGAAGAATTGAGAGCCAAGGAGTAGGAGATTGCTGTGACTGTGTGTGAGGCTGAGGCCATTGCTGCTGCACTCTCTATGTGCCTATGGGGTACCATACAACTCCTCCCTCTTTTGGGTCTTTCATTCTGTCGAGATTCTCTCCTGATCTTTCGGAACTCAGAAAATTCGTACCACTTATTTTAAATTTTACGCCCCTTTCACCTCACCCAAATTAAAAATAGGGCATTTTTGCTCACCACCATTCAATATGGTGTATGTTTTACCATCATTTTTATCATCGTTAGATGAATTTGAATTTTAAAATTCGAATCTCACTTTTCAACGGCTTGGATCTTCGAGTCTTTGGCTTCCGAACGCAGAGATTTCAAGAGGATCTCGATTGGATTTGTTGATCCTTTCATTCACTTTTTTTACAAGTGGATTAGATTTCTATATTTTAAAACAATTTTGGAAAAAAAACAATTATTTTCAAAATTTAAGATTGCAAGGATGACACGTCAATATTTTCACTTTTGTTCATTCACAATTAAGTAGTTAAACTGACACTTAATATTACGACTTAGTAATATTTTTCTTCATTTATTAGTGAGCGTTTTTAATTTTGATTTCACAAAAGATGAATTCAAATCAAATTATTATTATGGATAGTTCAATGTGACTTATCAATATATTTGATGCATAATTTTTTTTTGTAATTAAGTTGATACTAAAAAATAATTGTCTCCTTCGAATAATTTTTCTTGTGAATTAACAAAATAATGAATAATGAATTCAAATAAAATGTATATGGCATATTATCAAAAAGGAACTTTAACGAAAATTGAAGGGAAAGATGGAATATATGTGCGACCCGATCGGAGAAAACGGATTTAACCCGCGAAAGTAAAACGAACTCCAAATTTCCAGGTGAGAAGCAACGTTAAAATCCACATATTTCTCACTCTCACGCTCTCACACTGTCTCCGCCTCTCCATCTCCACCTCCTGCTCCGCCTCCTCCGCCCAACCACACCATCGCAGGTGGCGATCACCCAATGAGCGACGCTTCCGCTCCGGTCATCTCCTCCGCCAGCTGACCCTTCACAAAAACAAAAGAAAACAACCTTCATTTCCGATCAAAATTACCAAAACACCACAATGTCCTCCTCCCGCAAGCTCTTCTCCACTCTCCTACGCACCTCTCTCTGCCGAACCGCCTCCGCCACAAGACCCGCAACCCCTAGATCCCCCCTCACGCGGCCGTCGGGGTACCTCCTCTCGCGCGCCGCTCACTACTCGACGTCATCGGCCGCAGCAGCCACCGCGCCTCCCACGCCCGCTTCGCCGTCAGTGAGTGAAAAAATCACAGATGATTTCACCGGAAAGGGCGCCGTCGGCAAGGTCTGCCAGGTGATCGGAGCCGTCGTCGATGTTCGGTTCGACGACGGGTTGCCGCCGATCCTGACGGCTCTCGAGGTCCTGGATAACTCGATCCGATTGGTGCTCGAGGTGGCTCAGCACCTTGGTGAGAACTTGGTGAGAACATGGTGAGAACCATTGCCATGGATGGAACCGAAGGGCTCGTTAGAGGTCAGAGAGTCCTCAACACTGGCTCTCCCATCACTGCAAGATCCTACTCTCTGGCTTTCTATTTCTCAAAATTCAATTTTTTTTTCGTGTTTAAGAGTTTATTTATTTAATTTTGTATTAAAAAATGAATTTATTGATTAAATTTTGAAACTTTTGAATAATGGGGTATTGGAAATTTATGAATTGTGTATCTAAAATTTGTGTGGAATAGGTGCGTGTTGGCAGAGCCACCCTTGGCCGGATTATGAACGTTATCGGAGAGCCGATCGATGAGAGGGGTGATATAAGTAAGCAGCAGCTGAAGCTCTCAACTTTTTTTAATTTGTTTTGCATTTGTATAATTTGTCAATATTATTAAGTTATAAATGTTGTAAATGAATGTTGTTTTGCTTTCGATTCATCAGAGACCGATCATTTTCTTCCCATCCATAGAGAAGCTCCGGCTTTCGTTGAACAGGCTACTGAGCAGCAGATTCTTGTCACTGGAATTAAGGTATATTGGCGGTGTAATTCCCATCCATAGATAAATAGATGCTAAGAGAGAGAAAAAAGTCGAAAATTCAAGCTAAATGTTGGGGATGCATACATTCGGATTGCCAAACTCTGGAAAGGTTTTCGGTGTCTATTTTTGTTTGTCATGGCTATTTTTAGACTGCAACAGATTCGAAGAGAGACTTTCTTCTGTAAAGTAGTAGTATTGTTTAAATTTGAAAAGAAAACTTGTCCTATTGCTATCATATGGTTTGTATAATAGTATGCTCTTTGTTTTCTGCATATTAAGTGATCTCAGCATCAACCGAAACAAATAACATTTGTGTCTAACCTTTATCAAGGTTGTTGATCTTCTTGCGCCTTACCAAAGAGGAGGAAAGATTGGGCTCTTTGGTGGTGCTGGTGTCGGAAAGACCGTGCTTATCATGGAACTCATCAACAATGTTGCCAAGGCTCATGGTTGGTTCCATTTAGATGCTTTTTAACTATCTTCTCTGTTGAGTAATGATATCTCGGGTTATAAAATGTTTCATCCTCCTTCTGCAGGTGGTTTCTCAGTGTTTGCTGGCGTGGGAGAACGTACAAGAGAGGGTAATGATTTGTACAGAGAAATGATGGAAAGTGGTGTCATTAAGCTTGGAGATCAGCAGGTTAACTTACTGCAACATGACGTACTAACTTTCCTACTTTTCCTTCGCATTATGTTATTTTCAATTCCGCTCCCTTGTATTGCAGAGTGAGAGTAAATGTGCTCTTGTCTATGGACAAATGAATGAACCTCCTGGTGCCCGTGCTCGTGTTGGGCTCACAGGGCTTACTGTGGCTGAGCACTTCCGAGATGCTGAAGGACAAGATGTGCTTCTCTTCATTGATAACATATTCCGCTTTACTCAAGTAAGCTCTCTCTACACTCACACACACACATTTCAGTTGATATATTTTCAACTTCTTCTGACCAAATACCGCCCTTTTCTTTATCTTCTCTCCAGGCTAAGTCAGAAGTGTCTGCCTTGCTTGGTCGTATCCCCTCTGCTGTCGGTTACCAACCTACCTTAGCTACTGATCTTGGAGGCCTTCAAGAGCGTATTACTACAACCAAGAAGGGTTCCATTACTTCTGTTCAAGCTATTTATGTGCCTGCTGATGACTTGACAGATCCGGCTCCTGCAACCACTTTTGCCCATCTTGATGCCACCACTGTGCTGTCACGACAAGTATGCAGTCTTCTATTTTCCATTAAATTATGAAGCAGGAATGACTTTCTGCTTTTTCGTCTGCTCCTTATGTTGAGTTGAAGGAGAGCTTTACCAGCTTCCAGGTGAACATCTTCCATATTTCCTTTTTTGTCTTGGTCCTGAATTAGTCATCACCTTGATTTTTCTAGAACCGATTCCTTTATGTGCTAGCCCTACAACTCTCTGACGTTGTGTTGCGGGATTTCATTTCTACAGGGAGTTTTGGATGGGAAATATGATGACCTTCCTGAGCAATCATTTTACATGGTTGGCGGAATTGAAGAAGTCATTGCCAAGGTGGAGAAGATTGCTAAGGATTCAGCTGCATAATCACTCACATTACGTTGGCTCTTCTCTAAAAGGTTACATTACCAAAGAGCTACAAAATTTTCTTTTCGGAGATATATAGATTCGTCATTCCGGGAATTATTTTTGGTAGGTTAAGGGTTGTACAAGGAAGAGAATTCAGGAAGGGGCATATTCTATTAGGTCCCTTTTTTTTGTCCAATAAGGTATGCACTTGCGTGTATTTATTTATCTATCTATCTATCTATAACCATTTGAGTTCCACACCAAAGGTTTTCTTCGTCCGGTGTCGGTCCAAGCTTTCAGCTGCTTCTAGGGTTTCTTTCTCGAATGGATGAAGGTCGATCCTGCATCCTCGGCTCTCAACAAAGTGGTAAGTTAGCACCTTTACTCATTGAGTTGGTTTTTCTTCCGCTCTGAAAATCTGTTTGGCTGGTGAGAAAATGTGGGAAAAGTTGAGTCGGAAAAAAAAAAAATCATTTTATTTTTCTTTCGTGATTAAACACTCGTGTGGTGTTTAATCTTAAAATTGCATTGACGTACTAATACAAGTACATTCTTTATTCACGATCTTCCTAATTCAAGCTACAAATTAAAATTCTTTCAGAGGAGCTTCAAATCTTCAAACGACTAGTTGCATTGTTTGTTGTTACTCAGTCGCTGATCTGCGTTTGAGTACAACAAACAAGCTAACAAATTTCTTCGATTCGAGGACGGAGGAGGATTCTTCGAGTTTCTTGCGGAACAAGTCAAAAAGATGATCCAGATCAATCTCCTCCCCGAAATGCTTCCGAATCATTCCCTCCATCCCGGATCTCACTCCGGTGGCGAATGCCTTGGGCTGTGGTTTTTCCCCGCTCAAGATTTCCATTGTTTCTGGGCTGAAACATCCATTAGCTTTCACAATCGCTTCCACGTCTTCGAGCGAGGCGATGTATTGTGGTATGTTAAAGGAGTCCACTTTCTCTTCAGAAATGATACCCTACTCGAGAAACAAAAATACCAAGGTCAATTAGTCACCGGTTTAAAATAACAAGGCAAATCGCTTCTCTAGAAAGAGCTTGTGCTCATAAGCCAGAAGTACTTTTATCATAAGCACGTTAAAATGTTTATTACAAATCTAAGTGCTTCCTTAAAAAACATTTGGAAGTGTTTCCTGAAGAATCTGGTGGACGTTTCTCTAGGAAATGCTTCTCTGAGCCATAAACACTTTTTTTTTTTTTTGTCAAATGCAACTACGAGTGCTTTTGAATGTCAGAAAGCGCTTTTAATTCTGTTAGAAGCAATCCCAAACAGCGCTTAAGGCAACGTATTACATAGAAAGCTCTACATTAAGTTCTATGATGCAAATACACTGAGCTGATCATTTCGTACCTTCTTGGCCATGTCCATGAGGCAGGATCCAAAGAGTTCTTTCGCATTGTTGAGGAAAACTTCAGCATGAGGGATTCCATTGGGGCGGCCGGGGACGACAAACGCCATCAACCCGCCGCTTACAATCTCTTGTGCTCGAGCACTCAGAAAGCAGTCCATGTCCTTGGCATACTGAGCTTCATACGCCTTAACGACGTGGTTTGCCGATTTCGAGTAATGAATCCTCCCTTTGTTCCAAGCCGGCGAGTTCACGTCCACCACTTCTTCCGGGACTTTCGAAAGAAAATGGAGGGAATATGAAGAATAAGCAAAGTGAAGAAAGTCCTTGGGGAAAAGTCGAGAGTAAAAAGAACCCGGCACGCCCGCTGCGTAGTACCGCCTGTCCGAAGGCATAGATTTGAAGAGCTCATTGAAATCGTTGGACGCGTGATCGTTGAAAAAAACTTGGAACTCAGGGAGCTGATGAGAATTGTGTCCTTGGCCTTGACACTTTTGCTCCACAGCATCAAGTATGTTTTGCACTGCGTGGAATGTGTTAGGCCCGACAGAGCAGCCTAAATCCGTGACTCGAAAGGCGTTCGTCGAAGAGATGATTTTGTTTTCGAGCTTTTCGAAAATTGCTTCCTTGATCAGTTCCTTGCCAGCTTCTATGGCTTTTCTCTACAGAAAAGAAAAAGAAGAGAAGCTTGAGTTATTTTCTCCTCGTCAACGTGAAACAAGCTTCCATTATGTGAGTGAAAATTATACTGCCCTCTAGTGTATCTTGTACGTCGAAATTTTTTTATTGTTAAATCTAGTGCATCTTGTACGTTAAAATTCTATTATCCATCAATCAAGTGAGTCAGGAATAGAGCTAGAAATTTTCTTTAGCGCAGCAACCTTAACCTCTAGACTTGAGGAAAAAAAATCATGATTCTTCTATAATTTCATTGCTTTTATTTTCTTCTCAAATTTCATTAAGCCAACTTGTAGACATTTTTCCAAATAATAAGCTTATTATACATATTATGTGAAAATTTTAACTAAACTACTTAATGTGATAAATTCAAGTTATGCAAGCGTCTTTTTTTTTTTTCGTCTGCACAAAACTTTAGTGGTGGGCAACTGCCCCTAGTGTGCCTCTGCTGCCTCCGTCCCTGAAGTGAGTACTATCTTTCCCAATGACATTATTGACATAGAATGTGGCACAATTTGTTTCTATGAAAACGATATGCATTGAAGTTTTTCTATCTTTCAAAGATAAAGTAAAAAAGATAATACTTCGATCCCCACCAGTTGAATAGTCAGAATTTTATATCCCTATTTAATGGCATGCACTGGTAATAATATAACACATTACACGTATCATTCGATAAAGATATAGGGCATAACACTGTGACAATTAATGTTGAAAAGTAAATTGCTTACTAATTTCAAGTTAGTAAATGATTTACTTATCTATTTTATCTTTGTTCTATTGAGTAGCTGTTTTATGTTGTGATAACTTGTGCTCATATGCCAAGTTTATGATCTTAGATCAGGTATCTTTTCAATGGCTCATATGCTCTGTTCTGCCATGTGTCAAAATCACATTGGCTCATGTAATTGAACGGTTATGATGGCTGATGTAAAAGGAAGGAATGAATATGAATGAAACGTTGCTCTCTGTTGTGTTGCAGAGTTGCAGTTGTGAAAACTTTGTCTCTCATTCTCTCTGTCTTTTCAGCTTCCTCTAAAATCCAATTCACATATATATCAGATTTCTAAGAAAACTTAACATGGTATCAGAGCTCAGGTTCTATCTGGAATCGGGGCGTAAGATCTGTGAGTGCTGTGCTCGGAAATCCAACGTGAAATTTCCGACTCAGTTTGTCGATTCAAGTCTCAAATGGCTGGATCTGGTGGTAGTGATCTTCGGGCTCCAATATTCAATGGTGACAACTATGAATTTTGGAAGATCTGAATGAGAACTATTTTCAAATCACATGGAATCTGGGATTTAGTTGAAAAGGGGTTTGAAATTTCAGAATCGAAGGATAAGAAGATTGGAGATGAAGGCTCATCGGAGTCGGAGAGAGTTTCTCTGAGCGACAAGCTAATGAAGGATGCTAAGGCACTGGGTATAATCCAAGGAGCTGTCTCGGATGACATCTTTCCCAGAATCTCAAACGAAGAGACCTCAAAGGGTGCTTGGGACATACTACATCAGGAATTTCATGGTGATAAGCAAGTGAGATCCATCAAGTTGCAGGGTCTACGCCGTGATTTTGAGTACACAAGGATGAGGGATGATGAAACTCTGTCTGTGTATCTCACTCGTCTTCTCGAGTTGGTAAATCAGATGAAGGGTTATGGGGAAGATTTACCCAGAGAACGATTAGTTCAGAAATTACTCATAAGCTTAACTAAGGAATTTGATCCTGTTTGTTATGTAATTGAACAAACTAAGGATATTGAAACTATAGAGGTACAAGAGGTGATTGCAGCTTTGAGAGGGTTTGCACAACGCCTTGATAGGCATGCTGAAAGTACCATTGAAAGAGCTTTCAGTACTCTGAATCTGAATTCGAAAGGAACCCAACCAAATCTCTCGTTTGGTAATTCTAAACCAAAGAAGGATTGGAAATCAAAGGGAAAGAAATGGGATCCTAAACCTCAGAATCTTGCTAATCGAGGTGGCAAATATGATCAAGGAGGAAAATCTGATCAGTCTAAGGGAAAATGCAAGCATTGTGATAAACTGCACTATGGTGAGTGCTGGTTTAAAGGGAAGCCGAAATGTCATGGATGCAATCGTTTCGGTCATTTCATCAAGGATTGTGATCAACCAAACAAGTCTGGAAAACTTGTAAACTATGCGAATCAGGTAACAGAATCTGCAACCATGTTTTATGCCTGCCATTCTGCTACTATTGGAAGAAGTATGAATATATGGTATGTAGATAGTGCATGTAGCAATCATATGACCTCTCATGAATCCTTGCTCATTGATGTTGATAAGAATGTGAGGTGTAGAGTTAAAATGGGCACTGGAGATTTAGTGCAGTCAATAGGCAAAGGCACATTGGTGATTGAGATGAAAGGTGTGACTAGGTATATTAAAGAAGTTATGATTGTACCTGGTTTGGATGAAAACTTATTGAGTGTAGGGCAGATGGTAGAACATGGATATTGGCTTGTGTTTGGTGATTACATGGTTGATATTTATGGAGATAGGCAGATGGAAGATCTAATTGCAAGTGTTCCCATGAAAAGAAACAGATGCTTTCCATTAAGTTTGGAATATGTTAATCCTCATATGGCTAATAGAGCAACTGTTGAAGAATCAGCTCAGTTGTGGCATAGAAGATATGGACATCTAAACTACTCTAGTTTGATGCTTCTACAAGAGAAGGAAATGGTGCAGGGCCTACCTAGACTACAAGTCTCTGAGCATGTTTGCTCTGGATGTGCTACAGGGAAGGGTCACAGGGAATCATTTGACAAGGGAAAAGTTTGGAGGACATCACAACCTCTAGAACTTATTCATTCTGATATATGCGGCCCAATGCAGATAACTACTCTAGGAGGCAACAAATTCTTTCTCACATTTATTGATGACCACACTAGGATGTGTTGGATATTTTTCTTGCAACACAAGTCTCAAGTCTTCAACATTTTCAAAAGGTTTAAATCCATGGTTCAGCTGCAGAGTGGTTATCAAATCAAGAAACTCAGAAGTGATAGGGGTGGAGAATATACCTCTCTAGAGTTTTCAAAGTTCTGTGAAGATATGGGATTAGAAAGGCAATTGACTGTTGCCTACTCTCCGCAACAAAATGGTGTTGCAGAGAGAAAGAATAGGACAATAATTGAAATGGCAAGAACTATGATGATTGAAACGAAGATTCCCTTTAAGTTTTGGGCTGAAGCTGTCAACACAGCTGTGTATCTGCAAAACTGATGTCCAACAAGTGCTCTGAACAACATAACTCCATTTGAGGCATTTAGTGGGAGGAAGCCGGGTGTCAAACATTTGAAGATATTTGGTTCCATGTGTTATATACACATTCCTTCACAGAAAAGACACAAACTGGAGCAAACTGGTGAGAAGGGAGTATTTGTTGGATATGGAAACTGTGAAAAAGGATATAGAATCTTCAACTTGAGAACTCAAAAGATTGAACTATCAAGAAGTGTAATCTTCGATGAGAAAGTAATATGGGACTGGGAAACAAATGAATCAGTTCAAGTTCCTAGTCCTTGGAATGATGAAATAAGTCCAAGGATATCTGAGTGTGATCCAGACTCAAGTGATTCACCTCAGTCAATGCAGTCTCCTCTGAGATCACAATCAACTGGAGACCTGCAAGCATCTCAAGAACCTGGTTCACTTGATTCTCCAGTTCCAATCTCTGAAAGTTATGATCATACTCCACAGAAATGGAAGAGTTTGAGTGAAGTATATGCTCAATGCAACATGAGCATCATTGAACCTGAAGATTTCAGTGAGGCAGTCAAAGATGATGCTTGGAAAAAGGCTATGACAGAAGAAATATTGATGATTGAAAAGAATTCCACATGGGAATTAGTTGACAGACCTAGTAGTAAACCTGTTGTGGGTGTGAAGTGGATATACAAAACAAAGTTGAATCTTGATGGCTCCATTCAAAAACACAAGGCAAGACTTGTAGCCAAAGGTTACACACAGAAACCAGGGATTGATTTTAATGAAACCTTTGCTCCAGTGGCAAGGTTAGATACTATTAGAACACTCATTGCACTAGCTGCACAGAAAGGTTGGAAACTGTGGCAATTAGATGTTAAATCAGCCTTCCTGAATGGTGTTCTTGAGGATGAGGTATATGTTGATCAACCTGATGGTTTTGTGATTAAAGGGGCAGAAGACAAGGTTTATAGACTGAGAAAGGCTCTCTATGGTCTAAAACAGGCACCAAGGGCCTGGTACAGTGAAATTGATACATATTTAATTCACTGTGGATTTCACAAAAGCTCAAGTGAAGCAACTTTATATGTGAGAAGCAAGGAAGGTGTTGGCATCTTGATCGTGTCAATCTATGTTGATGACATTGTGTACACAGGGAGCAATGCAGAAATGATGGAAGAATTCAAAGCTAAAATGATGTGCAAATATGAGATGTCAGATTTGGGTTTACTTCATCACTTCCTTGGAATGGGGGTAACTCAAACTGAAGGGAGTATATTTATACATTAGAAAAAATATGCTCTAACACTTTTGGATAAATTTGGGCTCAAAGATTGCAAACCAGTGAGCACTCCATTGGTTGCAACTGATAAATTGAGAAGAGAAGATGGAAGTGAACCTGCAGATGAGTGTGAATATAGGAAAATAGTTGGAAGTCTTCTGTATTTAACAGCAACTAGACCAGATATTATGTTCTCTGCTAGTGTACTTGCACGATTTATGCACAAGCCTACCAAGAAACATTATGGAGCTGCTAAACGAGTCCTAAGGTACATTCAAGGAACAATTGACTTTGGAATTGAATATTTGAATGGAAAATCTGTCTTGCTGATTGGATATTGCGATAGTGACTGGAGTGGATCTGAGGAGGATATGAAAAGCACCTCGGGTATGCTTTTTCATTTGGAAGTGGGGCATTCTCATGGGCTTCAGTCAAGCAGCACAGTGTAGCTCTTTCAACTGCAGAAGCAGAGTATGTTAGTGCAGTTGAAGCAACATCTCAGGCCATTTGGCTTAGGTTTGTGCTTAAGGACTTTGGAGAAGAGCAAGCTGCAGCAACATCACTATTCTGTGATAACACTTCAGCTATAGCTATGTCCAAGAATCCTGTGTTTCATCAAAGAACCAAGCACATTGGCAGGAAGTTTCACTTTATTCGAGATGCAATTCAAGAAGGTACCATTGATCTGATTTACTGCAAGAGTGAAGAGCAAATTGCAGACATCTTTACCAAGGCTCTTCCCAAAGACAGATTCAACAAATTGAGAAGTTTACTGGGTGTGAAATCAGTTAACAATTTAGAAGGGAGTGTTGAAAAGTAAATTGCTTACTAATTTCAAGTTAGTAAATGATTTACTTATCTATTTTATCTTTGTTCTATTGAGTAGCTGTTTTATGTTGTGATAACTTGTGCTCATATGCCAAGTTTATGATCTTAGATCAGGTATCTTTTCAATGGCTCATATGCTCTGTTCTGCCATGTGTCAAAATCACATTGGCTCATGTAATTGAACGGTTATGATGGCTGATGTAAAAGGAAGGAATGAATATGAATGAAACGTTGCTCTCTGTTGTGTTGCAGAGTTGCAGTTGTGAAAACTTTGTCTCTCATTCTCTCTGTCTTTTCAGCTTCCTCTAAAATCCAATTCACATATATATCAGATTTCTAAGAAAACTTAACAATTAACACACCTGAAATGCTGAGTTTTTGCTGTAGCTGTAGAGGCTATCTCCACCGTTCATCGGATACGCCACCAATTCTGCCATTTCTCTCTCTCTCTCTGTCTTATCTTGTGGATCAATCGTTGATCCTCTCCTGATCAAGTCCCCTATTTATACCACTCGGAAAATTTTGACCAGTAAAAAGAAAGAACAAAAGTGTAATTTTTTAATGAAAATTAATTAAGACATTGATAGACTAAAATGAGCACATGCATGCATCACCTTTAGTCGTCAAAATTTACCCGAAATTAAAACAACCAATCACTAAACTACAATAATTTACAAAATCATATATTACATCTGAACATTTGAAAATGGTCATAAATTTAAGCATGCATATAGCCATTACGTGGTCAAATTTGGTCAAAGGGAATAAAATGTTGGCACGACAAGTCTAGAAAACTTTTATATGTCGTCATCGCGTGCGTCATGGATGTTGTTGCTCAAACTTGTCAAATCTAAGCCAAATTGTATGGACTGTTATTCGTCCGTCGGAGCGTTATTCGTCCGTCGGAGCGTTAAGATGCTGCCTACAACAAACTGTGCTGCCACCTGAGTTACTTAAGAATCGGCGGCGCGGAGCGTTATTCGTCCGTCGTTTGTCGTTCGAAGGGGATACTCAGGTAGGCTGATCCAAAGGTGACGCTCAGGGAGGTTGATCTGAATGGGCGCTATGGAAGAGGATTGTGCGTTCTTAGCTCAAGCAAAACTCGTGTCACACGTAACGGTAAAGAATTTCTGTTATTGTAGACTTAATTTGTGCAAAACACGAATCCCAACTTAAATCAACATATAACAACAAGGACTTATGTCCAATTACTAATAATTTGGCAAGAATTCAAATGTCACGTATTAATTCTTACTCTATTTCTAATTTAAGTATGAAATTTGCTAAATTAATCAAACTATATCAAAATAATTTGTATCACTTGACTTATCTTCTCCAATACTTTATACCTATATATATATATATATATATATATATATATCCTATATAGATGTTTTCTTTAATAAAAAAATTTAGATGTTTGAGGAAACAATGGTTGCAACTCTCTCAGCAAGTATTGTTGACACCTAAGTATGTGAGAACGCATAACTTGTATGTGCAAATAAACGTTTTTTTTTCGGGAGAAGTCCCTGATTTTGTTTACCTGATACTTGACCGTCAACAATTTCTTTTTCTTTTTTTTTCACTCGAACGGTTCAAGGCTACGGAGAAATGCTCATTTACCTGACTTGATTTCATTTGAGTTTATTTGAGTTTTTCAGAGTTTAGATATAGGCAAGAGATGCTTTTGTCGTATTAAATAAGAACTAGACTTTGTATGTGCTCTTTTTCAGTACTCGGGTCGGGGTATTTCGATTTCCTTACGAAAGGGTTATAACCAGTTAGTTGCTCTCGATCTATTTAAATTTTGTATTAATGAGTTGCAATTTTTGTTGGTTCTAAAGGGACGAAGATAATCTGCAATACGACTAGAGATATATCTCGGTGAGACAACAAATTTTTTCGAACGAAAGGATTCACCATTATTACTTGCCGGTCTCGTGTAGCATGTTGCAGTTTAGTGCTACTTTCACAACCCAACACATAGTTGAACGGAATGTGATAGTTTCATAAAAAGTCGATGACTAGTTCACGAATTTTTCGTTCAATACTTATGCAACTATCTCATTCTTTTTTTGTATAAATTGAATTTATCTTCTCCAATGCTTTATTTGTTGCAAATCAATTCTCTCTATATGAACCCAAACAGATACCTAAATTATATCTCTCTGTATATGTTTGTCAATCAAAGATATTTGAGGAAACTAACCGTTGTAACTCTGTGCAAGTATTTTTGAGATCTACTAGACAATCTAAATGTTAAAAGTTACCATAAACTTTTCTTGGGGTGCAAAAGTGAAATTGTTAGGATGCCACGTGTCAGCATCATATTAATAGTATATGTTGTATAAATAGGCAGATTAGGGAGGAAAAGCGTTGTTGATTTTATAATAGTTGTAATAGAGATCTTCTCTGTAACACAAGTTGTTGTGCAATTGAGAAAGAAGCGGGGTTGGGTTATAGCATTGGTATCAGCCAATTGTTTGATTTCTCTCAATCATTTCCTCGTTGTATGACGCGTCTCGCTTCGTGTAAGGCTATGGAATCTCGCGTCCCAAAGCTGGGAGTCATGTTCGCTGAACGAAGTCAAGAGCAGTCAAAACCTAATCTTGAGCAACTGCAGTTGCTTATGGCGAGAGGTGGTGGTGGATTGGTCATGCAATTTTCGAAGCCAACCCATGCAGATTCTCATTTCCAGGAGGGGATGTCATGGTAGGAACGTTTTGTCGGAAAAAAAAAAAGGAAAACTAATGAAAAGGGTTTGAAAACTTTGAGTTTTAATGATAAGGACAAAATAAAGGGTAAAGTGAATAGTATCATGATTGACTTTTTAGTGTAAAAATGTGGTTTTTCGTTAAAGTGAACAGTACCGAAAGCTTTTCGTTAAAGTTCCAAAAAAAAAAAAAGTAAGAGCCCACTTACCTGTTATAAGAGTAGAGGTGACAAAGTGTAATTCTAAATTTTTTAAATTTTATTGAGAAAAATATAATTTTGTATATGAGTGCACTCTAACATCTTCGATGCATTAGTGGAACTCGAACTTTATAACGACAATTAGATTAGAGTCGTTTTTTTTTTTTTTTTTTGGCAAAATATTATAACAAATTAACAATATAACCTTCTTTTTTTCTTTTGACACAATCATTTGGAACTCTACCATTTTATCTTACTTTTCTTTCTAGAGTGAACATTTCTCTTTTCACTATTTATTTGTTTAATAAACGATATTATCTACACTAAAGAGGAGGGAATGTGCACTCTACCATTTTATCTTACTTTTCTTTCTAGAGTGAACATTTCTCTTTTCACTATTTATTTGTTTAATAAACGATATTATCTACACTAAGGAGGAGGGAATGGGCTTAGCTTCATTATAGGCTAGCAATAATGTGATTCAAATTTGCCTTTAACAAGAATCGAACCTAAGACCTCTCACTTACAAGTGAAGAGAAATACCATTAGACCGTAGTACTAAGTAACTTCTCCTTTCACTTTTTGTTTCTTAGTAATAATCCATGTTGATTGAGAGGTTACGCATATGTGGTACACTAAAATGCAACACATCAAACTAATATATATGATAATGGTCAACGGAAAAATAAATAGCAAGTGAAGATTCAATACAAATTTTTGTTCTACAAATTTAAATAAGCAAAATGTGAGGTAGTCATAATAAAACGCCAAGCATAACAAATTAACAACATAACCATTTTTTTTTACAGAATCATTTGGAACTCTACCATTTTATCTTGGTTTTCTTTCTAGAGTAGAATATTTCTTTTTTCACTATTTATATTTTTTAATAAACGATATTATCTCTTGCTTTTCTTTCTAGAGTAAAACATTTCTCTTTTCACTATTTATTTTTATTTTTTTAATAAACGATATTATCTACTCTAAGGGGAATGGAGTGTGCTTAGCTTCACAATGGACTAGCAATAATGTGGTTCAAATTTGCATTTGGCAATAATTGAATCTAAGACCTCTCACTTATAAGTGAAGAGGAATATCACTAGACCGTTAGTACTAAGTGACTTCCCTTTTCACTTTTTGATTCTTAGTTTTGATCCATGTTGTTTGAGAGGTTAAGCATATGTGGTACACTAAAATGCAACACATCAAACTATTATATATATGATAATGGTCGACGGAAAAATAAATAGCAGGTGAAGATTCGATACAAACTTTTGTTCTACAAATTTAAATAAGCAAAATGTCCGGTAGTCATAATAAAACGCCAAGCATAATAATGAGCAAAGAAAATACAGCTATAGGTTCATAAATTATAACATTCACAACAGCACATTCAAATCAAATTTCCTTGCGTTTTAGCGCAACAAAAAACTGGATTGTTCTCCCTGACTCAATCATAAACCGTTGCTCTTCAAACTTCTTACTGTACAAGTCGAAAAGCTCGTCTAGGATTTCTTCTCCGAAATGCTGCTTGATGAGTCCCTCCAAGATTGCCCTCAGATGAGATGCAAAGTTTGCCAAGACACTGTCATCTACGTTCATGTGAGGCAAATGTTCCATTCTCTCTATGCTAAAACATCCGTTTTGCTCTACAACGGCTTCCAGTTCTTGAGCAGACGTGAAATACATAGGTACATTGAAAGAATCTACTCTCTCTTCCAGAATAACACCCTGCATTGAGGAAGAACATCAACATATAGCGCAACTCAACAAAGAAAAATCATGAACTCAAATACGTGACATAAAATTCTCAAATTTCTTTCACCTAGTATTACCTTTCTAACCATTTCCATTAGGCAAGCTCCTAAAAGTTGGAAGGTCGCACTTGCCAAATGAGGGGTACCATTGGGGCGGCCTGGAACGATGAGTACCATCAGTCCTCCGCGCACAATCTCTTGTGCCCTGGCATTCAGAAAGCACTCCATGTCCTCAGCATGTTGAGCTTCGTAAGCCCTTACTACTTCATCGGTTGAATTTGAGTATTCGATTCTCCCTTTGTTCCAAGCAGGACTGTATCTGTCCGCTACATCTTTTGGCACTCTAGAAAGCCAATGAACTGTGAAAGAAGAGTAGAAAAAATGAATTGAAGCGTTAGGAAATATGCGACCATGGAAAGAACCAGGCACGCCGGCTGCATAGTATCGCCTGTTGCGAGGGAGGGATTTGAAGAGCGTGTTAAAATCGTTCGCAGTGTGATCATTGAAGAAAACTTGAAATTCGGGGAATTGGGAATTCATCATATTAGATTGATACTTGAGCTGCACGGCCTCGAGTATGGTTTCAACCACAGAAAATGTGTTAGGCCCAACGGAGCAACCCAAATCCGCAATCCGAAAGGTGTTGGAAGATCGAAAAATTTCTATGTCAAGCTTTTCTGCAATTTCCTTGACTGTAAGTTGTTTGGCAAAATCCACATATTTTCCCTACAAATAGAGACTGAGCATGTTAATTTTATTTTAAGGGATTCATAATTTCCCTAATCCATCTGATTAGCAGTCACTAATTACAAATAGATTTGTAGATGTAGGAGTAAATTAGTTTCGGTTTGGACTGCAATTCACACAACCAACAAAATGTACAGATAGTTTTCGTCACATATTATTTGTGTTTAATTTTAGGAGGGTGTATTCAATTGAGAATTTGAGAGATTTTAATGGATTTATAAATCCATGGATTTTTATGGAGTTTAATTGATTTGTAGAGATTCCATGTAAAATTTTGATTCAATTCCCTCGAAATCTCTTGGGGGGAGGTGAGATTTGTGGATGCTCAAAATACACTACGAAATCTCTCCAATTCCCTCTAATTCCTCAACTTTCTCAAATTCTTTAAAATCAAATTCTAATTGAATACACCTGGAATGTTATAAACTTCTTTAAAATTCTAATTGAATACACCCGGATTTCTAAGGATTTTCATAAACTATCTTAAAATCTTGATTGAATACACATTGAATTTCAGAGAATCACTTAAATTCCTGATTGAATACCCTTAGATTCATTAAAAGAATTAAAATCCCTCAAAATCCTAATTGAATACACCCCCCTTAAATAAGAAAAGTCAAATAATTTCTGACTGTACGATGTACTGATGTGAGGATCCCTAGGATCCTCACAATTTGGATCCGGATGGGATCCAAATCCTTTTCAAACCTCCTACATTTTCTTTAATATAGAAACAACTTTATGTCAAAAATCCCACATCAGTTAGAGAAAGAAACAAATAAGAGTTTAGATATCTCAATCTCATTTCAACTAATATCGAGACTTTTGGTGATAAAATTGCACACTTGACTAATTATGCAGATGGTAATTATCAAATTAAGGACAATATCTATCTTGTTGAAAGTGGGCCGTATTGCTTGTCTCTCTAATAATTCTACACTTTATAAGATAAACTTCAACATCACATTCATACACACTATAAAATAAACGCCGTCTTAATATCGTAGAACTCTTTTTTATATAAATATAAATATTTCATGAATGGAATTCCAAGATTAAGACTTTCTACGAAAAGATTAAATCTTTGGCTAGTCACATTAAATTTCTACAAATTTTTTTTACTATGGACTGACCAACCCCATCTCTCCATCTATTTCACTTACAATAAAAGTAAAAATAAAAATAGTAAAAAAGAACCTGGACAGTGGAGTTGTTGGCGTAGCTGTTGGGTCCATCTCCGCCGTTCATTGGAAATGCTTCGCAAAATTCACTGCTGTCTTGTGCTGCTGCCATCTCTCTCTCTCTCTCTCTCTCTCTGTCTGTCTCTGCTCCAAACTTGTAAAGTGAAAAGATGGTCGTTTTCTTGTTCTTTTGACAGTGACAGATCCAATTCGCAAGATCTAAGGCTTTCCTCCTATCCTCCTACTCTCTCCTCTTCTCTTCATCTGAGCCGTTCGGATTTATTTGATGTAATCCAACGGGTCTCTAAATAGCCACTTCACCTTCTGGACCAAATACTCTAATTCCTCTAATACCCTTATATTTTTATCTTGTTTTTAAACAATCAACTTCTAATATGTTTGTCCTTTGGCAAGTTTTTCTAATGGTAGAAAGTTTAGATAGCAACATGAAATTTTTTGAGTGTCAAGTAATAATTCTCTTTTCTTTTACATTAATTGTTTCTCATCTTCTTTTTTTTTTTGTTTTTTTTATGTCCTGTTTTTTGTCAAACTTAGTTATAGTTATTTCCATTAAATAAAAAACTAGTACAAAGAAAAGATGGTCGAAAAGACAACCCACAATCTATTACAAGCCCAACATGAAAAATATTGCAAAAGAAAGGCCTAAAAGGAGCCAACTGAAAAATAACAATAAAATCCTAAAATCAGAGAGGAAACCAGCATCCACCACCAAGTCAAATGTGCCTCCAACGCAAGGCCACCACCAACGAAAAATGGAAGTGAGCGAGTGCACAGTGAACGCTCCCATAATCCTACCGAAGAGTGCAAATAGCATTTTAACATCCACCCAACACCCAAGCGCATGGCCAAGGAAAAGCACCCGGATTGAATAGCAAAGGGTGGTGGTTGAGGACGCATGATGGAAATTAGCATCAAAGCAAGAGAAAGGCGTGAAAGCCCATATCTAAGACAAGCTTAGATGAATTGGGACAAAGCTCAAGGAAATCTGAAGCACATATCAAAAGTAAGGAAAGGCATAAACTAAAAGGGAAACAGAGAAGGAAGAGAAGTTGGAGTTGGAAAGGAAGGCTGGAAGGGCCATCGACCACACCCAAAAGTAGGAGTTGGCGGCAAAGAGAGTTAGGGTTTTTATGATTTTAGTGAGAGGGAAAAGGGCGAGAGTCATCAACAACCATGTCACATGGTTTACAAAATTTAGTCTAAGTAATTGGTCTCCCTAGTATTACCCGAACTTTGGGATAGAAAAAAAGGGCCACACCTAACTAAACTCAAATCAAGACATTAAGGTACAGCAAATCTAAATCACATTCAAGGAAGGAAAATTGCTTGTAATTTGTTCTTCCTTCAAAATATCGCCTTGATCTAGGAAAGCAACTCAAAAGATAAAGAAGTGTCGTTAATTTCTTCGTTCTAATAAGTAAAGTGTAGAGTTCATGAGAATGAACCTGGCAAGTAGAGTTCATGGCATAGTTGTCCCAACCATCTCCGCCTTTCATCGGAAAACCTTCACAGAACTTGCTAGCTTCCTCTTCTGCTGCCATCTATCTCTCTCTCTGTGTGTGTGTAATTTATATGTACTGGTGAGTGTGACGGATGAGAAGCTGCTATACGTGACATTAATCCATGCATTCAAGGTAAAAAGCTTTAACTATGCGACACATGAACTTCATGCATAGTGTAAGTCGGAGAAAAAGCTAAAAGTGCTCATTGGTGAAACACCCCAACCCCATTTATTTTAAAATAATTGTTTGGACCTAAATTGGTGAGCCAAAGGGCCCACCCCTTTTATTTTGTCCCCCGGTCTATCTCATCTTTGCCCTTCCCTGTGTTCTCCCCTTTATTTCTCTCTCGAAATCTTCTCTTCCTCACTCCCCGATCTCTCACCTTTCGACCCACACCTGAGAACACCCACACCTGCAACTACTCTACTCGAGAACATCATCATCGAGCATTGCTCTGGTCTCTCTTCCGTCGCAGCGTGATTGGTGAAAGCAGAGAAAATGACCTTCGGCGAGTTCCTCGTTGCTTCGACGATAGGTAAGCCTCGGGACTTCTCTCTCTATCTATGTACTCTATATCCCTCTGTCACTTGAAAACATTCTCATCCCTCCCTCTTTCTTTTGCACCGTGATTACACACACCCACAGCTGCTCGAGGACATCACTATCATCTCGTCGTCCCTTTCTCTCTCAACGTGCGAGGCTTGACGGAGCCCAGGAAAACCCAGCGAACCCGTGGGCACCCAAACCCGAATTTTGAACACCACCGGCCGTTCCAAGGTAAACCAAGGGTATAACCTCACTCCCCTCTCTTTTCTCTTTAATTTAATGCATAAATAAGAGCTTAGGGTGTAGTTGGTCGGAGCTGTAGAAGCTCCGGTGAGCACCAGGCCTAAGGGTCTTTTCCTTTTATTTGGGGCTTAAAGCCCGGTTTTTGGTAACTAGGCCCGCGGGCCGTGCCTTGTGGGTGTGTTTGGGCTGTGTGTGTTGTGTGGTGTGTCCGTGTGTGTGTATGTATATTTAGTGTGTGTGTGTGTGTGTATGTATGATTGTGTATGTGCGTATGTGTATATGTATGCACGTGTGTGCGTGTTACCGTGTGTGTGTGCATGTGTTGTGCACGTGTGTGGTATGTTGTGTGTGTGTGTAAGTGTGCATGTGTGCTATGCACGTGTACATGTGTGTTGTGCAGCATGTGTGTGTGTTGTGTGTGGGTTTGGGATTAAGCCCAAACTACCCTTTTTATTTCTAGGCCTATCTAAAACCAAAACCCAATATATCATAATCCTATTTAACCTAAACCCTAATCCGGATTCAAGCCTCAAACCCATTTGACCTAGTTTGACCGTTGACCCCCGGTCAACGTTGACTTTTTGGGTTTTCGTCCAAGACCCTTCTTAGGGTAATTCGACGTCCTGAACCCATTTTCAATGTCCGTTTTCCCAAATTCAATCGTTTGACTAAATGTGCTATTTATGTGCTTAGGGGCAATTATTGTGACGCTTCTGTCTTCGCTAGTGACGCAGCTTTTGACGGCTAAGTATTGTGAGTGGACCCCTTCTAAAATTACATGATTTTATAGTTTAATTACATAAATGAATAGCATGCTTACGAGTTTATGATTTGATTTTATGTTAAGCCTGTTTATTAAATATATTGATTTCGTCTCGTGTTTTTGGTGAGGAATTAATTATTGGCCTATTTTGAGCTATATTTTAATATATAGTATTTTCTATAAAAACCATAAACTGGTAGACTATCTGATGGATGACGATAGGATGCTAGAACATGTTTTCGAAACCCCTTTTTATAGTATAGACAATAGATGACTTTATACTATAAAGTGGTTATTTATGAGAGGCGTAACTATTTGTGCGTACCTAGTGGACACTATGCCGCCTGGGGCGAGGATCTGGTGTTGGCAGATAAGCCGAGAGAAATAATCCCTAGCTACGGGCTGAGGGACATGGAGCAGGCATTGGGCCAGGAGTTGGTAATCTCTGACTACGGGCGCAGAGACCACAGAGCAGGCATTGGGCCGGGAGTTATATTTATTCAATGATCCTTCTAGCATCATACCACGCTTACGAGACGATTTATGGGACGTTTACTGTTTTGATTTCTGCGATATGACTTTTGAGATATTTTGGCATGCTAGAGTTTCAGAAAAACCTATCACTTATTATGTTAATAGTTTTCATTATATATAAACCTAGGGGTTAGTATGTTCATAACTGTTTTTGTATTATGTATATATATGAACTTGGTCCACTCACCCTTGTTTTGCGCCCCCTTTCAGGATTTAGAATCTAGGCATACGATCCCGACATCAACGTTTTCGCATTGGCATATTCGAGTCCTCTCGGTGTAGGACCCTCATCTTTTTATTTATTCAATTTTATATTAATTCTTTTAGAACTCTAGTTAGTTGTATGCTCTGAGCACGTTCCTAAATTTCTAATTCATTGTATTTTTAAATTCATAACCTTTATTTATTTCTTATTCTTAGCTTTTGTATCAATTAATGGTTTTCGTCACCCTCGGGTGTCGGCCAGCACGTGTCTATCCTGGTATTCGGGAATATCAGGGTCGGGGCGTGTCACTTGGTGTAAGAAGCGCTTTCTGAAGAAGCATTTGTGAGATGCTTTTTTTGGTGAAGCAGTTAGGTAGATTTTCAGTGTGTTTGCTCCCTAAATCCGCCATGGTGCCTTGCGGGTAAGCCGATGATTTACTTCACATACGAGATTGGTGGGTGCGGGCGTGCCACTACTAGATGCCGCTAGTAGATGGGATTTAAATGATTGAGGTTGCGCCTTTTGACTTCAAATCAAGAGATTGTGCCTATTTGAGTGGGAGTTGCTCAAATCAAGGTTCTTTCTTTGCCTTAAAAATAAGGACTTTACTTATATGGAGAGGTAGAACAATATGTAAATGACAAAGGAAAGTGAATGACTAATATTGTAGATTGCTTGTAATTTATATGACTGGAAATTAGTACATAAAAGCTACAAATGAGATCGATACCGCAAGTGAGCAGCAAAGCTAATAAACTAGATAAAAGAAGGTTTTTGGCCAATTTGGTTTGAGCAGAGTTTGTGCTTGTATTTGTTTGGTTGTTTGAGTGTCTATAATCCTTGTGTTTGGGCTCCTTTAAATAGAGATCTGGAGGAAACCCCCTGCTGAAGACACTGCATCTGCCCGAAAGAAACTTGGGCAGTTTGTATTTCATTTGCCAACTTGCATGGAGAAATAATATTAAAAGGGAAACTTGCATCTCTACCACATACTTTCATCACATGTTTTCCCACTTGTAATAAACTAACATTTAAAAGAAGCAAGTTGGCTCTTTCACATGTTCCTTGTTCGAAAGCTCTCATGGTGCATTCTCATCCACTTGCATGAAAAAACATGCATTTGTCTTTGATTAAACAACTTTCTTGGCAAACCTCCACCACCAAAACAAATGGGAAAAACAATATTATAATGTCAAACCCATCCACTTGCAACCAAATATCTTTCCAATTTAGCTTTCTTGCACATTAATCCTTCAAATACCATATTTTACCCAAATTGCCCAAATAAGTAAAAATAGGTATATTTTGAGTGTAAACACAGTGAAAGGTTCAACGTGTTTGTATGAAATTAGGAAATTGAAGAAACGGTCGTGAACAGACGTGTTTCCTACAAAATCACCCCATGAAAGACAGAACAGTAGAAACGCTTATGAAGATTACTACAGGAATTGAAAAACAGAACGGTGGAAACTACATTTAGAAGCTAATGGGAAGATTATCCCATGATTCCAAACATAATATAAGTTCCAATCTCTAAGCCTTGCGTTTAAGCACAACGAGAAAGCTTATCGACTTTCCTGCATCAAAGATTGAGGATTGCTCTTCAATTTTCTTGCGGTATAAGTCAAAGACCTCGTCTAAGATTTCTTCTCCGAAATGTTGTTTGATGACTCCTTCCATTGCAGCTCTCATGTGAGTTGCAAGCAGTTTGGCTTTAGAGACATTGTCCGGGGGCACGAAAGCAGGTAAGTTCTCTATTCTCTCCATGCTAAAACATCCATTTCGTCCTACCACAGCTTCCACTTCTCCGGGAGACATGCAGTACATAGGTACGTTAAAAGAGTCTACTTTCTCCTCATCAACTATTCCCTGCATTAAACAAAAAACGCACAATTATTGTAAAATCGGATACAAAGTTCTCTTCCGTTTCTGATTTATAACATATTAGACTGTTTACGCGATTGCGTATTTGTGTACCTTTCTAACCAAGTCAACGAGGCAAGATCCTAAAATTTGGAAGGTCATATTTGCCTGAGAAAGAGAATGAGGGGTACCATCAGGGCGGCCTACGATGATAAGTACCATCAGTCCTCCGTACACAATCTCTTGTGCCCTGACATTTAAGAAGCACTCCATGTCCTCGGCGTATTGAGCTTCATAAGCCTTTAGTACTTCATCGGTCGAATTTGAGTAATGAATTCGTCCTTTGTTCCACGCCATACTGTTTCTGTCCGCTACTTCTTTTGGCACTCTAGAAAGCCAGTGATTGGCATATGAGGAGTGAACAACTTGTACAGAAGCATTAGGAAATAGGCGACCGTAGAAAGAGCCAGGCACGCCCACTGCACAGTATCGTCTGTTCTGAGGGAGGGATTTGAAGAGCGTATTAAAATCATTCGGAGTATTGTCATTAAAAACGACTTGAAATTCTGGGATTTGAGCATTCAGCCCTTGGGTTTGGCACTTGTGCTCCACGGCTTCGAGTATGTTTTGGACAGAATAAAATGTGTTAGGACCAACAGAGCAACCCAAATCTGCAATGGTAAAGGTTTTGGACGATGATAAGATTTCGATATCGAAGTTTTCTGCAATTGCCTTGCTTAGAAGTTCTTTGGTAGCATCCACAACTCCTCTCTGCACAACAGAAGATTACTTTTATACATACATAAATACACACGCATACACACATAGATACAATCTAAGAATGCTATAAAAGAACCTGGAACGTTGAGTTTTTCGCATAGCCATCGGAGCCATCTCCACCTTTCATTGAAAATGCTTCTGAGAATGTGCTGGCTTCCGGTGCTGCCATCTCTCTCTCTCTCTCTCTCTGTGTTTTCTTGGAGGGGAGATGTTGTTTTGGTATATTTGTATTGCATCATCACTGCTACTTGACACCAATCAAAGACAGCAAAACTAATTAAGAAATGGAGAAGAAAGTACAACTGCAAAAGTCCATGGTGGTGATGCAATTTCAGACCAACTATTCAACTTTTTCTATGTTTTTTTGTTGTTGTTAAAGACTTTTATGCATAAAATCGAATAATATCTTATCTATGGTATATTTAGCAATTGAAAAATTCCTGGATGGAATTGCGTCTCCGTCCCTGGACTGCTTCTCCATACTCATACCACGTGGACTTACCTACAACAGGTACGTCACAGTGGTTGTATCCCAAACAAGGTATTAAATATCGATGATATCGGAAATATTGGTAGTTCAAAAACACGGAAATTTCTATGGAAATATCGGGATATTATCGATATCGATAAAAATTGAATAAAAACCATGGAAATTGTAAGAAAAACTTGGAAATTTTTATTGAAACTTTGCAGAATGTTTATTTAGTCAATTATCTATTAGTTTATCACAAAAAAATTAGAAGGAAATGCATTGCATGATGGATTTAACTGATTTAAGTTGATTATACAGCGAGCTGGCAAACATTATGAGTGTAGAAAATATGTAGTAATTAATGAAAGAAATTTAAACACACCATAATCATTTATATATAATGAATTAGTATAATATTTTACATTTTATACATTGCATGGTAAGATACATGAGTGACTTAGTACCACATAGAGTTTCTATGAGGTTCAAAATTTTGACTATCTTCATCATCTCTATGTGTATAGTAAGTGTATTGTGAAGAGTAGTCATCAAATGATAAATCCCCAAAATAATTTTGCATGTAATTGTCAACATGCCACCCATATGGATCCGAGATTGGTTGATGTTGTCCATAAGCAAAATCATTTGAAGATTGAGTCTCAGATTCTTTCCATGAATCGCTCGATTCCATCCCAACAGGAATGGGATATAAAGGGTAGGGAAATGGTTGGTTATGAGTATAACCATAGTTACTACTTCCCACTCCAACAGAGTCCGACGTTATAGATAACAAGTCATCTTCTTGACTTGACAAAGTCCCCTTGCCTCTTTCTCTACAAGTATAGTCCTTCTCTATGACACTAATTCCTAGTCCTGCCCGCCTACTGCCATGGTCCTCATCCTGTGTTGCATGCGTGAAGTTTGCCTCACCAGTGAAGGGGCTCATAAATCCGGGAGGTGGTCCAACATATTGAAGACTAAACCTCACGATGGAACAAAATGGAAGACATTTCCAATAGCTTCAAAAAGCAGGGTGAATATATTGAAGACCAAACCTCACGATCACTGACACGTGGGCTGGATATTTTGAAAGCAGGTTTGGATTTTGTTTTCTTCTCTCGGATAACACACACACACACACACACACACACCCCACTTCCACACACACACACACGCATAGACCACTTCATTCTCCCTCATTCCTCTCCTCATTCATCTCCGGTTCTCCCCCCATCTCTTTTCTGCAAGTCTTCTTCCCAGAGCAGACAGACACACACACACCCCACTTCCCCGTGTTTCCCCCTTCCCCAATCCCTCGAACCTTCTCCCTCATTCATGTCCTTGTTTCTTCTCCCCCGGAGCGCAGACCACCACACCCACACCCGCCGAGCACCACAGTGGCGCACACTCCGGAGAGCACCATCACCACCTGTGGACCGTTCCTCTTCCCTTTCTCACCTCCCGGTGACCACCATCAGGCAAGGGGATCCATCAAACAGTTTGATTCAAACTCGAGCGGGTTTTGGGATCCGGAGAAAATGGATTTTTCATTTCCGACAACGGAGGCGCAGATCTTGGGTCTGAGCCTGAATTGTAGAGAAAGATCTGGGCAGCTGCAACAACGCAGCCTCGACTACATTTTTGACGGCGGAGCCACGACGATTGTTTCGATAATATCGAATATATCGCGATATTTTGACGACAATTAGGGGGATACGTGGGAAAATATCGGTCTCTCTGAAAAACGATAATATCGGCGATATTTTGCCGATATTTTAGTCATTGATCCCAAATCATTAACACGGATTCATGTGCAAAAGTCAATACGTGACATGAACTTCATGCATAGAATGCACAGGGATGTTAAAAGTCGAAAGTTCTAGAGGAGATCAATGTCTAGCATTAACTGAAGCATAACTTTTGATTGGCTTATCAATGCGTTGCGGATGTGATAGATGATTCACTGTAATCGGAAAGTCTTTTGACAGCTTGACGAATGCCACAAAAGTGTGTTCAAATCAATTTTTCGTGCGCTTAAGAACAACAGGAAGGTTAATTGCCTTCCCAGACTCAAAGATGGATGGTTGCTCTTCGATTCTCTTGCGATACAAGTCAAAGAGTTCGTCTAAGATTTTGTCTCCAAATTGTTGCTTCACGAGTCCCTCAGTGGCAGCTCTAACATGAGATGCAAGTAACTGGCTAATTTTAGTAAATTGTCAAGTGCTGGGACACGACGTAAGTTTTCCATTCTCTCTGAGTCTCTGATAAAACAACCATTTCTCTCCACAGCAGCTTCGAGTTCTTGGGGAGACATGTAATACAAAGGTAGATTAAAAGAAGGGGATCTACTTTTTCTTCCCCAACTACTCCCTGCATAAAGGAAAAACACATAGAAGTCATTCCGTCGGATACATTATGGTGTTATATAATCAATCTTAGATCAGGGGGTCATTTTCTTACCTTCCTAGCCAAGTCCATGGGGCAAAACCTGAGAAGTTGATGAGCCTGGTTTAACGAAGAAAGTGTACGAGGGGTATCATTCGGGCGGCCTGGAATGATAAGCACCATCAATCCTCCATTCACAATCTCTTGTGCCCTGGCATGCAGGAAGCATTCTATGTCCTCAGTATGTTGAGCTTCATAAGCCCTTACGACTTCATCAGTGGAATTAGAATAAAAGATTTGTCCTTTTTTCACTCTTCATAAGAAGAGTGAACAAAGTGAATGGAAGCATTGGGATATATATGAACCTAGAAAGATCGGGTACGCCTGCAGCATAGTATTGCCGGTTCAGAGGGAGGGATTGGAAGAGCATGTTAAAATCATTTGGAGTGTGACCATTGGAGAAAATTAATAGAATACCATCAATTATATTTAGAGGCAAAGGTTTACAAACATCATTTAAACAAGAGCATCGATTTCTTCGTTCACAAGGCGAATCCAACAAATTTTTAAGGCAAAGGAAGTTTAACTGTAGCTTGACAAATACCAAACTTCATCGCATCAATTTGCCTTCCGCTTAAGAACGGCCACAAAGTTAATTGCAGTTGAAGTCCCCGCTGTAAGGATAGAGGGTTGTTCTTCAAGTTTCTTAAGGTACAAGTCAAAGAGCTCATCCAAGATTTCTTCTCTGAAATGCTGCTTGATGACTCCCTCAAAGGCAGCTCTTACGTGTGATGCGAGTTGGGTTAAAGGGACAGTGCGAGGAATCGGCACTTGAGGTAATGTTTCCAACTTCTCTAGGTTAAAAAGTTCATTTCTTTCTACAGAAGCTTCCAGTTCTTGGGGAGTCATGGCGTACAGAGGTATGTTATATGCATCTACTTCCTCTTCACTCACTACTCCCTGCACACATAGCAGCGATAAAGGAAATGTCTTTCGCAATTCTACGCAGCGCAATAATTGAAATATCATTTTTTCTTGTTGTTGCTTGTTAAGTTATATAGAAGTTATTTCATATGACAACACATATCATTGCTTACCTTTCTAGCCATGTCCATGAGGCAAGACCCTATAAGTTGAAAGGTCACATGTCCCATTGAATTTGAATGAAGGAGAGTATTGGGGTTGCCTGGAATGATGAGTACCATCAATCCTCCTTCTGCAATCTCTTGTGCCCTGGCATTTAGAAAGCACTCCATGTCCTCAGCGTGTTGAGCTTCGTAAGCCTTTAAGACTTCATCAGTGGAATCTGAGTAATGGATTCTTCCTTTGTTCCATGCCGGACTATTTTTGTCCACTACCTCTTTTGGTACTCTAGAAAGCCACTGAAGGGCATAAGATGAGTGAAAAAAGTTAATAGAACCATTAGGAAATAGGCGGCCGTAGAAAGAACCAGGCACGCCAGCAGCATAGTATCGCCTGTTCTGCGGGAGGGAGTTGAAGAGCTTGTTAAAATCATTGAGAGTATGATCATTAAAGAAGACTTGAAATTCAGGGATTTGTGAGTTCAGCCCTTGGCTTTGATACTTTAGTTCAACAGCTTCGAGTATGTTTTCAACAGACAAAAAAGTATTTGGCCCGACCGAGCAACCCAAATCGGCAACGCGAAAGGTGTTAGAAGATAACAACACGTCTGTGTCAAGCTTTTCGGCAACTGCCTTGCTTATAAGTTCTTTTGCAGAATCCACGGCTCCTTTCTGCAAAAGTGCAAAAACCCCCGTCAACATATTTTTTAATCTATTTGCTACATGTTAATATAACCATACACAAAATGCGTCAATCTTAGTAAACATTGAGATGAAACCATTATCGGAGTTGTTAATTGCTGCTTCGCAAGAGATCATCAAAATCTTGAGTAACAGAATGAGCGTTACAAAAGAACGGTTTTCGCAATTAAACAAGAAATTGAATCCTCATTACCTGCAAAGTTGAGTTGTTGGCGTAGCTGTTGGGACCATCTCCACCGCTCATCGGATGTGCTTCGGGTTCAGAGAAGTTACTGGTTTCCTCCTCAGCTGCAGCCATCTCTCACAGTTTCTTTCTCTGGGAGTGGGGTTTTATGTCATTATCGTATCTTGAGGGGCATATATAGAGATAATCAAAACACAGAAACAAATTAATTAAAAGTAAATTTAATAGTTAATGGTAATGAAGCAGTGTAAGACAAATTGGACGGCTAGCTTAATAAAATACAATGCAATTATATGTAAATCCAAAGGTTTTCAAACAGATTTAATATATTTTGCAGGCTAGAGAGTATCTCGCTCCTGCAGCGAATTTTCGGTTACGAGGGGAATCCGACATTTCCATCTTGTCCTTCCAAGCCACTTGAGGTAAGTATCGTGAAATTCACACTTTGTTTTTGCTACAGATTTAATATATTTTGCAGGCAGCGAATTTTCGGTTATACAAGGGGAATCCGACATTTCCATCTCGTCCTTCCAAGCCACTTGAGCTAAGTATCGAGAAATTTACACTTTTTTTGCTACCTTTAGTTCTTCTCGTCTCATTTTTATACCTAAAGTTACGTTTTGTTCACATATTCATACTTTTGTTACTCTTTCCGTCAAGTGTGCTGTTAATTGATGACGAGTAAGTGACTAGGCCACCAGGCCACCAGGCCACCAAATTTTCCAGATGTGACCAATTAAATAAACATTGAAAATTAATTCTTAATGAAAAATTAAACCAAATGTGATTCTTTGACTCCAATTCTGTTTGATAGGTTTAATTCAATTTCTTGACCGATAATTACTACAAGTTGGAAGAATCAGCGTTTATTCTCTACGGTGACGAGTCGACGACCATGATAACTAATCTGGTGTGGGGGTTTGAAGAAAGAGAGAGGAGGGCTGGTGATGGCGAGGAGGAGACACCGTAACGATCAATTTGCCTTGCGTTTAAGCACAGCAAGATAGATAATCGGCCTCCCTAACGCATACTCGAGGTGTTGCTCTTCGAATTTCTTGCAACACAAGTCGAAGAGCTCGTCTAAAATCTCATGGCCAAAGTGCTGCTTGATAAGCCCTTCTATGGCAGCTCTGATGTGAGATATGAATAGTTTGCCAATGGAGCCACTGCCTTGTGGAAATGGCAGATTTTCGATTCTCTCCACGTTAAAGCATCCGTTGAGTTCTACAGCAGCTTCCAATTCTTCCAGAGACATATAATATATCGGCACGTTGAACGAATCTACTTTCTCTTCGCTAACCATGCCCTGCAGAAGGGAAAACTAGAATGTTAGTAAAGTTCAATCAAAGATATTTCATCTTCCAATTTTTCATCTATCACATATTAAATATGGGATAATAATGTTTGAAGTCACAACATATTTTCATTACCTTTCGAACCATCTCCATAAGACAAGATTCTACTAGTTGATGAGTCCCGTTTCGCGCTGCACGAGGATAAGAGGTTTCGTGAGGGAGGCTAGGGAGGCCTGGAATGGTAAGTGCCATCAGTCCTCCATGCACAATCTCTTGTGCCCTGGCATGGAGGAAGCACTCCATGTCCTCGGCATGTTGAGCTTCGTAAGCCCTTACTACTTCGTCCGTGGAATTTAGGTAATGGATTCGTCCTTTATTCCAAGCAGGGGAGTTCTTGTCTGCAACCTCTTTCGGCACTCTAGACATCCAATGAATGGTAAAAGAAGAGTGGAAAAAGTGAATCGAAGCGTTAGGAAATAGGCGACCGTGGAAAGAACCAGGTACGCCCGCTGCACAGTACCGCCTGTTTGGTGGGAGGGAGCGGAATAGCATGTTAAAATCATTCGAGGTGTGATCATTGAAGAAGACTTGAAATCCAGCAGGGATTTGAGAACTCAGCCCTCGGCTTTGATACTTCAACTCTACAGCTTCAAGTATGTTTTCAACCGCGGAAAATGTATTAGGACCGACAGAGCAACCAAGATCCGCAACGCGAAAGGTACTATTGGAAGATAACAAGATTTCTACGTCGAGCTTTTCCGCAATTGTCTTGCTTAGAATTTCTTTGCCAGCATCCACTAGTTGTCTCTGCAAAACCAGAGATTGTGAGGCATGATTATATAGCAGTTACTTTGTTTTGGAACCATAATTTGTATAGAAAGACATCGAAAATTCATCAGTCCACAAAATTAACAAAAGAAGAACCTGGTAAGTGGAGTTCTTGGCATAGCTGTTGGGACCATCTCCACTTTTCATTGGAAATGCTTCAATTAGTTCCTTTGGTGCAGCCATCTCTCTATTTCTCTCCATTTTCGTGCGGTTGGAGTAATGGCACGTATTGTCCCCTGGGGGTTGTTATAAATAATAAACATATCTAGTTCAGCTGCTTGATATTAAATTAATTAAGACTAATCATCGTTGTTTATGACCAATTTTTTCGTCGTTTTCCAGTCAGCTGTTTCTTTTTAAAGACAAGGACAGAAATCCATTCGATTCGATGAATTAAAAAGGAAGAATTTTTACCAATTTTTACTTTTTATACTGCTAGCATTGCACAATTGGAATTCATCCATTTTGTTTCATATTCTGTTCCGTCTGACTTTACCAGGTAGAATTTTAACTTATAGGCAACATCAAAGGAGAGGCAGACAACATAAACTACGTAATTTAACCATTGGACAACTGCTAATTAACCAACATTACGCCGCGGTTGAGCATCAAACTCTCGGCAGGCGGCATCTATTGCAAAATATGAGCCAAACATAAAAGAAAAAAAGACCATACTGTTGGTTGTTATATGATTCCAACCACAACTTCGACGCATTGCCCATGCCGAAGGGAAGATCGAGACAGACAGTTGCCCGATGCGCATTCTAATCAATATTTGCGAAAAAAAGACCATACTGTTGTTTGTTATATGATTCCGACCACAAATTGGACGCATTGCCCAAGCCGAAGGGAAGATCGAGACAGACAGTTGCCCAATGCGCATTCTAATCAATATTTGCGCTCGAGAAGTTTGGGGAACGTGGTGAAAGAGAGTAGTCAAATCATTTGAAACTTGGTCGTTGGAGTATACGTGGAATTCCGGTAGGGAAGATTTCTAGCCTTCGATCTGAAATGTTTGTGTTACAGTTTTTATGATGATGTTGACTGCGATGAATGTGTTGGTTTAGGGTTTTCGAGTATCCCCTCAACCACCATTTGTTGTGCCTTGGCCCGTTCGTTAGTGTGAAAACGAGATTCAGATTACAACCTCACTAAATCACACTCAGTTGAACAAAATAAAATACAAGAAATAAAGATACTAAGAAATTTACGAGGTTTGGCAAAAATCCTGCCTACGTCCATGGAGAGATATTGTTCTTCACTATGAGAATAACAGTACAAGATACACATGAGTTAAATCAACATAACTCAATCCCGAATCCCTTGCACACCCACTTATAGAATTTTCTAAGAGCCTCATTCTACCCCAAGAGTTCTTTCACTAGAATATTTTTCACTCAAGCTCTCTTGATTTTCTCTCAACCCATGTTCAACCTTTCTCATGGTAGAGCCAAATGCTCTAACCATCTCCTTGGATGCTTTCCTGATGCAGACCTTCTCCCTCGGCAAGCACACATAATGCAAGCATTTCCTTGCATTAAATAAAGGACAAGCCATCATCACATTTCTTCATAATCATTAAAGTAAAAGCAACCCTCTTTTTCTATTTTCTTACAAGCATAAGCATTGTGTCTTTACTCATGATGATGTCCACCAAACTTTTCTTTGTTTAGTTTACTAGCCGAAAGGCATTTGGTTTGTTGTCCACTTTTGCTTTTACTTTGCAGCACTTGTTTGCAACTTTCATGCAGCCCACACCATGTGATATTTCCACCGAAAGCAAACACAGGTCATTTCATCGTTGCCAGCACAAAATATGAGCCAATCACAACACCATTGCCTTCAGATTTTTCAATTATATAACAATCTCAATAACTAGTTTTCATAATCCAACCTTCAACGTGGAAGAGAAATTAACAAATCCACCACCAACTTTTATTCCTTACAAGTTACAACGAAAGCAATAGAGCAACAACTAAGAACAGAACATAAAACAGATCAACTGAATATGGACAACGTATCTTTATTTTCTCAATGTTTTCGCTTGAGAACGACAAATAATGTGTAAGCCATATCATCAACACCAGCAGTGAGGACCGGACGCGGTTGTGCTTCGATTTTTTTTGAGTACCGATCGAAAAGCGAATCTAAAATTTCAGAGCCAAAGTGGTTTGTGAGAAGGCTTCCCATGCCGGCTCTAACCTCTCCTGTTGTACTATAAGAGGGGGACGCCCGAGGTTGCTTTTCCAGTCTTGCAATCTCAAAACACCCGTTTTCGTGTACTAGCTCACTCAGCTCCTCCATTGATGGGCTGTACGTTGGATGGTTGAAAGTGTCCAGTTTGTCTTGGCTTATTAACCCCTGCAATGCCCATACAAATTTAAGTGTTAAGATTTCAGAAAGACGGGTCAACGGTCTACCACTAATTACATTATTGGCAGGTTTGATCATTTAGGATATAGAATTGACCCTTAGAGCTTTTATTCTGGGTTTTAAGTATTTCATTTGACTCTAAACCTAAAACTGAAGCGATTAACTAATCCAAGACTACGATCAATAAAATTTGAGTCACGGTTCTGCACCTTCAAACGACCAATAAATGGGACCAAAATTTGACGATTACCTACCTCATTTACCATATCTATAAGGCAAGATTCAACTCGTTCGTAAAGCGGGCCACAAGAACATTCCCTTGGAAGCGTCCCATCCGGACGACCGGTAACAAGAAGCACCAGTAAGCCTCTAGGAGCGAGCTCTTCCGCTCGAGCATCCAGAAAACACTTCATGTCTTTTGCATACTGAACTGAATATGCGTGACCAACTTCAACAGGCGCATTCGAATAGTACATCCTTCCCTTGTTTAATATAGGTGAATTCAAGTCGGCTATGCCTTCAGGTACCTTAGAAAGCCAAATGACGGAGTACGCAGAGTAAACAAAATTAAGGGATGCCTTGGGGAACAATCTTCCATAAAATGATCCGGGAACTCCAACTGCGAAGTATTGCCTATTCGGGGGAAGGTTGACGAAGAGAGTGTTGAAATCGTTTGAAACATGGTCGTTGAAGAAGACATGGAATTCCGGGAGCGAAGAAGATTGGCCTTCGTTCTTGAATTTTTGTGTCACAGTCTCCATAATATTGTCGATCGCGATGAATGTGTTGGGGCCAACAGAACAACCTAGATCAGCAATGGAAAATGATGAGTTTGAAACAACATTTCCTTGTGACAGATGATTTCCAATGTGTAGGTTTTCAAGTATGGCATCAATCAGCATTCCCTTGACAGTATCGGCTGCCTTCCCCTGCACGGTAAATAACTAATCAACCCCTAATTAATTATTTAACTAAATTGATAAGTGTGAAAAACTTTACAGTACAAATTTCAAACATACAACTAGCAAAGCTAGCTATGCATTTACAGAACCGGTCAGCAGCATCTGCAGGTTACTAACTAGGGTAGGAAACATGTACCTGTGCACCGGAATTTTTACTGTAGCTGTATTGGTCGTCTCCTCCAGCCATAGGAAATGATTCTTGATCCATCCTTCTCTGAAAAACTTTCAAGAAATTAATCTGTATTAATGAGATAATTAGCAAGTACTCGTGATAAGATGACAAATTTGGCGACAAGAAAAACCCGATAACGTACAGGATTAATACCTTTTGAATTAAGGAAACTGGTGATTGAACTTAACCAGTTAGTTAGCTAGGGCAAAAGTACCTGCTCCAAAGGGTTTACATGCATGCGCAGCTCAGTAGTACCATATCTCTCACCCTACTTAACTTATTTATACTTTTTATTCTTGGACTAATCAACATTTCATCCTGAGATGAAGGAGAAGCACGTACGTATGTCGCACTACGACTTTTCATATTTCATGAAAGTCAAAGCATGTCATCTTTGAACTAGGGCGGCGAAGTTGTAGTAGCTAGACTACTAGCTTGTTTGTAATAAGGGACTATATATATAGGGATGTACTATCCACAATACGTTGAAATGAAGGAAAGCTTATTTATTGATATCCCCGATAAGCTACAAATATGTACATATACATGAGTCAAAATAAACACACAAGAGGGAGCCTTCACAAAGGTTGCTTAGGAGAAGTCTCAGCAGTCGGTAGAGCCCCAGAAAGAGAAGGCACCGGAGGGGGATCATTTGGAGCCTCAGTACTGGACAGAACCCTAGAAGGAGGAGGCATCAGAGGTTGATCATTTGGAGCTTCATTACGCGGTACAGCCCCAGAAGACGAAGGCAATAAATGCCTTTGGAACAAACCCACAAATCTCTGATGATCAAGTAAAACCTGACCATCAGTTTCCTTCATCTGGTCAAGCTTCCTCTTCATGTTTGTAGCATAGTCATGTGCGAGCCGGTGCAACTGTTTATTCTCATGCTTGAGCCCTCTAATCTCCTGTTTGAGACTCATCACTTCAGCCGCCAATGATTCAACTTGGCGGGTTCGAGCAAATAGGCGTTGGGCCATATTAGACACAGAACCTGCACACTGAACACTGAGAGCCAGCGAATCCTTAACAGCTAACTCATCAGACCGTTTGGAAAGTAGTCTGTTATCTTTGGGAGTGAGAAGGTTCCTGGCCACCACCGCAGCGGTCATATCATTCTTCATCACGGAATCCCCAACGGTAAGAGGACCAGTAGGGGAGACGAAGGATGGGCGCCATATGTTGTCTGGAGAAGGCGGGGCTGCCTCTTCAACAAGGTTCAAGTCAAAACGACGGTCGGAGGGGCCAGACATTTTCAAAGGTGTTGAAGAGAGAAGAGGTCGGACAAATCAAGATCTTAGAAGTGCAAGAATGAAGCTTCTACTGGTGGAGATTCAAGTGTGCTTTAGAACTTAATGCCAGCCCCTATAAAAATCTGCACTCGACGGAGCTTCAGAAATCGAAGAGGCGCCTGCTCAGAAATCGAAGAGGCGTTTGCTTTCTCAAAAGCTGAGCTGCTTAGAGATCACGAGGGTTGATCTCAGAAATCGAAGAGGCTTTTGCTTTCTCAAAAGTTGGGCTGCTCAAAGACCACGAAGGCCGATCTCAGAAATCGAAGAGGCGCTCGCTTTCTCAAAAGCTGGGCTCCCCAAAGACCACGAGGGCCGATCTCAGAAATCGAAGAGGCACCTACTTTTCCAGCCTTGTTAGCACCTGTCACACGCACACTCAGCTTTGCGAAAATTATGGGCATTCTGTCGAAGACTTCTGGGGAAGTAGAAAACACATGAATCTTACTGTTCAATCACCCACTTCCCACACGCAACAATAGCTCATGGGTACCACAGATAACTTTGCCAAAGTTCTCTGCCAAAGTTGAGCACGTGAAGCTTGCAGCTCCCACTACATCGCTCTGACCAAGAAGGGTAAAAGAATAGCAAAGAAACAGCACTAACAAAGTTTAGACCCATAAATTTTGAAGGTCTAGCTACCATATTATTACCCACAAGGGTAAAGGAACAGTACCACTGCTGGATAATTGGAAAGTCCCTGTGTGTCAACCTCTGTGCTTCGTGGCAAGGTAGACTAGCAAACATGCCCAATCTTTACTCACATTCGAGAAAACACTCCCAATAAGATTGCTTGCTCCAAAATCGAAGAGGCACCGTCCTCCGAATCTCGAGAGCCAGACTCCCAACATGACTACTTTATTAAAAATCGAAGAGAGGGTAAAGGAACAGTACCATTGCTGGATAATTGGAAAGTCCCTGTGTGTCAACCTCTGTGCTTCGTGGCAAGGTAGACTAGCAAACATGCCCAACCTTTACTCACATTCGAGAAAACACTCCCAACAAGATTGCTTGCTCCAAAATCGAAGAGGCACCGCCTTCCGAATCTCGAGAGCCAGACTCCCAACATGATTACTTTCTCAAAAATCGAAGAGACACTGCTCCCCGAATCTTCGAGAGCCAGACCCCCAGCATGATTGCTTTCTCAAAAATCGATGAGGCATCGTTCTCCGAATCAATCGAAGAGGCGCTCGCTTTCTCAAAAGCTGGGCTGCTCAGAGACCACGAGGGCCGATCTCAGAAATCGAAGAGGCACCTACTTTTCTAGCCTTGTCAGCACCTGTCACACGCACACTCAGCTTTGCAGAAATTATGGGCATTCTGTCAAAGATTTCTGGTGAAGTAGAAAGCACATGAATCTTACTGTTCAATTACCCACTTCCCACACGCAACAATAGCTCATGGGTACCACAGATAACTTTGCCAAAGTTCTCTTCCAAAGTTGAGCACGTGAAGCTTGCAGCTCCCACTACATCGCTCTGACCAAGAAAGGTAAAAGAATAGCAAAGAAACAGCACTAACAAAGTTTAGACACATAAATTTTGAAGGTCTAGCTACCATATTATTACCCACAAGGGTAAAGGAACAGTACCACTGCTGGATAATTGGAAAGTCCCTGTGTGTCAACCTCTGTGCTTCGTGGCAAGGTAGACTAGCAAACATGCCCAACCTTTACTCACATTCGAGAAAACACTCCCAACAAGATTGCTTGCTCCAAAATCGAAGAGGCACCGTCCTCCGAATCTCGAGAGCCAGACTCCCAACATGACTACTTTCTCAAAATCGAAGAGAGGGTAAAGGAACAGTACCATTGCTGGATAATTGGAAAGTCCCTGTGTGTCAACCTTTGTGCTTCGTGGCAAGGTAGACTAGCAAACATGCCCAACCTTTACTCAAATTCGAGACAACACTCCCAACAAAATTGCTTGCTCCAAAATCGAAGAGGCACCGCCCTCCGAATCTCGAGAGCCAGACTCCCAACATGATTACTTCCTCAAAAATCGAAGAGACACTGCTCTCCGAATCTCGAGAGCCAGACCCCCAGCATGATTGCTTTCTTAAAAATCGAAGAGGCATCGTTCTCCGAATCTCGAGAGCCAGATACCACAGACCACTTTTTCAAAGTGCTCTGACAGAGTTAAAACATGTGAAACTGACAGCTCCCACTACCGTGCTATGACCAAGCAGGGTAAAGGAATAGCATTACTACTTGTTGTTAGGGAGACGCCTATATATGTCGACCTCCATCCCCAACGGACAAGCAGACCTGCAAAAATGCTCAACCCTTCATCATATCTGAGAGGGCACTCCCAACGAAGCCTTTCGAAATATTCAGCTTTCTTTCCCCCCGATAATACCTCTGCAAACAAGCTATACTAGAGCAAGAATATCTCATATCATCAGGGTTAAAAGCAAGAGTATCTCATATCATGCTTTTTCCCTGTCTTTTCCTTTGGCCTTGTTTTTACCTGCAAGACAAGGAGAAAGAGAGCAATCAGTCAGCACTTGGAATCAAGCTTCCAGCCAGGAACTGACTGCCTGGAACCTCTTACCTGATTACTTACCTGGCATTGCTCTCGAGTACTCATCTTCAACATCTTATGTTTCCAGGGAAGATTCCGCATCTGCTTGAGGAACAGATAGGGCAAGTGCGAAGGATACAAGGAAGCATGTGGAGACAAGCGTAACAGCACACGTGCCGATACATCCATTACTCTGTCAAAAGCAAAAGTATCCCATATCATCAGGGTGGAACGTACTCTAGATTTGATGGACTTGTTTTGACCCTCAAATTCTTCAGTCGGCCTTATACTCTGGAGGAAACCAGAAAACCCTCCAGCTCAGTTCAAGAATAAGCCTGTGGAAAGTTACTTCTTCAAAAGCAAAAGTATCTCATATCATCTCTTCTCATTTTTCTTCTCTTTATCCTTCATGCTGTTGCAAGATGGGGAGAAGGTGAACAATCAGTCGGAGCTCTGATTGCTTACCTTGTCTGTCACCTCTTTCAGCAGACCCCCTAGCTCGGCGACTTGGGGGACTCCTACTACATGGTTTGTATCGCGCTTGACCAAGCCTGAAACTACAAGTAAGCTTCAAGTGAAATTGATACATTACCTTGTGCATCTCCACCAGTTAAAGATACCACCCCTAGATGGAGGAAAAGTACTTCCAGAGAAGATGCCACATCTACCTATGAGACAGATAAGGCAAGTCAAGACGACACCACACTCCGATACTTAGAAGTTTCGTGATTACGAGATCATTCTCCCACAATATTTCCTAATGTCATTTGTACTAAATCATTCACTTGTACTCACTAAAGGAGAGCTTGAACCTATGTACTTGTGTAAACCCTTCACAATTAATGAGAACTCTTCTATTCCGTGGACGTAGCCAATCTGGGTGAACCACGTACATCTTGTGTTTGCTTTCCTATCTCTATCCATTTATATACTTATCCACACTAATGACCGGAGCAATCTAGCGAAGATCACAAAAAGCGACCGTTTTCGCTACCTAGGATCTATCTTGCAAGAGAACGGAGAATTAGATGGAAATCTCAACCATAGAATACGAGCTGGATGGATGAAGTGTAAGAGCGCATCCGGCGTGTTGTGTGACCGTCGTAGGCCACTGAAGCTCAAGGGAAAATTTTATAGGACGGCAATAAGACCAGCGATGTTGTATGGCACAGAATGTTGGGCGGTGAAGCATCAACACGTACACAAAATGGGTGTAGCGGAGATGAGGATGCTTCGTGGGATGTGTGGGCACACGAGAAATGATAAGATTGGGAATGAGGATATCCGAGGTAAAGTAGGAGTAGCCGAAATTGTAGGAAAGATGAGAGAAAATCGGCTCCGGTGATTTGGACATGTGCAAAGAAGGCCGACTGACGCTCCGGTTCGAAGATGTGACTACGGGACAGAGGTTCAGGGCCGAAGGGGTAGAGGAAGACCTAGGAAAACTTTGGAAGAGACTCTAAGAAAAGACTTAGAGTACTTGGATCTAACGGATGACATGACACAAAACCGAGCGCAATGGCGTTCTAGGATTCATATAGCCGACCCCACTTAGTGGGAAAAGGCTTTGTTGTTGTTGTTGTTGTTGCATCTTATTCGATGACCGAAAATTATAAGGGTGTATGAAAAGTAAAAAATAGTGTGTGAACATCACATCCCTATATATATATATATATTTGTTGGATAAATTATTTAGAGTTTGTTGAATTAGGGATTTCTAAGTTATTATATATATATATATATATATGTTGGATAAATTATTTAGAGTTTGTCGAATTAGAGAGTTCTAAGTTACTATTAAGATTTAGGTTTCTTTGTCATTATGTGCTCAAGTATGTTTTGATTTATCTCCACGTATATTTTTTTTCTTCTAAATATTGATGGTACGAGATAAATTTATTAATATGAAGAAAAAAAAGTTACATCTAATTATGGATGACAAAAACCCTACTCCTCGTAACACAAGAAACAAGAAGGGAATAACAAAAACTTTACCCCTCCTTAAGCTTGAATTAATTCTAGATTACTGTTTGGATTTGTGACCAAGTGTTGCACTGTGTTCTCTTTTAAATCTGTAAGAGTAAGAGAGAATTAAAGCATGTAGCTGTCAAACCTTTATTTTTATCTCTATTATTAGTTGGACAGGATATATTTGTGGGGAATACAACATGTAATGAAGAATACATTTGTGTTCTCTTAAGATCGTCATTTTGAGGACATGTAAGGACCAAATGCATATTAGTCACAGGATTATAATAAATTAGATCCAAAGGTTTAAAATATTTAATTAAATAAAGCAAAATCAACTTAAAATCCATGAAATATTAGAAAACTCTTTTTTTTATTTAGTGAGAATTTCATTAATTAATTGATGAGGAACATCCCAGGAATCAAATTCCAAGCTTATTAATCCAACGTCAACAAGAGATCTACACCTAACTAACAAGATAGATAAGCTCCCAAAACCTAAGCTTTATGAACCGGATCCAGAACCATCACACAATAAATCAAACCAAACGACAAATCAAACATAAAATATCTCGTCGACAAAGCGAGAGAGTGACCCAACGCAACCCGCAACTGAAACGCCATACTCCTATCAAGACCGTCCACGCCCAAAGCCGCCTCAATTGCGATCAGCATCTACCACAAGCCAAGCAAAGTGAATCTGCCATGAAATCGATTACGCAAGACGAAGCTGCCACAAAATCAATCGAGAAAAGTAATTCCTCTATGAAACAAGGCTGAGCACTAGCAGAACTCATCATGAAAAATAGTACTTGCATTAGTTGTGAGGCACTTCCTCTCCCATCTCTTTGTTACTTTCTAATTTATTTATCTCAGAAATAATATAACTTTTCAAAGCTTCATCAAAGTCAAATATATCCCCGATCTTTTGAGGACTACGTATTTAAAAAATTAGAGTTATATTATTAATTATTTTATACAGTACAATTAAGAAAAAGAGACCTCATAAAAAATGCTAATAATTTATGCGCTAACTTTTAAATTTGGACATTTTTATTTTATTAAATGTCAAGTTCAAGTTTTTTTTTTTTAACTTTAACAAAAAGCTTCTGATACTGTTTATTTTAACGAAAAATCACATTTTTACACTAAAAAGTCAATCATAGTATTATTCACTTTACCTTTTATTTTATCCTTATTGTTAAACTCAAAGTTTTTTAAGCCATTTTCATTAGTTTTTTTTTTACACAAAAAGCAAGACATTTAATGACTTTGAAATTATATTTTTATTCACGGAAGGTTAATTACTAAGCGCTAACCACCCCACCCACAACATGGCCAGGGGTCTGCTGTCCCCAATTACGTGTCTCATTTGTGTCTCATTTCTAGTTTCGTATACACCTAGGTGTCCAATCGTCATACCAACAAATATGGGAGAGATTTTTTAAGCGGTACTTCACGTCTTTATACAAATAAAGAAAATGATATTTTTGTTTTATGTTTCTCTCTACTTATATTATGACACGTAAAATACCCGCTTGAATACCTAGCATTTTAAAATATTTTTCTAATTATAAGTGTTGATGAACATGCTTATTTTCTATTATGGGCAAATCATATAGTTTACAAATTTAAACTAAACAATTGATCTACCTAGCATTACTTCTTTTGTTTTCATGCAACCATCCACACCTTGAATGGAAAAAGAGTCGTCAATTTTTACTTCCTATCCAATTAAGCAGGTTATAACTATAAGCATGCACATTTTACGCAATCAAAGATATCTGCGCTTGAGAAGGACGAAGAATCCAACAGCCATGCCATCTTCAGCAACATTTCCAGCAGTAGTTTTTTTCGAGTACCGATCAAAAAGCGGTTCTATATTAGCTTCGTCCCCGAAGTGTTTTTGGAGAAGGGTCTCCATCCCAGCTCTACATTCTTGCACGCTAGGCAAGCTGATAGACATCGGAGGTTGGAGCTCCAGCTTCAGTATATCAAAGCAACCATTTTCCTCTATTAGGGTTCGCAGCTCCTCCACGGATGGGCAGTAGATGGGCAAGTTGAATGACTCAAATTTATCTTCACATATTAACCCCTGCACAAATTTTTTTATCACCAAATAGACCGTTATAAATACAATATTAGCAATGCCCCCGATGAACTTAGTGTATTTTTTCGATTTGCCCTCTCCATTTCAATTTGGCATGCCCCGCAATCTTTTAAAACATTAAAATTTGCCTCTATTGTAATTTTTCTGTCAAAGTAGGTTACCTTCGTCCATTCAAGTTGAGAATACTAGCTATGAGACAAAAAAATGATAAGTTTGGAAAGAGTTAAAAACCAAACTGAAAGTTCATAAATGACAATGAGTAACCATGACAGATACGGGTCACTTCCAACAAAGAAAGAAAAAGAAAATAAAATGTTTCAAATTTTGAAAAAGAAGAATTAAAGTTGGAAAATATTGGATTCATTCGATATGGCGACATAAAAGGCAACAACAAATATTATGGTGTTAGAATTGGGACTGTGACGCGGTCATAGAAGTGGTGTTCAATTCAACTACAAAAGCAGTTTTGTAGAAACTTGTCAACAACAACAGTTTACTAATAAATGGAACTTTTTATTATTTGTCTTTTGGGATTCCAAGGGCTTTATTATCTGTCTTCTAGTTTTCGTCTTAATTACCTAAGTCTTTTGAGATGCCCCAGGGGGTTGTAATTTGTTTATTTAAGCCATTTGGCTTCTCATTTGTAAGCATCTTTCATCTTTCAATCAATTATCAAATTATCATTTGGAATTTTCTCAACTTTCTGGTGGACTCTAGACTTTGTTCTATAAGGGATTACGCTGGTAACCTTTTTATCACTTCATGTTGCGTCACCATCTTCATGAGAAATTCTAAATTTTTGTTAAGCTAGCAAGTGAACAGTGTTAAAAAAAACTTAACAAAATTTTTGTTAAACTAGCAAGTGAATAGTGTACAAAAAAAAAACTATTTTAGCTACTATGTTTAACTTTTTATCACCAACATCACTCTCTATTTTAACAAACTTTGAATATTTATATTAACAATTCAAACTCAGCCTACTCATTTTCTAAAAAACCTTCTCTCTCTTCATTTTTTCTTTGCTCAAGGGTCCACCCCTTGAGTTTTATTTTTATTAATATTTAGTTGATGAATAATTGCCACTGTTCTAAAAACCCTACCTAGGATTAGACGCTTGGCCACGGCTCCGATTAATCCCTAGTTGTTTGAAAATTAAGAAATGGCGCCCATACCTACCTAGGCACCTGCTTAGTCCGCCTAGGTCGCGACTCTAACTTAGACAGAAAATAAATTACTTTCATTTTGTACTTTATTTTTCAATATATTGTACGAGATTTGTTCAATACTTGAATGAGCACTTATTCTATGCTTGTTCCCTCTGTTTTCAATATGTTATAATACTTTTAATCTATATGTCATTCTATTTTGCAATTTATGTATTCCAACACAATATGTATTTTTTCAAAGTATAAATAGATATTTATTTATATGTTATATAACAATTTAATTAAAATTAAAAAAAATACAGATAATTACTCTGTAAATTTAAAAAGTGACCGTTCATTTTACTATAATGGTGTTTTGGTTGTTTTACAGCATCTTAGAGATGCTAAGTAGGGGGTGCTAATATTATTCTTTTGATAGTGGACACATAATTAACAAACTGTTATTAGAGTTTTTACAAAAAAAATCATTTTGCACTCTTTTGTAATGAAAAAAACAATAAAACTATTTGAATACACAAAACTGATATATTTAATGACACAATCTAATACAAGTGAGTCCCACGTACAACTCAAAACAAAACTAATATACTTGATGGCAAAGTCTAAAAGTGAGACCCACATGCAACTCACTTGTATAAGAGAGTGTCAATAATAGTATCAATTTTGTGTGTCCAAATGATCACATGTAAAAAAAAAAAAAAAGATAATGCTAAGAAGACTAAATTTATAATGATATTGAAGTTGGTGATTGAATTATTACTTAAGTGTTGATTAACGTGTTTATTTCTTATGAGTGACATCATTTAATTTATAAATTTTATTTACAAAATTAGTCTCCCTATAGCATTACCAAAAAACAAAGGGAAAAAGAATGCAAGATCACCTTTTTTAAAGTACTAATATAATTCTCTTATTAAAATGTTACCTCATTCGCCATGTCAGAAAGAGTAGACTCCAAAGATTCAAAAACCGGGGCAGGAGAACTCTCCGCCGGAAGCGTAGAATTGGGACGCCCCGGAATCAGAAGCACCATCAATCCTCCGGGGACAAGCTCTTGCTCTCGAGCGCTAAAAAATGCCTCAATGTCCTTGGCATATTGAACTGAATATGCATGGCCAACTTCATAAGGCGCACTGCCATACGAAATCTTCTTCTTGTTAAATGCAGGCGATTTCGGGTCACGTAGTTCTTGAGGAAGCTTGGAAAGCCAATGAAGAGCATACGCCGAGTAGACAAAATTAAGGGAGGCTTTAGGGAAGAGCCTTCCATGGAAAGAGCCCGGGACACCCGCCACAAAATACTGCCTGTCTCGGGGGAGAGTGGCGAAAAGATAGTTGAAATCATTCGAAACAAGGTCACTGAAGTATAAATGAAATTCTGGTACTTGAATTCTTGTGTGCTGATATTTTTGAGCTACTGCATCAACTATGTTCTGGACTTGAATGAATGTGTTGGGTCCAACCGAACACCCCAAATCGGCTATCCGGAATGAAGTTGAAATGGAAGACTGCTGCGGATTTTCAATGTCGAGGTTTTCGAATATTGCTGGAACCAATCTTCCGGACGTTATAACATCAGCTGCCTTTCTCTACAAGAAATTGATAATTAACACAATAGTTAGTTTCTTAATAGTCAACATAAGTTTTGAAGAAACATTCTGTACTCCATTGATCTAAACTATTGAGAAGAGAATTCGAACTTTGGTGCAGATTAGGAGCACAAACCCTAACAAACTTGGCTAAGCTCAGATTTTCATACATACATGTTCACTTCATTAAGTTATGTACGTGTCTTGTAAAGTATTTATGCATGATCCGAATGGTTGAGAAAACACAACAGTCAAACGAAAAGCTAGTGTTTGATGATCGATACTTAAACACATGAGAAATTAATAATTCGTAGCTAGCATGTTAATTGTTAGCATGACTCGATTCGCCGGAGACTGCCCGGAGGCATACCTGTATATTAGAATTTTTGGCGTAGCTGTTTGGGCCATCTCCTCCCATCATAGGAAATATTTCATCTTCCATCTCTCTCTCTCTCTCTCTCTCTCTCTCTCTCTCTCTCTCTCTCGGAAATGAAGTAGTCACTGAGAGAATGCTTAGAACTACTGAAGCATTGGAGGTGAACATGTATATATATAGATATATGTATGTATAATGATACTTGGTTTTCTCCGTGGATTTAGCCACAAATGACATGATGAAAATTATATTAGGGAATTGTTATTGACATTCCAAAAATCTCATTCTATACTCCAAACTTTCTATATTTGGAAAGAAAAATACACTTGTGAGGAGTGTAGAATGAGATTTTTGAAATGACAATAACACTTCCCTTAAATCATATCAGATACTATTTTAGTCTTCTTATTCAATCAATTCAAAAGATAAAAATAAACATAAGTGTGGACGCAAGGCAAGATATAGCTTGACAATAACCAAACCTTTGATGTGGTTTGAAGAACCGCCAGATATAGCAACTCCATCTTGTAATTTGGTGCAAAATGCTTTTTTTCCCTTTGACTGAGTTGAAATCCGCGACAAAGTTTTTATTGAGGCCCTTAACGTGCAACCCTATTCTTAGCATTGTATGTATTCCCTCATTATTAATGAATATCGTTCTTCTTCTCAAAGGAGAAGAGATGAATGAAGCTTTGTGAGTAAAGAGAACGAATTAAACAAAATCTTGAGAAATGGAAAAAAAATAAATAAATTTCAAGTTATTTTTAGTCTTCAGTTTACGTAGGATTCCATATACAAAAAATGTAATATCCACGTGACCAGACATAGTGGAAAAATTCGTAAATACATCGGCAAAAGAAAAATTGTCTTAACTATAAGAGTTCATGATGATAATTGACTAAAATTAAAATTCAAGAAGAAAAATGGACGTTAATGACAAATTCAGGGGAGGAAATCGACTAACACCTCAAAACCTCAAATTCTTGACTCTCTTGCATCTTTCTTTTAACCAATCTTCGTCTCTCATTTTCTCAGATATTTTCCCTCTATCTCTTAAGACCAAGACGTAAGATTTCTATAGATCCGAGTGCGTGTCAGTTATCCTCTTTCACAACCCCAAGAAGAAAGAATAGAGTGGAAAACACTTAGTCCCTCTGTCGTCGTGTACGACAAGTTATGTCGTGTACGACAAGTTATGTCGTGAAGCAAATGACGCAAAATCCAATAGCCGACCTCGCCCATTCAACCCATCATGGGTAGTGCGCAGTGCTAGTCATAAGAGAACCTTCTTCTACTTTGTCCAAGCATCTAAATGAACCGTATCCCTTCCGGACCCAAATAAATCGAGCCTCCCAGTCAAAAGATCCAGACTGTAAAATTTTGACCCAACGGCTACAAATTTATTTGGATCCGGTTCCCAACCAAAAACCCACTTCAATAATTCACTATCCTAAACCACTCGGAAAATGATTTAGATAAAAACTAGCGCCGAGCTACCTGATTATGACAACCCTCGCGGTGCGTCGGGTGAGATCAAAAAAACCAAAAACATCGCGCTTTCGCGAGGGCTCTCAACATACGCCTTGATCCGGTGCATCTACGCTCACGAAGATGCTACAAGATAGGAGTCGTCCATGACGTAGCTTAAATTAATGTCCACTCCCACCATTTCTTCCCCGAAATCCAACGATGTTCCACACCATAGGAGACGGCTCTCCGACTTCACTTGATTTAAACCTAACGAAATCGACTGATCTTACGGAGTTGGTACAAAGAAGAAATAAAATCCACTGATCAATCAGAAATTTCATCGAGATCTATTAACCCAGTAATGGGAGGCTCGATTCAATACTACTACTTTACACCCTTCGAATTAAAAAAATGTCGCCGTACCCTGCAAGAGCTCACTCCAGAGCACTATATGACTGCGTAAATCTACGAACTATATTAACCCGGTATCAGAGTCCATACAATTTGAGTTGTAGGTAATGCTGCGCTGACTTCAAACCCATCAAGCTGCCGCGCAGTCCGTCCTACTCACCCAGCTTTACCAATCAACAAGCATTAGGTTATCATGGGATCGGAAATATTCCAAAATACAGAAGAACTGAGTAAGTGTTGGATGCAAATGCAAAAGCAGCTGGTAGCAAAATCTGTTAATATATGGGCAGTTAGATGCAAACACAATTATAAAATTTGGAAGAGAGACAACGTATGCGGGAAAATAGCATTCGAAAAGCCTTACCTTCAGACCAAAATTGTTTTAAGCACTTGAATTGTTGCGGTAATTTGATGGTTGGTCAATCACTTTTCCAACTGCAATAGTTTTTCCTGCAGAACGTGGAAATAACCTTTACTACAACATGCCAGAAACATCCTAGATGTATAAAGAGAAGGGCCCAGGCAAGATATTTAGTACCTTCAGTACGAAGAGTAAACCTCCCAAGTTGTGGAAAGTCCGCAAACTTCTCAATGCATATCGTGTTGCTGACCTGCAGGAGCACATGTGCCCAAGGTAAGTGAACTAAGAGTAACATAGATGTCCATAAATCATTTGCTCTACTGTATTACGTTCAAAAATTTTTACCACCTCTCTTTTTTTAGGGGGGGTTAATTACAAAATTACGACGATACATACCTGAATCTTGCACACAACAATGGCACCATTCTTGACAAAACGAATATGCTTTTTCATAGGTTTCTTCGTCTTCGGATCAATTTGACTTACAAGCTCAATAATCTCACATTCTTCAACAATTGAGTGAATATGCAGGACAGCTTTATAGCCAGCCGTCAAAATTGCCTGATGAGAAGAAATATATGGAGGGCTTCAAATAAAATACACACATGTTCACCAACCAAGATCATATGAGAGAGAGAGAGAGAGAGAGAGAGAGAGAGTTCCTACATTGTCAAGCAGTTCAAGAATCTGCAACTGGGCGAAAAATTCTGTAACGGCAGGTATTGGCTTTGCTGCATTAACAAAAAAAAAAGTATATTAAGAGCAAACATATATGACATAAACATTGAGGACAACAGAGGGAGGGAGAGATAAAATAATACAATACCTGATTTTTTGAAACAAAAATGAACCAAAAATAGTTTCAAATAGTTTTCAATTTTTTCCTTATTTTTATTTCCATCCATCTTCCCTCCTCTTGTCCTCACTTCTCTTACATCTCTTCACTTAAAAATTAATAAAAGCCAACTAGCTAGTAGTTAGTGGTGCTTCTCTTTCCCATGTCATGAGACGTTCCAAGTTTGATCCCCCCACCCCCCACTGATAAATAAAGAAATAAAATAAATAATGACAGTTTCTGTAAACAAATAAAGATAATTGCTTCAAACTTTAAAGGGGAAAAAACGAACATGCAGCAGCAATGCAACTTTTTACTTTTAAGGAATAAAATACTTGAAAACTCTTAAGAATGGACAAAGAATCCAGTGAAACGCCGTGAAATAGAACTTACCAACACTCGACACAACAAAGCCCGACAATATGTCCTCATCATCAATGCCTGATAATCTAACCCGTAGATTTTCACCTGGGCCCGCACGTTTCACCCTATCTTCATCAATGTATATAGCAACAGCTTTCACTGGGACCTGCAAACGAATGTGTTAAATTGTATTTTTAGTATAAAATCCTTATAGATAAAAGATAAAATTATAAAGGAAAAAAATATTTGAAAGGAAGAGGAAGGAACCTTATTTGGCATGACAAACAATGAATCCCCTTCACGCACGGACCCAGATTCCACTTTGCCCATAACAACTGTTCCCATGTCCTTGAATTTGTCTATGATAGGCATCCTACAGAAAGGAATTCAGGGGATTAAAGAAATTTAAAGAGAATACATTTAACAATAAATCACCAATTCCTGTTTACTCTGACAGTTTACTAAATCTCTAGGGAGCCAATGATCCCCACCTCATCATCCACCCTCCGTATATTTTCACTAGGTGCCAATGACCGAAATTCCATTTTCAAACAATACCTTGACATTGTAAAGAAATTAGAGTACAAGCCACTCCTCACATACAAACTGACAATATAATGCTTCCTACCAGAGTGCACTAATTAGTAACCGTTGGTACCTTTCAAGGGAAAAGAATATTTTGTACAGAAAATGTCTCCTCAACAAGTGAAAAAAAATATAAACGTACATCAATCAGACTGCTTCAAAGAAAAAAGATAGATTCAATACAGATGCTTACTTAAGATGTTCAAGGGCAAGGTTAAAAAACAGACCACGTACCTGAATGGACCTTTAGGATCTCGTAGAGGAACTTCAATAGAATCAAGGGCTTCGAAAAGGCAGGGACCATTCCACCACGAACATACACTTTTATCCAATCTGGTTTTCATATTTGTTCCCATCAGGCCAGATATAGGTAGGAATTGCACATCTGCAAAGGCAAAGTGGAAACCAATGGCATCCTATGTCAATACACCATAATAAAAACAGTGCCTCAAAACTACCATTATTATCAGTTCAGATAGAAAAGAAAAAAATCAAAATGAAAGAAGAAATCCACTAACATAACATTTACTTCTGTGACAGAAAGGGCATCATATGCACAAACAAGAGAAACAAAAGCACAAAATCATGATTCAATTATACCCCTATTTTAATGTACTGACTTGATCATACATATTTTCATTGAAATAAAAGGTTCCATTTTTGTTTTCTCCAATCTCTCAGAGATATGAGTAAGCTTTTGCAGGCCAAAGGAGTTGCCTATTCAACTGTTCCTTGATTCTTCTGATAATATCAAACAAAGGAAAACATGACTGTTAGACCATCTCCAATGGAGATGTCAAATTACAAACGATGGCTGATGTGGCAATCTGAAGCCTTATGTCAAATTTTGTACTTCTCCAACCGAATTGTCAAATTTTATTTTATTATTTAAATGGAGTTTTAAATGGTTGTAATTATTAAAAGAATGTTGAAACAAAATTTTTATTGGTTGAAATGTTAGTGGAATAAAGGACCCGCCATTAAAATGAATTAAAAATAAATTTGACATTGATGTCAAATTTGACTTCAAATCACAAAGTCTTCAAATCCAGTTAGCAAATAACACTTCGGTTGGAGAGACTTTTGATGTCAAATATGCACAGTGGCATTCCACCTAGGATTTTGACATCTCCTTTGGAGATGTTTTTAGTCCCTTTTTTCAATCCTTCTATCGAACGTAGTGTCATCATGGTTTGAGAATAGTAAAATGATTCTGACCTATTCCCCGAAGGTATAAATTACAACTTAAATCAGAAATCCAGCATAATTACTAAGTCGATGGCATTAACCCAAACAAAGAGAAAATAGAAACTAACATATGACTTCCCAAATACCAAAACCATAAAATAACATATCTATAAGTTTTCAAAGAAATAATTCATGTACCTTTTTTCACATTGTAGCCTGATGCTTTAAGGAATGGTACCATTTTTGTCACAATTTCATCGTACCTGGAGAAATAATTAAATTAAAAGCATAACAAATCACTAATCAGTAATCAATAGGAGTAGGGGCACATACAAGAGAGGGAGGGTGTTAGATCCGAAATATCGCTCCAACTGAGGGTAAAGTACCTTTCTTTTGACCAGTTCACAGTGGGTTCATCCATTTTATTTACAACAACAAGCATCTTGGACACACCCAATGTCTTAGCAAGTTGAACGTGTTCACGGGTCTGCCCACCCCTCTCATACCCGGTTTCAAATTCTCCTTTACGAGCAGAAATTACCTAAACAGAAAGAGAAGGAGAAAAGCGAGAGGCTATTAAATATGCAAAATTTACCTTTGCTGGATTGATGCAGTAATTAAGCATCACGGATGTAACTCACCAGTACTCCTATATCAGCTTGAGATGCACCACTGATCATATTTGGAACATAACTTTTGTGGCCCTGTTAACAAACATGTACTACTCATAATCACCCAAAACAAACCAAACCATATTGTCCAAGAAAATAAAAAATGTGAGGTCTTGTGATTCATGAAAAAAAATTAACTTACAGGTGCATCCAAAATCGTGAATCTTGATGTCTCGGTTTCAAAGTGGGCCCGCCCAACTTCAACTGTTTTACCCTGCAATAAGATATCCCAAAAAAACAATTAGAGCCCAACAAGCTGTTCTTTTGGCAAAACTAGATGTTGTAAGCATAATTAGTTAGCATTTGACAATGACTTAAAGATAGGCAATAACATTGCAGCATCTTTGTATTCAAACCAATCAAACCATACCTTAACTCTCTCTTCTTCATTGGTGTCCATAATATAAGCCATATACCTAGCAGATATGACATAACCATAGTCAATGGGCAGTGATCAAAACACAAAAATTCATGCAGCATAAGTAAGGTCCATTTTTGCATCAGATGATGCGTTAATGCAGTTGTGAACTAAAAAAAAATATTTCAACTGAACAACACATTAAGAAAACCAAGAGAAGGAATGAGAGAACATTATGAGATACCACTAAAGAAATGTTCTAACGTTGTGAAAACCTATCAAACCTCACTAGATTGTGAAATTGTTAACTAGTTATCTGCATGTGTCCGCTAAAGTCAAAAGTTACTGATATTTTGAGGGAAGATTAGGATCTCGGTGACAAGGGGGTAGGATATGCTCACCAGCTTTCCCTACTTTTGTCCTTTGCTTCTTTTTCATATTTTTGGATTGTACGATCATCAACCTGACCACTAAGAAAAAGTATTTGGCCCCCTGTTGTGGACTTTCCAGCATCTGCAACCAAGAGAAGACACGATATGAAGCCCCGTTTGGGTTCACAACAAAATGGAACATTAATGGCAACCAGCAAGTGTATAGTTCTAAGTTATGAAGGCAGGACAATAATCGAAAACGAGATTTTATAGATAAAGAAACATCGTGATAAAAATTAACTTACCAACATGGCCAATAAAAACAACATTCAAGTGCCTCTTCTTATCTAATTCCATGTCATCATGTTCTTCTTCTGGATCCGGGGTTTCCTTCTCCTTCCCTGCAAATTCAGGCCAAACATTGATCTCCCAGAAGAACATTGGAATAGAATTTGGCACGGCAACTTATGTGTGATGTAGTAAGAGTTATTGTTTAAAAACAAAAAACAAAAGACATAATAATAGACAAAAACCAATACGGACTGAGCTTCAATAGTACCTTTATGCTCAACTACAACTGACTTATCAGACTGTTTATGAATCTCTTCCCTGGAATCTGAAATTGTTACAATATTTGGAGGGAAAAATAGAGTTAGTCTTCTATATCTATCTCCCATCAAGCCAAATTACTAGGCAAAAGCATCTAAAAATACATGCCCTACTTCCCATCAAAAGGATCCCGTACAAAATCTAAGTAGAAAATTACAGAAAGGAATAAAATTTAAGTCTACATATCAAGTTAATTGCGTCAAATAAGTTGAACCAACAAGATGTGAAGTGGGTAAACAAAAGCAATAGAAAAATTAAACAAGCATCGTCAATCATGCTACCATTTTCTTGATATATCTAACCAGTAACTGAAAGTGATTTTGTACCTGCCAAATTTTCAATTTTAATGGTACTCTAGGCTTCGTAGTATTACTCATTATAAGCAGTAGCTAGGAGCATTTAGTGGTAAGCATATCACAGGTTAATAAAGCACAATCAAAATATGCCCTCTCAACCCAAACCTCTACTCAACAAAATAATAACATAATAAAGTAATCGACGATACTACCAACCTTCCTCCATCTTATTATCATTCTCTACTTCCGGCTTTGCTTCGTCCGGATTAACAACCCCATTATCTTCTGCTACATTTTAACCAAATAATCGACTCAGAAATTAAAAACTTACCATAGCACAGCCATCATAATCATTTATCTTAACCAAAACAAATAATTCAAATTCTCTTTTAGATTTACCTGCTGAATCAAGCTGTAACGATCGGATTTCCTCCTCGATATCTACCATTCACAGAATTCAATTAAGTAATTATAATCAAATCTCAAAATTCAACACAACGTCAAATACTAACACCCCATTTTGGTTTAGAAACAAAAAACACCAAACGTTCTCATTAATTTCGAATAATTCATCACAAATAAGAGCCATGATCGCTAAACTTTATCCTGAACTCCTTCACTCAAATTACCAGAAATAAGGAGAATCGAAACAGATAAAAAATAATTCCCAAACTCCTGACGAACTAGAATACAAGCAAAAAAGATTCAAATCAGAGCTCATAAAATCGCCAAACAATCGCCTGGATCTACCGGAGCTTAATCGCCGAAAAAAAACAATCTCCAAAAATTAAAAATTAGAAAGAAAGGACACGAAAATTCGAGAAATTTCAAGAACCGAGATTTCTAAACAGATGATTAGATTAGAGGATTAGGATTTAGAGTTGCGTACCCATGGATGGCGAGACTTCTGTGAGATTCTGTAGCAATCCGCTAGGGTTTTGACGAGGAGCGGGCGAGCGAAGAAGGAAGTGAGTGATAAAATGTGAACACTTGTGCTGCGTACTTTCTGGAATCTACTGGTAGCGTACCTATATCAATGTGCTTTTCGTTTTATGGTTTGGGCTCCAACCCGGTTCGTTATGTACCTCTTTGGTGCAAAATTACCCAATTTTGCAACCCAACAAATGGGTTTTTTTTTTTTTTTAATGATTTTTTACATTTTAATTTATTTTTCATTCAATACGATTATATTGGTATTGATTTTTGAGAATCTTAACAAAACATTTTCGGTACTGTTCACTTTTAACGAAAATGATATTTTTACCTTAAAAAATCACTCATGATACTATTCACTTACACCTTTATATTGTCATTTTCATTATAACTAAAGTTTTTAAAAACTTTTCGTTAGTTTTCCTTTGAATTTTTTGAATTTTTTTTTAAATTTGATCATTTTTTTTAGAAAATAAAGAAATTAATTAAAAGAGAAGTTTGAAAACATCTAAAGCCTTTAAAATCAAACAAGAAGAGCGTTTTTAGCTTGGTAATCAAACTTTGAAAAGTTAATATTCTGAAAGCTATAATACGGAGGAGATCAAACTTCGGTGCAACGAAACAAACACATTGTTACGCAACATTTGAATTAGCTCGAAGTTAATGAATTTGAAAAAAAAATAAATATGAGCGATATTCTAATTAACTATGCTAACATGCATCAATTACTACAGGAAGAGGGATAATTTGTTTTCTTTCTTTGACAGTTGAAGGGTATTCGAACTTTAGTGCATAAAAAACAAAATAGAACGAGAGGTTTAAAGATTTTCTTTATTTGGGTTGCTAACCCTTGGTCTGATGGCTTCTTCAACAGGCCATATTGTTCAATTCCAAAGATGGGCCCAAGGCCGAATGCAGATAGCAATTGGGTGAATGTATATAAATCTGACTCCGGCCCAATCCATTATTTTGATTAGACTGTGGTCTCTTCATTCCTTACTTCTAGCCTGGCTCAGTTCGTTAATATTTTAAAATTTTATTCTTTTTGTTTATGAATTAAAAAATAAAAAATAAGGCTTATTAGTTAGGATCAATTTTAGTATCTAAGATTTGAAATTAATATAAATAGTTTCTAAATTTATCCATCATTAATCATTTGGTCATCTAGTAAAAAAGTTTGTTAATGACGATCGATACAAATATCATTAATTTAATACGTAATAAGCGAAAATGATTTGACAAAAATTGAGGACAAACTCATGAATTATTTTTATCAATTTTAAATCTCATAGATTAGAATAAGGTTATGTCAATCACAATAACTATTTTAGGGCTCGTTTGAATATGTTTTTAAAATGACTTAAAGCGTTTTTAGATAAAATGTTTTTTAGTTTCAAAAGCACTTAAAGTGCTTTATGCAAGAAGCACTAATTATGTGTTTCTTCCAGAAAGCAATTTAAGTGTTTTTTTAAGATTTACTTGCATCTTTACTAATAATTAATTCTAAAAATATTTTTCATCAAAAACATTTTCAATCATTTTAAATACTTATTCAAGCGAACTTTTAGTTAATGAGTCAAAAAATAAAAATGAAAGAAATAAAAGCTAGATGACAAATAGATAAGGTAATCCTAATTCAGGACAGTGAGATCTGGCCGTGGATTTTGTGGTTATGCTCGTGTACATTAGCCCTCACCATAATTCATTTGGACGTTGCCATCTGACGGATCACTTGTAACGAGGCGGAATCGGAATAGTATGACAAAAATCAGATTAACGAGGCGCACGTTAACAAGCATACACGAAGCAGGGATAACTTGCGCACAAAGCAGATGGTCCCACCGGCCCGAGGCTGAGCTGTATCGTCACATCGACGTCGCTTTTGTCTGATCACAATGGAATTCCTAACTTAACAGCTACCACCCATTTCACCTCAGACTTTTTGTATTTTCCCGTAGCACCGCCACGTGTCGGTCAGCTTCCCGAACTTCTTCTTTTCAAGTTAAGGTCGAATTTCGTGTAGTTTTTCACGTGACAGATTTTGGATTCAGTTGGTGTCATATTATAATATAATTTAGTAATATTTATTTTTACTTAAAAACGAGATATTTAAAGTTTGAATCTTGTAGATAACATATTCGGTATCAAATTAGGCTGCTTATTGTATGATTTTATCAAACTCTTCTTCCCTTAATATAAAATACAGATACGCTTAAAAACAAAATTACTGCATTAATAAGTTACACGATCGTAATTAAAAAGAAATTAAAATATTTCTATGAGTCAGTTTAATCTTGAATAAATAAACTGCCATCTCGAAGTGATCCACTCGTTCCTTATTTAAGACAAACAAGGTACGTGATTCGTGTTAATTATATCTGGGAAGGGAATCTAATCAGAGGCCGGTTCCCGAGACCCTATCCCTCCAGTCCTTCACTATTATTTCTTCTTTTTCTAAACCTAATATAAAAGTTGCCCTTCCTCATATTTCACGCGTCCCCGTTGTCCCCGTTGTCTGTCCATTATTTGAATTTTAGAGGCTTGGTTTGAACGTTTGGTAGCTAGCCACATCTTATTAATCATTAATCTTTATATTAATATAATACAAATACGGTTGAATATATATATATATATATATATATATGTGGGTAGGTTTAGTTATTTAATTTTCTCTGTGTGGTTCCTTGGATCTTTGAGATAGATGCAAGTTAGTGGAAAACATCTGGGATTTTGATCGATGAAGGTTCAATGCATGGATCTAACTTCATATGTGATATGAAACTACATGATTTGGCTCTGATGATCTGAGAAGTACATGTTTTCGTTTAGGGTTTTGATTTCTTGCTGCTGTATATGTTTATATATAATGTTTTTCGCTTTTTTTTGTCTGATCTGAATCTTCTTCCTTGCAAGCTCTTCTGAGTTTTTGGATATTACACGCTGCTATCTAGGGTTTTTCAGCAGTGATGAGTAAGGTGCTATATTTAACTATATGTATGTATGTATGTATGTATGTATGTATATGTAGGTAGGGTTAAGGATTGGAGCTCCTTGAAGTCCAAAAGAAGGTTATGCTGGGTGGATAGAGCTGTTGAGCTATGGATCCCACAGTACTATTTATCCTATGTTAGATCAGATCGGATCGACCGAAGGGATGATAGGGTTGTGGCTTGCATATCTCAGGAGCTGCATTACCTGTACGCTGCCTCTTTTTTTGGATTGAAGGGAGCTCTACACCTCTCGCTCTTTCCGTTTCACCTTGCTGATGTTCCACTGATTCTTTACATACTTTAAATTCCAAATGTTTTATGATTCTAATTGCTTTATCTTTAAACATGAACTTTTACAGTCGATAGATCTATATATTTCATGACTCTTGAGATCTATATATAAATATTCTAGTATATGATCCGATGTGTGTATATATATATATATATATATATATATATATATAAAATACCAGATGACTCTGGAGATCTATATATAAATATTTTAGTATATGATCCGATGTGTGTGTATATATATATAAAAAAATACCAGATGACTCTGGAGATCTATATATAAATATTTTAGCATATGATCCGATGTGTATGTGTATATATATATATATGACGTGTACCAGATGAAAGAACAGGATGTGAATTGTGAAGCCCGGGGTTATGACGACAAAGGATCTCACGAGGATCTTTGTGTATGTATAGTATATTTACTGTATACACAACCTAGAAAATCCCCGTATATATGTTCTAGCAGTTAAACTTTTCCCTTTTTTGGGTTTAACTACTGTTAATTTCAGGGCACTGTATCAATGCCGTTGCTTTTTTTTTTTTTTTGGATCATTAATGCAGTTGCTATAATATACGTTTGGGCATATAATCGTTGTTTTCTAATAATTGTACCAGTAGTTTTGCTAAAGAAAAATTATTTCTGCACACCTTTTCCTTCCGGACAACCTGATTATTTGTAGCGTACTTAAAAATTAAAATCAATATTGTAATGAATTTAAAGTTTTTATGGATCTATTTGATATTAAGATTTTATACAGACATAATTTAGAATTTCTCGAGCTGCTCGAGGAGTATACTTCTTAAACGATTCTACGGGGAGTATTGTTCGTTTATTTGATTTATTAAATTTAAAGGCAGAAAGTAAATATGAGGAGAAAAAGGTGTGATAATCACTTGTTTTGGAAAAGCATTTGGGGACGCAGATGCCATTTCTTCGATCTCGTGAGTCGCAAGATGCCATTTCTTGTTTTGGAAAACATCTGGGATTGGTTTTGCGTTAGGTTTTTCGTTAATTTCAAGTATTTTTTATTATAGATTCTTTCCAAGTATGACACGAAAAATTCAGCGATCTTTATCTGCATTTTTTCCTGAGGAGTTGCATGTAAAGAGTAAAGTACTATATTCAATTTAATGTTTTCATACAAGCGATAATTTTACTTTAATTTAAACATAATGTATCGAAAATTATATCTTTGCCTTTAAAGGCTATCTACTACTGTTGTTTAAGTGAAAAATAAATGTTCTGCAAAATTATGACTAGAAGTTCGACCGAGAATGTCTTGTACTAATTTGGTCAGGGTTAATCACAATCCCCTGAACTGGTCGGGACTGCCCCCGGCTCCGACCCTGGCTGACCGAGTCTGTGCGTGACGGTGTTATTTCAACATTAGGAGGTATTGGGGTTTCCGGAGAGTGGCCGGAAATGCAGAGGGCGCCTGAATCATCTTGCTGCCAGAATACTTCAACCATAACACCACTTGGATGCTCTGCAGACTCGGTTCCTGGAATCCCCACAAACCTAGCTCCTACCGGTATCTGCACGATTATGTTGTATGTAACGTACTAGTCGTGTTGAATCGCGCAAAAATAAATTTATTGCAAGCATGTCATATCGAATTGCGAACTGTTTTGTGTTTACCTGAACTGAGTCACCAGATGCTAAAGTGAGAGTGACCAGCCTCCCCTCTGCCGTGGCAGCTTCTAGCTCCGCCTGCCCTGCGATATTCAAGAACACTTCTTCGAGAGTTGTAAGCCCAAGTTGGATGTCCGCTATACCAAATTCTCTGTCTTTGTTTTGGAGCTCCGCGAAAAAATTCTGTTGAAAGGTTATGAAAGAATTTTTAATGCTCTGCATGTATACGGTTTTAATGCTACGTAGCATGAAAGAATTTTAGCCAGACGATGAAATGTTTACCGTCAGAAGCCCCTCTCTATCATGAGGAATAACAAAGGTCAGAAATTCCCTGTTCTCTTCTTTTGGTTCAACACCCAAATGCTGCATAAAACTTTTCCCAGGTTAGAAACTAATGTGTTATACGCATGAAAGAAGTTCGAATAGTTCAAAACCAACGTACGCATTTAAAGAACTCCTTCACAGCCTCATGGTGAGATGTAGCAACTGCATCCCTGCTTGGAGGCCTTTGTTCATTCGTGCTTCCGCTGAAGCTCACATTGGCGATAAAACCAGTTCCAAACCTCGACTTCAGCCTGATTGAAGTTCCAATGCAACGGAGCCTACCCTTCGCCATTATTCCAATCCTGTCACCTAAAATGTCAGCTTCTTCCATCGAGTGAGTGGTTAGGACAATTGCACGGCCTCTTTTCGCCCCCTCTATGACGTCCCATACATGCCTCCTTGTTATCGGATCCATACCAGTTGTCTACAGATCATAAACTAAATTAGAAAAACAGAGATAGCAGATGTACTAATGAAGGGAGAAATACAAATTTCCATACCGGTTCATCTAAGATAATCAACTTCGGATCACCAATAAGGGCTACTGCAAAACTCAGGCGACGTTTCATTCCTCCACTGTAACTCCCAGCCCTGACTTTTGCTGCCTCGGTGAGTCTCACCTCTGCCAATAACTTCTCAGCATCCTACACTCGATGAGCATTCATCTTAAAAAGAACAGAAGAATCCTCATGTGAAAAACCAAATTCAAGTTAGCGCAGCACGTACTGATTTTACTGAAGCTGAGGGGAGGCCTTTAATACTAGCGAAAAGGTGGAGGTGCTCTTGCCCAGACAACGCATTCCAAAGAATATCAAACTATCAATAGAGATAATTTACAAACAAAATTAAGTCGAAGTTTTCGAATGAGTTGCTGCAACGCGGTAAAAACTATGTAACTTGTATGTTTTTGAAAATTTCAGGTTACCACACACATGGTCTTCTTGAAAAAGAACAGTGAGAACCGATTTCGCCTTTTGATTTACTGATAGTAGACCACAAAAGCTCTTGATCAACGGTGACCAAGACAACATGCCTATATAAACATATGTACTTATGAGACAGACCGAGAGAGAAAGAGAGAGCACCTGCGGACAAAATCCTACGATTTTTCGAATATTTGCCATACCAACAGAGCTCCGGGCGGAATCTCCATAAATCAAAGCTGTTAACAAAGCAGTTTACTATTTCAACATTTCCGTATTGGGATCATCTTTGTGAGAAATTTTTCAATCAACGAACTCAAGAAAAATGACGCTACAGTATTACCATCTCCTCCAGTAAATGGTGTGATGCCAGTTAAACAACTGATTGCAGTGGTTTTCCCGGCTCCATTCGGACCAAGTAGACAAAATAACTGATCCTTCGCAAAGTTCACCCACAATCCCTGAAAGTTATTCAAAATAAATCAGTTGCTACTATATTATTTCGTTACGAAAAACCTGAAAGGCTGAAATATATATACTGCAACTGGCACAACCAGGAAAAAAAAATAGAATTTGTTAGTACCATATATTGGGCCTCATCTTTGGGCCTCGTCTTTGGGCATCATCCCTAAGCCCATGACAAATGTAAAAGGGGAGAGAGCCCTTATTCTATAAAAGGGACTCTCCCTCACCCTCATAAGAGAGGTCTCACCTTCACTAAGAGAGAGCCTGACCTTCACCAGAGAGTCTCACATCTCAGAACCCTCACAACAATAGAGGGCAATACCCTCTCATCCAAACAGAGAGCAAAATGGCAAGGGCTGCATCCACAGAGAGCTCCCTTGCCGATCTATTGTAATCCATACATTCATACAGTGAAATGGAATCAACATCAGTGTGGACGTAGCCCAAACATTGGGGTGAACCACGATACATATTTGTGTTCTTGTGCGTTTGTGTGATTCACGGCCGGATTTACGTTGGTCCAAGATCCTCCGGATTTTGTGCATCAACAGAATTCATAAGACATAACTTGGTAAAAAACAAGGGAGGATAACCAAGGGGCAGATACGATTACCTTGACAGCATGGTGAGGCTTAGTTCTCCTGTACTTGCAACAGCCAATACTGAAGGTACCGGGATATGTCTTTACAAGACCTCGTATCTGAACTGCAATGTTCGGATCAACTGTGCCTTCCTTAGTTTGTTGTTTGACAAGGTTCTCCTCTTCAAGGACATCTTCATCGTCTGGAGTAAGATGCTCCTTTGGTGGAGCTGAACCGATGCAACTACATATGCCACCCTCTATGAATAGAAAGGAAACACCGCTAAGTTACCATGCAACAAGAGAAACTCAACCACAAACTTTCAGTCGTATTTACCTTTCAATTTGTTTCCACCTTTCCCTGTCCAGTATCCGGGATTTAGAAAGTAGAACACTGATTTTCTCACACCAGATACATTCGGAATGATATTATCGAAGTAGATAGCCAATATAAACCAGAGGAAGAATGTCGACACCAGCCATTTATAAATGCCATTCTGTCAAAGTTCAAATGAAAATTTTAGAAATAACAGGAAGGTGGATGAAACATTCGAAGAACTTATAAAATATTTGGTAATTTTTTCAATTTTAGGATCAATGAGTTTACTTACAATTGTCATAAGACAATCACTATAGTCATTTGCCGGGCATTTGGCCCTTCTACTCCAGCTAATCCCAATATCTTGTGGATTGGCTGTTACTTGAGCAAGTAATACTATAGCTCTGGCAAGAAGATTAGGTGGGAAAAATGACCAGAGTATTCGATATTTCATCTTGAAGTCTGTTGAATCATAGGGAAAACCAAACGCTGTAACAATCTGCAAGACAAAATGGAATATGTTATTAGTATTACGAGAAAAACCCCAATCTATAAATCTTGAATCAGGGAAGTCTTGCCTGGGTTATAGAGCCGACAATAAACACCGCAAAACCGACAGTTGTGGATGAAGATGAGTTCCTTAGGAAGGTTGACAGCAGAAAGGAAAAACCAATCTGGCAACAAATTGCAGTAAGTGGATCAGAGATTACTAGATTGGAAATAGTAGAAATAAAGTAAAAGAAGTAATTGCTTGAAACATTCTTACCATATTGAGTTGGAAAAGGAAGAAGACAAGGAATACGACTGCAAAACTGTTATTTAGGAAAAAATCAAATCGAAACAGCATTCCGAAGAGAACTGTGAAAAGTGATGACAATAGTACCATAATTCCGTCCCATGTGAACCATGAGAACCAATATGCAGTATCATAAAGGCCCATCATTGTCATCACCTGCAAAGTAAAAGAACAAAAACACGAATAACAACCTGATTTTGCATATACGAAATCAAAACTAGCCATACACAAACACAATGAACTCCGCGGCAGGGAAAAGAAGAAACCCAAATTACCTGCCGAAGCTTTAGTTCTTTCTCTGTGATCAAAGAGGACATTTGAAACACAAAACTGAACATGGCAGCAGCAAAAAAGAAGGGTGGTAATAGTTGAGCCAAATCAATGGAAACCTCCCGGTTAGGGTGTGCGAATTCCTTGAGTGAAACATCCCAGCTAAAATTTGGAACTGAACATATCATTATACGCATGTTAAGGTCATGATGGTAACAATGCAGGCGAAGCTTTTTTCAACGAACAGAAAAGGAATATGAGAAACAAGACATAGTACCTCCAATCAGAGACCTAGCGATTTCACGCTCAGCAGCAATCTGAAGCGGTATTTGAAACTTGAATGTCGAATCTTCATATCGCCCCCGGGCTTTAACAGGAGTAGAATTGGTCTGTATGCCATAGCTGATCACAGTGGCGTTTCTCTCCACAAAATGCAAGGCTCCTGAGCAATGCAGAGGATTATTAAATAGCCATGTATTTACATCCTCTTTCGTTCCAAACGATTTGACCTGTACAAGTAAAACCACCTCATTACGAACAATCTAACACTATCAATTTAGCCCGCAGACCACAACATAAATCAAACTGCCTCACTATGAGGTGCCTAAAACGATGAAATCTAACTAGTCGAACTTGTCAACAACCAAATCTGAACAGTTCGAAATCTCACATCTTTAGTTTGTGGAACAAAAGTTCCACGCATTCCTCCTGTTTTCGGAATAAATTGAACAAAATTTATGCAACAAAAGGTAAACTAAATGCCATCACATTGCCGGTGTGGCTTAAGACGGCTTCTGGAAGGGCTACAATCACTTTATGACGAACCAAATGTGATTCTGAAAACAAATTATATGTCTTTCGTCGTAGAAGCGCTTTCTTAAGAAAGTACTGATGAAATTGGGTTCCACCATAAAACCAATTGGGAATATGAAGAGCAGGCGAGCAGCTCAAGACCATATAAGCACATAGCAAACCTTGTCCCTCACCGATGTGGGACAACTCTCAACAAGTACTTGGTTTTACAATCAAAATTTCAATGAATTTCCAATTAAAAAAAATCTAACAAATTCACTTATGAGCAGAAACGTTTACTAAGAAAAGAAAGAAAGCAAACCGCATTTTCCTCAACTTTCTTGGTAACCAAACACAACGCAACAATCCGAACTCATGCATACCTTCGACGGCCTAATCGGCCGGCCCGGATTATTCGCCATAATCCCACTGACAATACTACTAATCCTCGCGCTCCCATTTCCGCTCCACACGAAATCGAAACACGGCTTTTCAACAGAGTACTTGCGCTCGCACGGCGGAATCGGCGGCGAAACCAGAGGCTTGGGGTCCCTGACGCTCCGGAAGTCGGCGGATTTCTTGTTGCGAGCCTCGAGGCCCTCCTGGATGAAGAAGATGAGGACGATGAAGAAGAAGGAGGCGAAGAGCTGGATAAAGGAGGCTCTTTTGCTCCGCCACGAGATCAGGAGGTTCTTCCTCAGCAGCGCCTTGTACTGCTGGAACAGCAGCGGAAAGCCGCTCCGCAAAGCCATCGGTTCGGGTTTTCCGGACCCGAACGTGAGTTCTCGGGTTTAGTGATGGAAGTGAGAGAGGCGGAGTTTCATTGCTTTCCGCTCAAGAGTGACGGTTTTTATCTTCTGTTTTTGGAAAGGCGCGGTTTTGCCCGTTTGGGAAGGCGAAGTGGGGTGAAATTACCAGATTAGTGCTGGATTCGGCTTGGTTTTACGGGTTTGCCACTGCCGCGTTCGGGCGGCAACGGGATTTTCGCCGAGTTTTTGTGTACGAGTGCTTTTACTCGTTTACCAAAGTTGGTATTTTACAGAATTTCACTGAAAGTGATCAATGATTTCTATTTTTTACAACAAAATGAATCACTTCTAATTAGTAACGTATTTCGACAAAAAAAAAAAAAAAGTAACGCAATTTTTTTCTCTTTCGTATTCAATGAATAACTGCTATTATTGTTTGTCAAATAAAATACTTTCGTTTTGAGAGCTTTTATATTTTTTGTATTCATCTGTGAGAAAAATTCATATTTAAGTTCAATGAATAACCGGTATTATTATTTTGTCATATAAAATAATCTCATCTAATTCATAGTGCTTTAAAATTTTTTGGATTCATCTGAATTAAGAAAAATTAACTCCGCCTATGTAATTTTACATTGCCGGTCCCAAGCCCGGATAAAGGAGGAGGGGGGGGGCGTCAGGTAGTCGACAGCCGGCACTCCATGATCACGTCGAATCCTTATGAAAATGAATCCAGAACAAAATCGCGCTAAAGCTAGGGCGTCACCCGTAAGTGGCGCGCTGTGTGGCCCGAGCACAGTGATAAGTGAGCAAGGGTCGCTGTATCTCCATCGGCACCCGGATGCAGTGTTAAATGAGCAAGGGGGCCGTAGAAACTTCTTTTCGAACGACTCCACTCAAAGTTGTTTGGGAGCATATGCTCCTATCAACTTTACACGGGACACACAAAAGAAGTACTTTGATCCTATTAGACGGGGGAGGGTAAAGAAGCTAGGACAGAAGGGTAGAGTTCAAGAGAGCAAAATGCGTTTAGGAACGTGGAATATAGGAACCTTAACGGGAAAATCTATGGAAGTAGTGGAAGTTATGGTGAGGAGAAGGATAAATATTATGTGCCTACAAGAAACTAAGTGGGTTGGTAGTAAGGCAAAGGATCTAGAAAACTCAGGGTTTAAACTTTGGTATTCGGGCACAAATAGAACGAGAAACGGTGTTGGCATCATCGTGGACAAGACCTTGACACAAGATGTTGTAGATGTCAAGAGGGTAGGAGATAGAATCATGGCAATCAAGATTGTAATAGGACAAGAACTTATCAATGTGATTAGTGCGTACGCACCTCAAGTAGGGTTGGATACGAGTTCGAAGGAGAAATTTTGGGAAGACCTTGGAGACTTGGTGCAAGGAATTGCTCAGACGGAGAAGTTATTTATAGGAGGAGATCTAAATGGACACGTGGGCAGGGAGACAGGCAACTATGGAGGTTTTCATGGTGGCCATGGTTTTGGGGAGAGAAACGAGGATGGGGAAGCTATCTTGGATTTTGCAATGGCATATGATCTCTTCTTAGCCAACACCTTCTTTAAGAAGAGAGAAGAACATGTGATCACCTACAAGAGTGGGTCGTCAAAAACACAAATAGATTTTCTTCTAATGAGGAAAGGGGATCGTATAACTTGTAAGGATTGCAAAGTTATACCAGGAGAGAGCGTGGCTAATCAACATCGCTTGTTGGTGATGGATGTACATATCAAAAGAGGGAGACAAAAGAACAAGACTTGGAAGTGCCCAAGGACTAGATGGTGGAATCTAAAAGAAGAAAAACAAGCCATTTTCAAAGAGAAGGTAATCACCCAATGTGTGTGGGATAGAGAGGGGGAAGCTAGCCAAATGTGGGATTCCATGGCTAGTTGTATCCGAAAAGTAGCAAAAGAGGTATTAGGAGAGTCCAAGGACTTTGCCCCACACCAAAAGGAATCTTGGTGGTGGAATGAGGAGGTACAAACAAAGGTGAAGGCTAAGAAGGAATGTTGTAAAGCCTTATACAAGGAGAGGACCGATGAAAATGGTGAAAAGTATAGAAAAGCGAAGCAAGAGGCGAAGAAAGCGGTCAGAGAAGCTAAGTTAGCGGCTTACGACGATATGTATAAACGACTAGATACCAAAGAAGGAGAGTTGGATATCTATAAACTAGCTAGAGCAAGGGAAAAGAAGACAAGGGACCTAAACCAAGTGAGGTGCATCAAGGATGAGGATGGAAAGGTTCTTGCTACAGAGAACGCGGTTAAAGACAGATGGAGAGGTTATTTTCATAATCTTTTCAATGAAGGACATGAAAGGAGTGCTTCTTTAGGGGAGTTGAGTAACTCAGAAGAGTGTAGAAACTACTCTTTTTATCGTCGAATCCGGAAGGAAGAAGTGGTTGTAGCTTTGAAGAAGATGAAGCATAGAAAAGCAATAGGCCCAGACGATATACCAATCGAAGTGTGGAAAGTTTTGGGAGAGACAGGTATAACATGGCTCACTGACCTTTTCAATAGGATTTTGAAAACGAAGAAGATGCCAAATGAGTGGCGAACGAGCACTTTGGTGCCTATCTACAAGAATAAGGGCGACGTACAAAATTGCATGAACTATAGGGGTATTAAGTTAATGAGTCATACAATGAAGCTCTGGGAGAGAGTCATTGAGCATAGATTGAGGCAAGAGACACGGGTTTCGGACAACCAATTCGGGTTCATGCCAGGGCGCTTAACCATGGAGGCAATCTATCTCTTACGAAGATTGATGGAAAGATATAGAGATGGGAAAAAGGATTTACACATGGTCTTTATAGATTTGGAAAAAGCGTATGATAGGGTCCCAAGAGATATTCTTTGGAGGATCTTAGAGAAGAAAGGAGTACGAGTAGCATATATCCAAGCTATAAAGGATATGTATGAAGGAGCAAAGACTGCCGTAAGAACTCATGAAGGACAAACCGAAAGCTTTCCCATAACTGTAGGATTACATCAAGGCTCATCCTTAAGTCCTTACCTTTTTGCGTTGGTAATGGATGAGTTAACAGGACATATTCAAGATGATATTCCTTGGTGTATGCTTTTCGCAGACGATATAGTGTTGATAGATGAAACTCAGGAAGGGGTAAATGCAAAGCTTAACCTTTGGAGAGAAGTGTTGGAATCTAAAGGTCTTCGCCTAAGCCGATCAAAGACAGAATATATGGAGTGCAAGTTCAGTGCAGATGGAGGCCAAAACGAGTTAGGGGTGAGGATCGGAGATCAAGAAATACCAAAGAGCGACCGTTTTCGTTACCTAGGATCTATCTTGCAAAAGAACGGAGAATTAGATGGAGATCTCAACCATAGAATACAAGCTGGATGGATGAAGTGGAAGAGTGCATCTGGCGTGTTGTGTGACCGCCGTATGCCACTGAAGCTCAAGGGAAAATTTTATAGGACGGCAATAAGGCCGGCGATGCTGTATGGCACAGAATGTTGGGCGGTGAAGCATCAACACGTACACAAAATGGGTGTAGCGGAGATGAGGATGCTTCGTTGGATGTGTGGGCACACGAGAAAGGATAAGATTAGGAATGAGGATATCCGGGGTAAAGTAGGAGTAGCCGAAATTGAAGGAAAGATGAGAGAAAATCGGTTACGGTGGTTTGGACATGTGCAAAGAAGGCCTACTGACGCTCCGATTAGAAGATGCGACTATGGGACAGAGGTTCAGGGCCGAAGGGGTAGAGGAAGACCTAGGAAAACTTTGGAAGAGACTCTAAGAAAAGACTTAGAGTACTTGGATCTAACGAAGGACATGACACAGGACCGAGCACAATGGCGTTCTAAGATTCATATAGCCGATCCCACTCAGTGACTTGGATTTTCCAAGTCTCTAACCGAGAAGTTTTCCTCACTCGAAAAATTAAGGGAACACTACCCCAACCTACATGCTCCACTCAGAAAGCTTCAACATACAAGCTTCAACAAAAGAAAATTCAAAGAACTTAGCGAAGAAGGCTTTGGTGTATTTAACACAATACGTTGAAATGAAGGAAAACTTATTTATTGATATCCCCGATAAGCTACAAATATGTACATATACATGAGTCAAAATAAACAAACAAGATGGAGTCTTCACAAAGGTTGCTTAGGAGAAGTCTCAGCAGTCGGTAGAGCCCCAGAAAGAGAAGGCATTTGAGGGGGATCATTCGGAGCCTCAGTACTGGACAGAACCCTAGAAGGAGGAGGCATCAGAGGTTGATCATTTGGAGCTTCATTACGCGGTACAGCCCCAGAAGACGAAGGCAATAAATGCCTTTGGAACAAACCCACAAATCTCTGATGATCAAGTAAAACCTGACCATCAGTTTCCTTCATCTGGTCAAGCTTCCTCTTCATGTTTGTAGCATAGTCATGTGCGAGCCGGTGCAACTGTTTATTCTCATGCTTGAGCCCTCTAATCTCCTGTTTGAGACTCATCACTTCGGCCGCCAATGATTCAACTTGGCGGGTTCGAGCAAATAGGCGTTGGGCCATATTAGACACAGAACCTGCACACTGAACACTGAGAGCCAGTGAATCCTTAACAGCTAACTCATCAGACCGTTTGGAAAGTAGTCTGTTATCTTTGGGAGTGAGAAGGTTCCTGGCCACCACCGCAGCGGTCATATCATTCTTCATCACGGAATCCCCAACGGTAAGAGGACCAGTAGGGGAGACGAAGGATGGGCGCCATATGTTGTCTGGAGAAGGCGGGGCTGCCTCTTCAACAAGGTTCAAGTCAAAACGACGGTCGGAGGGGCCAGACATTTTCAAAGGTATTGAAGAGAGAAGAGGTCGGACAAATCAAGATCTTAGAAGTGCAAGAATGGAGCTTCTACTGGTGGAGATTCAAGTGTGCTTTGGAACTTAATGCCAGCCCTATAAAAAGCTGCACTCGACGGAGCTTCAGACATCGAAGAGGCGCCTGCTCAGAAATCGAAGAGGCGTTTGCTTTCTCAAAAGCCGGGCTGCTTAGAGACCACGAGGGTTGATCTCATAAATCGAAGAGGTGTTTGCTTTCTCAAAAGTTGGGCTGCTCAAAGACCACGAAAGCCGATCTCAGAAATCGAAGAGGCGCTCGCTTCCTCAAAAGCTGGGCTCCTCAGAGACCACGAGGGCCGATCTCAGAAATCGAAGAGGCACCTACTTTTCCAGCCTTGTCAGCACCTGTCACACGCACACTCAGCTTTGCGGAAATTATGGGTATTCTGTCGAAGACTTCTGGGGAAGTAGAAAACACATGAATCTTACTGTCCAATCACCCACTTCCCACACGCAGCAATAGCTCATGGGTACCACAGATACTTTGCCAAAGTTGAGCACGTGAAGCTTGCAGCTCCCACTACATCGCTCTGACCAAGAAGGGTAAAAGAATAGCAAAGAAACAGCACTAACAAAGTTTAGACCCATAAATTTTGAAGGTCTAGCTACCATATTATTACCCACAAAGGTAAAGGAACAGTACCACTGTTGGATAATTGGAAAGTCCCTGTGTGTCAACCTCTGTGCCTCGTGGCAAGGTAGACTAGCAAACATGCCCAACCTTTACTCACATTCGAGAAAACACTCCCAATAAGATTGCTTGCTCCAAAATCGAAGAGGCACCGTCCTCCGAATCTCGAGAGCCAGACTCCCAACATGACTACTTTCTCAAAAATCGAAGAGAGGGTAAAGGAACAGTACCATTGCTGGATAATTGGAAAGTCCCTGTGTGTCAACCTCTGTGCTTCGTGGCAAGGTAGACTAGCAAACATGCCCAACCTTTACTCACATTCGAGAAAACACTCCCAACAAGATTGCTTGCTCCAAAATCGAAGAGGCACCGCCCTCCGAATCTCAAGAGCCAGACTCCCAACATGATTACTTTCTCAAAAATCGAAGAGACACTGCTCCCCGAATCTCGAGAGCCAGACCCCCAGCATGATTGCTTTCTCAAAAATCGAAGAGGCATCGTTCTCCGAATCAATCGAAGAGGCGCTCGCTTTCTCAAAAGCTGGGCTGCTCAGAGACCACGAGGGCCGATCTCAGAAATCGAAGAGGCACCTTCTTTTCTAGCCTTGTCAGCACCTGTCACACGCACACTCAGCTTTGCGGAAATTATGGGCATTCTGTCGAAGACTTCTGGTGAAGTAGAAAGCACATGAATCTTACTGTTCAATCACCCACTTCCCACACGCAACAATAGCTCATGGGTACCACAGATAACTTTGTCAAAGTCTCTGCCAAAGTTGAGCACGTGAAGCTTGCAGCTCCCACTACATCGCTCTGACCAAGAAAGGTAAAAGAATAGCAAAGAAACAGCACTAACAAAGTTTAGACACATAAATTTTGAAGGTCTAGCTACCATATTATTACCCACAAGGGTAAATGAACAGTACCACTGCTGGATAATTGGAAAGTCCCTGTATGTCAACCTCCGTGCTTCGTGGCAAGGTAGACTAGCAAACATGCCCAACCTTTACTCACATCTGAGAAAACACTCCCAACAAGATTGCTTACTCCAAAATCGAAGAGGCACCGCCTTCCGAATCTCGAGAGCACATACCACTTTTTCAAAGTGCTCTGACAGAGTTAAAACATGTGAAGCTGGCAGCTCCCACTACCGTGCTATGACCAAGCAGGGTAAAGGAATAGCATTACTACTTGTTGTTAGGGAGACTCCTATATATGTCGACCTCCATCCCCAACGGACAGGCAGACCTGCAAAAATGCTCAACCCTTCCTCATATCTGAGAGGGCACTCCCAACGAAGCCTTTCGAAATATTCAGCTTTCTTTCCCCCCGATAATACCTCTGCAAACAAGCTATACTAGAGCAAGAATATCTCATATCATCAGGGTTAAAAGCAAGAGTATCCCATATCATGTTTTTTCCCTGTCTTTTCCTTTGGCCTTGTTTTTACCTGCAAGACAAGGAGAAAGAGAGCAATCAGTCAGCACTTGAAATCAAGCTCCCAGCCAGGAACTGACAGCCTGGAACCCCTTACCTGATTACTTACCTGGCATTGCTCTCGAGTACTCATCTTCAACATCTTATGTTGCCAGGGAAGATACCACATCTGCTTGAGGAACAGATAGGGCAAGTGCGAAGGATACAAGGAAGCATGTGGAGACAAGCGTAACAGCACACGTGCCGATCCATCCATTACTTTGTCAAAAGCAAAAGTATCCCATATCAGCAGGGTCGAACGTACTCTAGATTTGATGGACTTGTTTTGACCCTCAAATTCTTCAGTCGGCCTTATACTCTGGAGGAAACCAGAAAACCCTCCAGCTCAGTTCAAGAATAAGCCTGTGGAAAGTTACTTCTTCAAAAGCAAAAGTATCCCATATCATCTCTTCTCATTTTTCTTCTCTTTATCCTTCATGCTGCTGCAAGATGGGGAGAAGGTGAACAATCAGCCGGAGCTCTGATTGCTTACCTTGTCTGTCACCTCTTTCAGCAAATCCCCTAGCTCGGCGACTTGGGGGACTCCTACTACATGGTTTGTATCGCGCTTGACCAAGCCTGAAACTACAAGTAAGCTTCAAGTGAAATTGATACATTACCTTGTGCATCTCCACCAGTTAAAGATACCACCCCTGGATGGAGGAAGAGTACTTCCAGAGAAGCTGCCACATCTACCTATGAGACAGATAAGGCAAGTCAAGATGATACCACACTCCGATACTTAGAAGTTTCGTGATTACGAGATCATTCTCCCACAATATTTCCTAATGTCATTTGTACTCTAATGTCATTTGTACTAAATCATTCACTTATACTCACTAAAGGAGAGCTTGAACCTATGTACTTGTGTAAACCCTTCACAATTAATGAGAACTCTTCTATTCCGTGGACATAGCCAATCTGGGTGAACCACGTACATCTTGTGTTTGCTTTCCTATCTCTATCCATTTATATACTTATCCACACTAATGACCGGAGCAATTTAGCGAAGATCACAAAAAGCGACCGTTTTCGCTACCTAGGATCTATCTTACAAGAGAACGGAGAATTAGATGGAGATCTCAACCATAGAATACGAGCTAGATGGATGAAGTGTAAGAGTGCATCCAGCATGTTGTGTGACCGTCGTAGGCCACTGAAGCTCAAGGGAAAATTTTATAAGACGGCAATAAGGCCAGCGATGTTGTATGGCACAGAATGTTGGGCGGTGAAACATCAACACGTACACAAAATGGGTGTAGCAGAGATGAGGATGCTTCGTGGGATGTGTGGGCACACGAGAAAGGATAAGATTGAGAATGAGGATATCCGAGGTAAAGTAGGAGTAGCCGAAATTGAAGGAAAGATGAGAGAAAATCGGTTCCGGTGATTTGGACATGTGCAAAGAAGGCCGACTGACGCTCCGGTTCGAAGATGTGACTACGGGACAGAGGTTCAGGGCCGAAGGGGTAGAGGAAGACCTAGGAAAACTTTGGAAGAGACTCTAAGAAAAGGCTTAGAGTACTTGGATCTAACGGAGGACATGACACAAAACCGAGCGCAATGGCGTTCTAGGATTCATATAGCCGACCCCACTTAGTGGGAAAAGGCTTTGTTGTTGTTGTTGTTGTTGTATCTGAATTAAGAAAAATTCAAATTTAAGTTTAAATCCAACACACTGCTCTAACAACTGTTTATGTAGGTGTAGTTTTTTTTTTTTTAATTTCACTAAAAGTGATATATGGTCTCTTTATTTTTCACACAACAACAACAAATCACTTCTTACGAAAAATGTAATTTTTTTCATTTATACGTAATGAATAACGGCTATTATTGTTTGTTGGAGAAAAAACTTCCATCTAAAGAAAATGTACGATATTAATTAAGCAAATCAGAATATGTACAAAATAAGAATAGTGTGCTAATAGGTCTCGATAAAAACCTTGCCGAAATTTCAAATTGGTCGAATTGAAAAAGAGTATCCTGCACAACAAAAGGACATATCCTCAAATGAACAATATAAGTGAAAATTACAAAGTGTCATCGAACAAAATATCCCTAAGAAAAAGAATGTCATGCACAACAAAAGGACATACCCTCAAATGAACAATTTAAGTGAAAATTACAAAGCGTAAAGAACAAAATATCCCTAAGAAAATCCGAAGGCTCTTCCAACCACACAAGAGTAACATGGTGGAGAAATAGAGAGGCTGAGCTGGATGCAATAATAAAATGGTGGAAAATCATATGTGTCTTAATCAAGAATGACGGAGTATCACAAATTTAGGATTTGTTTCGTCCTATGTAATTTCCAGGAAAAATCCCAAAATTAATTGCCATCTATATTTAACTACACGACCTCTTAATTAATTGGTTAATTTCCATTTGTGCCACTCTAATTCTCTAGCTAATCTATTTTCTACACAAATACATCATTAACCCTTGATTAGGATAATCCTACTCTAATTAATCTTAATCTTAATTTTTCCTAAGTCCATATGACGTGTTCCATTTATTTTGATTCCCTTCATTAATATTTTCAAGATTATTATTTCCATATTTATGTAACTCCCAAAATTCAATAATTAAAAAACATAACAAATAGGGAAGGGCGGCAACTGGCAACAATTTATAAGCCGCGTCAAGGGTAAACTTGTTACTTCCCTTCTTTTTCTTCTTTTAAGAAGGACCAGTGGGTGACTTGGTTATGGCAATCCACCTATTGTGTGATTCACGAGCGCTAGGAATCTAACCCAAAATGTGACGTCTGTAATACGAGTATGAAATTCGTCCTCAGTCACTTGATCACCTAGTGCTGGTTGGTAAACTTGCTAGTTTCTAGTTCTCCAATATTCATTTATATTAGTGCTAATTAATTTGGATTATGCAGTGGTTATTCGAAAATAATTTGGAACTTTGACAGGTTTTGAACTGAGCTTTTAGTCTATGGTGGCCAGAGACATATCGAATTCGTGCTCCTTGAGTGCCAAGTTAGAGGAATTCCCCGGGTTTCCGCCATCAATGGCCGATCATTCACGCGGCAGCGGCCGCAGCCGTGCGAGCTTCTGGGCTCAGTCCAACGCTTTGCTCCGAAAGAACTTAACTTTTCAGGTCTACACATCTCTCAGTTTTTGCCCTAGTTTCATTTTTTTATCGTTTTTCATATTTTACACGAGCGATATTCTACTCTAAATTTTATATTTTTATACATGGATTATTTTGCAGAAACGAAATATGTGCTCGAATATATCGTTGGTGTTGATACCTGGATTGCTCTGCTTGATTTTGCTTGGCATCCAAATTGCGTTGAACAAAGCAAAAGCCAGCGGTGGCGGTGACAAGTGTGACGGCAGTCATACCGATACAGACTGGAGTGGTTTAGGCCCTTGTCCAATTCCTAACCCACCAGAATGGGCTCCGCTGTTATACATCTCCAATGCCGCTTTTCGTGCCGTGAGAAGCGACTCGATTCTTCCCTTCACAGACTTGCCTGACGCGTCATGCCGGAACAGCAAGAACAACGTCACCTGCCCTCTCACTGTGCTTGTCACCGGCGACAACCAGTCTGTCGGACAAAGTATGTGCTTTTTATTTAACTTTTCGGGGAAGAACTTCTTTGCAACATGATGTCAATGCGACGGTATTTCAAATCGATGGTTCACATTTACATTAGAAAATAAAACACAGTACTGCAATATTAGTTTGGAATTCCTCTACTGTGTCATCCTCGTCGCAAGTTTCTCTCATTTTTTTCCTCATCTAATCGATCAAATACTAACCTTAATCTCTGCTGAATTTGGATAGTTTTGGCTGGAAATATGTTTCCAAATGATCCTTTCCCTCTGAATTCCTCTGATGTTATGGATTATCTAGTCAATAATGTCATGGTATGTTTTTTTTATTTTTTATTTCCATCTACTTGTTAATTAATTTCATGTTATCAATTAATTTGTTCTATGAACTTATGTGTATTCTAAATGTGCAGGGAACGTATGATCTCCCTAGCGCACCCAACTTTTATGATCCTGCATTCGATGATCCACTTTTTAGAGTGCAGCGGCAGTGCTCCCCAAACTCTACAATCTATATTCCACCATATGGATCGACATCATCCGAGTCTAACCTAGGTGAATATCTCTATCTCTATGCATCCAATGCTACTATCTCTCCGTGGATCGCATTGACCACTGGACGAAGTCAACACGATCAGCGGCATTGAATCATCCGAGAAACAAAATATTTTGCATATTCATCACTTGTGCAAATGCACTTCAACTTTTGTTGTTTTCATGCATGCAATTGTCTAACTTAATTTCTCTTGAATTAATATGCAGAGGTTAGATGCGTTGAAGCTTTGCAATTATGGCGTAAATCTTCATCTGAGATAAACAATGAGCTATACGAAGGCTACCCAAAGGGCAATCCAGAGAGGAAGGTTAACGAAATACTTGCGGCCTACGATTTCTCCAACTCCGATGACAACAAATTTGACGTAACCGTATGGTACAATTCAAGCTTAAACGATGGCTACCTGGATGACGACCAGAGCAGCACGCTGCGGGTTGGGCGCTCCCTGAATCTGGCATCCAATGCCTACCTTCAGTTTTTAAAAGGATCAAGCACCAAAATGTTGTTCGAATTTGTCAAAGAATTTCCCAAGCCTTTATCTGCCAGGATGTCGATGCTAGATATTCCCTCTATGATTGGTCCACTCTTCTATACTTGGATCATTTTATTGCTCTTCCCTGTAAGTATGATTTTTCATCGATTTTAGTTACACTGACACTCAATTCTTGAGGTTTTAAATTGTTTTCACGTCGTAAACCCTCTTGTCTAAGCTCCATCTCTTCAGACGACAAAATTTTATCTCAAAATTTTAACTACATATGATAAGATGTTCAACAGGGCTACGTGACTAGGGCAATTCTCACGCCTGAGTGAGATCGTGTGAGGTTGGTGGGACTAAAATACAGAGTGTCCCGTACTTTTCACATAGCTCTTTTGTGTTCTTCTTCGTTTTTATATTTTTTATTTTATCGAAATGCTTTCTGTTAATGCCATGGATGCTTGCTAATTAATTGATTTCACCAATTTTGTTGTTGATGGTGAAGGTTGTGTTGAAGTATCTGGTTTATGAGAAACAACAAAACCTGAGAATCATGATGAAAATGCATGGACTTGGTGATGCACCATATTGGATGATTTCCTATGCTTACTTTCTTACAGTTTCTTCAATCTACATGCTATTTTTTATTGCAGTTGGCTCCATCATAGGTACTTATATCTACATGTATATAACTGTCTCTTCACTACTTGGCAACTGTTTCTTCACTCTGAGTCGCTTTAACAAATCGAAGTTCGTTTACTTCTTTACAGGGTTAAAGTTCTTCACAATCAATGACTACAGCATCCAGTTTGTTTTCTACTTCATCTATCTGAACTTGCAAATTGCAGTGGCTTTTCTAGTAGCTTCGATGTTTTCCAATGTTAAGGCTTGTACAGGTTGGATGTTGTTTGTTTGTATTTATTTGCAGTTGGTTAGAGATTTTTGTTTTAATTTTTGTCTTATTAGATGAGTAAACTGACATGATTTCCATGATCGATTTGATGATCGCAGTTATTGGTTACATTTTGGTCTTCGGAACTGGGCTTTTGGCAGACAATCTATTTCGAAGCATTATCGAAGATGAATCCGTCTCTAGTAAGTTGAAATATTTGTGCAATGTTCAAGGACTTTGTTGTGTAGTTATGTTTTATGTTGTTCGATTTTGTCTATACTTTTCATAACCTCAACTCTTTATCAAGTTAATGTTTCGTGTTCATGTACGTAGAGCGTGTGATCATCCTTATAGAGCTGTATCCTGGCTTCTCTCTGTATCGTGGACTCTACGAGTTTGCACAGTACCCCATCCAATATAAAAAAGTAGGGATGCGATGGGGCGATTTGAGTGACGGGAGTAAAGGGATGAGAGAGGTCTTGATTATCATGGTTATCGAGTGGTTTGTGGTGCTTCTTGTTGCATACTGCATTGACCAACTTGTATCATCTGGAAAAAGTCCTTTTGTTTTCTTGCAAAGGTTTAGGAAGAAGAAACTTCCATCTATTCGGAGGCCTAGTATGCAAGGGCAGGGATCTAGTTCGATTCAGATGGAGAAACCGGATGTTTGTCATGAGGTAACTTTTCTTGTCTCTCTCTAACTTAGATGAAAACTTATGGTACCTCAATGAATTGTACACATATAAACAAATTCCGCTTCCAACTCTTCCTAATTTTCAGATCGAGATGGTTGAGAGGTTGGTAGTGGAACGGGATACAAGTCACGCAATCGTATGTGACAACCTCCAAAAGGTGTACCCAGGAAGAGATGGAAACCCTGATAAATTTGCAGTGAAAGGGTGTTCTCTTGCCTTACCTAGAGGTGAATGCTTTGGCATGCTTGGCCCTAATGGTGCAGGGAAGACCTCTTTTATTAGTATGGTGAGTGCACCCTACTTCTTTCCAGTCCTTGATTATCATTATACATTACACGAAAAATCATGTTACGAGTGTTCTGATTGATCATTGCGCGATTATTCCACAGATGATTGGTCTCACCAAACCAACCTCTGGCACGGGGTATGTTCATGGTATGGACATTCGGACGCAGATGAACAAAATATATAGCAGCATGGGATTTTGTCCACAGCACGAGTAAGCTAGAGCAATTCTTGTCTTATGTGTCAAGAAACTAAGAAAAAACTCTTATTTCATGGTTTTTTTCTTTTAATATTTACTTGGATGCAAATGAATTTCTTGTTTTCGTGGATGTTGTTTAGCCTTCTATGGGAAACACTGACTGGAAGGGAGCATCTCCTATTTTATGGCAGACTTAAGAACCTAAAAGGTTCTGCCTTAATGCAAGTAAGTCAACATATCGAAAATTTGTAGAATCCAAATCTGTTGATACTTTTAGCTAGGTAGGAGGACTAATTCCTCCATGGTTTGATTTGGTTGCTGAAGGCGGTGGAAGAATCTTTGAAGAGTGTCAATCTGTTTCACGGAGGGGTTCCTGACAAACAAGCCGGGAAGTATAGTGGTGGTATGAAGCGAAGGCTTAGCGTTGCAATTTCGCTGATAGGTGACCCCAAAGTATGTCTTGGTTCTCATCTCTTTAAGCTGCTTCGATTTGTCATTTTCGATATGTTTTCCCAAGATAATGCTACTTACTGCACTCACTGTGTTTTGCAAATTCCTGTATACTTGTAGGTTGTCTACATGGATGAGCCTAGTACTGGACTTGATCCGGCTTCAAGAAACCATCTGTGGAACGTTATAAAGTCTGCGAAACAAGATCGTGCAATCATCCTAACCAGTAATCTCTATCCCGCAGTATCAACTACATGTTTAATGTACTAATTTTCGATCTATATATGTGTTTCTTTCTTTTCACTTACAAAAGCTTGTACATTTCAGCACATTCCATGGAAGAGGCAGAGGTTCTATGTGATCGATTGGGGATTTTCGTAGATGGCAGGATGCAGTGCATAGGAAATCCAAAGGAGGTAGCGAAATGCAATTTGTTGTCCTAATTTAAATCTCAAATTAATCACTTTCACTTAATTTAAGTTACATGTTACATGCCTCTCACCTCACTTAATTCTAATGCAGCTGAAGGCCAGATATGGAGGATCGTATATCTTTACGATGACAACGAGTTGGCATCATGAGGAAGAAGTGGAGAGGATGGTGAGGACCATGTCACCAAACGCCGTCAAGACATACCGGCTCTCAGGGACGCAGAAGTTTGAGCTGCCCAAAAATGAGGTTAGAATTGCAGATGTGTTCCGCACAGTCGCGTGTGCGAAGTGTCGGTTCGCGGTGTTTGCGTGGGGTGTGGCTGACACTACTCTGGAGGATGTGTTCATCAAGGTTGCTACAACTGCAGGATCATCGTCCGCCACACTTTCATAACCTCGACCTAGTTAATTAATATGTAATATAATTTATTGAATATTATTAGAAGATGTTTTCAATATGTATGCTGTTAGATTTATATACTGATTAACTATATAATTCGACAGAGATTAGTATAAATTTTAAAATGTATGCATGATTATGTTACTTGGGAAGCAAGCGATGGTGAACCACTTCAAGCAGGAGATTTTGTTTTTAATTTAAAAAAAAAAAAAGAAAAAAAAAAGAGGAAACTGTTTGAAATTTTCATGAAATTAAAGTCACCAGGCACAAGAAATGTTCGGTACAATGCACCGAGCTCACACAAAATATTTCGGTGTAATTTGCCGAAACCCAAGCTTTACTATGCACGCAAGGAAACTGTAGAGACAGGAGCCCTCGAAAGTATCAGTGTCCCCCCCCCCCTTCAGTTTCTCTCTCTCTCTCTCTCCCCAATCAAGCGATTGCAAATACTTCGAGAGCACGAAAAGTGATTACGATGTACGTATGGGAAAGTACGACTGTCTGGCTGCGGCCAGTCGTTTTTTGATCAAGGAAGAACAAATGATGCAGACTATCCGTAACTCCTTGAAAAGGGATTGCCAAAGCATGTGTGAAGAGGACGGAAATGGTACTGATTTGGCGCGTTCGGAATGCAAGAAGAGGAAGACGATGATGAAGAAGAAGAATGTCAAGAAAGTCATGGGAGGCTCAAGCAAGATCGCGAAGAAGAAGAGCTCTGAGCATTGGTTATGCAACTCGTGTACTTATGATTATCGGGGATGAGGGATCGAACTTGAGCGTTCGTAAAATGCTTTGGTGATTAGAACTCTCAAGTTAAACCATTCGATGCGCCTTGGAATTAGAGTGATGACGGATGATGATTTCGCATTAACTAATCAGTACTCAGTCCATTACAGCAAGATTTTGATACTCTTTGGGAGCTAATGCTGCTTCCATGACATGGTACGGGCTAACTTTCCCGTCATTGTCCAAGAACAACCTGAGTAAATCCTTGGAGAAGCCGCCGAAGATGGTCACCCCTGGTTTCGTGCAAGGCGCCACCAGGGTGTCAACCTTCCAATACACAATCTCCGGCACTGCATTCTCGTACCCTTTCTCCTTAAACATGCTTCGTATTGCCTCGTAATTGCTCTCCCAACGGGTACTATTGTTACTATTGAACAACGCACAATCAAAGTATGTATTGGTGAACACAAACACCTTCTTGATCATCTGCTCCGCCTTCAAATTCCCATTCATAGCCGCTTCCAAAATCAAATCAAACACCTTCCGCAAATCAATATGCTCACCGCAGTCCAATCTCCTCACAAACGCGCACTTGGACTTAAGATCATCGCCTTGTACCAAATGCAGGTCGGGATTCGGACTGAAATTGATCACCTTTCCTTTCCAACTCGGCTCTTCACTCAGTTCGGACACTAGCAGCCCCATCGCAACTGAAACATCCGCGGAGATCCCCACCATGGAAGAAGGCGACACATCACACACAGCCAGGCAGTTTTCCAGCTTTCCTACTTTCGCCTCCACGATTGCCTTCCACTGAAGCTCTGCTGCTTGCCCAACACCGTGGTTATTCACATATTCTACGATCTCATTCGGAAGCAGAGCACATGCCGCAATCTTGGCCTTGCCACTGGCTTTCACCTCCTCCAAGTACTCCTTAACTGCGCAGGGCTTTGCCGAAGAATCAAAGCCCTGAGAATAATCCAAGGCGAACGTCAACGGCACCAAAACCTCCTTCCTAAGGCGGTCTCGGACTCTGCATCCACCATGCGAAGATTCTGGCGGGAAAATCTTCCTCGCAATGCTTTCGCACAGCAATGTGGCGCGGTCCATGGAAGAATCCACGGAGGGGCAGAAATACGGCACCGAGCTTATCTCACAAATGTCCCCCTTCTTCAACTTTTCAATGTCGGACTTCAATTGCTTCGCGAAAAGATCCGATACCTTGTCGTGCAAGAATCGATAATTCAGGTCCCTCTCGTACCTCTCCACAGCCTTCTTCCTGGCCGCAGCTGCGGCAGCCTTTTCCTGGCGGTGGTGGTTGTGCTGGTTATTCTTCTTCTTTCTCCTCCTAACGTCTTGCCCTTCTAAAAGCCGATACAGAATCTCAACGAGGTCCTGCATAAGCCCGACAGAGCGGCCAAACTCTCCCTCACTGGCAATGGAGGCGAGGTTGCAGGCAAGGGTCCTGGGGTGGTGCTGGTGGAGCCAAAAGGCGGCAGCATAGAAGGCCTCTTCGTCAGCCTTTCCGAGATCGTTGGACAAGTCTCGGAGGTTGCAAATGAGCTTGAGGGTGGTCAGTGGACTGTGTGACCATGCCAAGGGAAGGAGCTGCTTGAGATACCTGTAGGAATGGGAGTAGGAATCGGAATGGGGGACAAGCACGTGGAAGAAGAGATCGAGGCAGGGATTGCTGTACGAGGAGGGAATGAAGAACTGCGGGGAATCGGAATCGGAATCGGAATCCGAATGGAGTACGTTGAAAAGATGATCAGTGATGATGTTGTTGAAATTTGCGACCATGAAAACAGGGTCTTCTTCTTCTCTGTGAATGAAAAGGGTTCCGAGTTTCGGGTCGGAAAATCCGACCGGAGAGAGTTGCGAAATGTTTTTGAGATGGATTTTGTTTGGACTGGAAAGTCGTGGAGGGAGGGTTTTCGCCATTTTTGATGCAGCTTTCATGACTTTCAGAACCATTTTTTTGGTGAATATTTTGGGGGGCCGGGCGATGTTATGTTTGTGCCTAGATTTTAATGTGGGTTGTCTTGCTTTACTTGCGCGCCAAGGATCTTACTTATTTAGGTCGAGACTTTAAGAAGAAAGACAACACAGGAAATTGGGATCCTATGTGTTGCGTGGGATCTCGTGCTTTGTTGAGAAATGTCCTACAAATGACATAATTGAGTTAACTATTACTTAAAATTCTCTTGTACAGTACTCCTACTCGGTGTTAAAATATCAATATAAATAGAAATATTGGTAAGCAAATTTATGAAAATATCAATACTGATATCGGTTTATTCGAAGGAAATTATGGAAATTTGTAACAGTGTACGTATATCTACTGGTATATCTCTTCATTCAAATTTTAGTCCAAAATAGAGAAAATTTTCTCAAAAGAATTCAAAAGTTCGAAATCTTCAATAGATTTCAACAAAATTTCTATAGTAAATCGGTAAATATCGTCAAAATTTATTAATTTTCTTATATCTTCCCGCATATAGGGTGAAGTTTGCATTTAAACCCCTTTCATTGAATTATCATGTATCATAATGGAATGTAAGACAATGTATGCATGCATCTCTGTCGTACAAGTAAAGAGATAGATACATTCATTGATAAGAAAAAAGAAAAATGTGTATGGTGATTGGATTGATGATAAAATATAATCATAGGTTTCGAGCAGTGATTTGATTGACAATTCCTTGATTTTTCAGATATTTTGATAGAAACATCGACAATTTCATGGGTATTTTAAACATTACTCCTATTAGAACAGCTCTCGCATAAAGTAGGACCTATTGGATCATGATGGGGTAATTTTGCATTCTATGGTGAGCTCGAAATAATTGGCTACGCCATCAAAAAATGGATAATGTATGAAGTTGTGAACATAGTTATAAGCAGTTTCAACGCATTAATACCAACCGAAAACATGCGTTAACAAAAGGGCCGCTCATCGAAAGTACAACAAAGATCAATCCAGCTGCATGCTGATAGTTGTCGAATCAACGCTAATATTCCCGTACCTCAATTTCTGCCAGATCTTCGTCCAAATCCTGTTTAGAAAACCCAAAATTTAACGATTAAAACTAATAGCACCGCAATGCTAATCATGACGTAGTCTAGGACAGAAATGATAAAGTCTAGTTTCGAATAAACTCTGGTTTATATAGCCGCCTGATACTGATTCCATGAAGCAGATCATACTAAGTCTATCGTATCCTCCCTTCAAGAATTGACGACTCATCATAATAAAAGCATATAATCATATATTCGTATAGGCAATGCCTGGACATGTATGCATTACATAACTCGGGACTTGTCCTCAAAGGAAAAGTATCCTAATTTCGACAACACACAAATGGGTAGAAACGCAAACACTAGGAACTAATTCTTCAAAATAAAATTAAACCCAAAAGAGGAATTGGGAATACAGTTTCGATAAAGGGTTAAAAAAGATTACAACATCTCTAAATCCTGTGAAGTAAAAGAATATTGCATGGCATCGTATAACAAGATAGCAGAGTTATAGCATCAACGCTAAACCAAATGGCATTAGCTGCAAAAGCATACCTTCTCATTCAGCGTTCAATAGAGAACCATTTTCTGCATTGGCTTCCAGGTTCCATCCTCTGAAGTGAGTAACAGCTAATTAGTGACCAAAATAATAAAATGAGTGCCAGAGAAAACACACCAGACAGGAAAAGGTGGATAACCTTTCGGCTGCTTCCCTCCTCAATCCTTCAAGATGGTTTTCAAGATTAACACATGCAGATTGAATTTCTATATTCTTCTGACAAAGCTCCTTCCATTGAGCAGACAAAGCATTGAGCTCATACGCAGTGGTTTGCTGTCATCAATGAAGTAAATTTATCAGATCAGAGTAACATTACGATCGAAATAGTACAAAGTCAGCAGGCAGATAGGTTAAATCACCTGATGATGTTTTCTTTCACGATTCACTGTTTCAATATTTTGATATTGCTCCTGAGCTAATTTCTGCATTCTGAAAAATAAAAACGCATAACACACATAACATTACGTCAAGCATCATGAAATGCATTATTCAAAGAATTATCAAGTACTGCACATGAAAATTAGAACTTTCAGCAATAATATCGATTTTAAATGCAAAATTAAGTACATCATGTAACATTTCAGAATGCATTTACACAGAAAGTCTGACTGGAGACAATTCAGATTGTTGAACACCTTTTGATAAAGCACATGTGCAAAATTTAATTTGTGCAAATGCATACATTCAAATGCGTGTGTGTGCAATGTGCATAGGTACATGTGGGAGAACTATGTATGTGAACAGGTATAAGCAGTGTCATATGTATGTGGGGTGCACAGTCCCGAAGGGGGCGGTACTACTAGACTACTAATGCGGCAAGTATGGAATGAATCGATTCACAATGAAGAGGTAACTATAAATATTGCAGTTTTTCATATGAAATCTGACGGGCAAACCTCGACAAAATTGATTGCAATCGATTGTTGTTCTGAATCCAGGCTTCAGGACCATACTTGTCAATCAGCTCCAAATTCTCCAACCTACAATTCAGACACTCATTTCATCAACAGTAAACATAACTCACATATACATATCCATACTACATATACACTGCCTATACAAATATGCAAATCTGTATGTATAGATTACCTGACGGCTTGGTGCTGCAGAGAGCACTGAGATTTCTGGAGAGCAAGTTTCCAAGCAGTTTCATCGTTCAATTTATTCACCGGCGGCGGCTCCACTTTGTCTCTCGAAAAATCAATCGCCACCGGAGGCCGCGACGCTCTCACCCGTTCGTACTCCCTAGCCAGCATCGGATGATCCTGCAATTTCAAATTCCACAAGTCAGGCACAAAAAAATCCTTATCTACGCAGCCAAACAGTCCCTTAAAAAGAGAGAAACCCTAGGAATTTGGGGACTGACCTTGAAATTGGGCTTGGGAAGAGGCGGCAACTCCTTGAGGAAATCGGCGGGCTTCTTGGCGCTGCGCCGCAACTCCTCCTCCACCATGCGGTCGACCTCGCGCTTGACGTCGGGGTTGGCGTAGTCGTCGTCGATGTAGGGCAAGGCGTCGATGGTTTCGGCATTGGTTAGAGGTCCCGGCCATGCCGGACCTTCCGGCGGCGGAGCTTCAAGCATCAGGACCTCATGGCTGCCGCCGTTGCCATTGGTGTCCACCATTGTTGTCCCCGAGAAGGTCACTGTGTGTAATACTAATGAGCTTCAGAGACGCAGATAGTGGAGTTTTTTTTTTGTTTTGGCAAACCCCGGATAGTGGAGTATTGGGGGATTTGTGTTTGTGAATTGAACTGAATTGTTACTTAAACGCAGCGTTTGAACCCGAACCCGTTTTTCGATGGGGCAGAAACATGATTTAGGGCATGCACGTTTGGAAGATTTGGGGATAACAAATATCTTTCCGACAACCAAACACGCTTTCGATATTATTTGTTCTGAATAAAAGGATTCATTTGCTATGTGTTTTTGTAAAAAAAAACACCTATTCCGTGCTTTTCCAAGAAGCACTTTCAAGTGATTCTTTAATGAACATTTAAGTTTTTAATAAAAAGCATTGATAAACAAAAGTATTTCTGAAACAATCATTTCCAAACGGGCTCAACAAAATTCCACTAATGGAATGTCGGTGAAATTATGACAAATTATACTTTGGGAAAGAAATCATCTCCGGATCTTTTTCACCAAAGCCATCAAATCAAGTGATCCGGACCTTCCAAATTTCATCCAACAGCTCACATGTTTTGACCTCTTAAAAGCTGTGATTTTTACCATTGGATAAAATTTGAAAGGTCCAGATCACTTGATCCGATAACCTTAATAGAAGAGATCCGGAAAAGATATCTTTCCTATGCTTTGGTCTTTTGGTTCAAGTCAAATGTCAAAAGACCCATCTACGTGGCATCTCAAAGGGTATACAGTCTGTAAATTTTTCTTTCCATTCAGGGCTTCTTAAGGTCTACCGGTGGAATGGCTAGAAGCACTTATAGGCAACAAAAAAAGCTACTACCATCGTTTAAAAGAAAATTTTGAAAGCACTTATAAATCGTAACCAGATTTTGGAAAAGCGCTTTTTAATAGAGCAAGCATATACTATTTGACCATGTTACATGATATAAGAGATATTACAGCACAGCACAACAAATATGAGATGTGGAATTAGAAATAGAAGAAGAACTAGTACAACGATTAAATTACACTGCAACATTCCACATCTTTCTCTGTTATTCCTTTAAAACTTTCGAATTTTGACAACTTGAACGCCCCTAAATCATTAGCACGTTCTTCCGCTGCCGGATTTGATTGTAACGCATCAAAAATCTACTTAAAAACCGAAATTCTGATAATGTGGTCCGCCGCTAGTCTCTACTCTAGTCTATTTTCATGTTTGAGTAGATGAGAGTGAAAAAGAGCTCAACTTGTGGTACATTCAGAATGATCTGGATGAACTTGCTTGATTCTTCGAGGACCGAAGGACCCGTCTGTGCAACCCGTGCTAAAACTTTGGCAAGTTGAATTCCTGACTTTAGACTGCCTCCTCCAGGTTGAGCATTCATATCTTCTATCACGGTATCCACCACTGCTCTCAACGCTGTATCGGCAACACTCCTGAATTCAGCACTGCAAAGAGAAGACAGAAAAGATTTGAGTGACTTCCAAATTTCACCTTCCGAAGTGGAACAAAAAACTACTCAAGAAAAAGTCAGGAAGATCCTTCGAGGAATAACAATAACAAGATAAAGTTGCATGATAGAATTAAGTAACACCAAAATCAGTATTACTGCGGTTGGTAATGTTGAGATTTGGAACTCGATGTATAGGAGTTGTATCTTAAACTTGCAATTCCATGCAAAGGAGTTGTGCGATTGATGTTACTTTTGAATAAGCATAAGCTGCATCCCTACCATCGCAGACGTACCTTGATATTACTGCCCGTGTCTCCAACATAAGTTGGTCAAATTTGGTGACATCTGGAAGAGGTATGTTATCATTGCTGAAGGCAGTGGCTAGTTCATGCCAACGAGCATCCTCAGGCATCAAGTAGTTCACCCAGTGATGGGGATCTCCTGTGCTCATGAACTTTTCAAGTATTTCCATGATAGTTGCATGAAGAACTGTGGTGTTGAAAGAATCCTTTAGCTGCTTTCTGCGAATGAAAAGCGTCCAAACTATTTAGTAAGACCTCTAATAGTCAACAAGTTTGGCTGGCAGAGTTAGGCTACATTCTTTCAGCGGAAGTCTGCAACTTCAGCCATATAGGTCCCTTAGCTTCTCGGTCGCGCAGTGCTATAAGAGATTGAAGCTGGTCAAGATTAAACTTGGGGGCAGTGACAAACTTATGGTAGTTTCTGAGTATTAAGCATTTATTGACATTTTATCGAAAGCCTGGACATTTTGTCATGGACCACGGCATTTAAGAAGAAAAATTCAGGAAAAACACTGAAGTGATAGATAAACCTGACTTTATTTTTCAGACTAATATACAACATGCTAATAGGGGGTCAGACAAAGCTTTACCCATTAAGAACTTCTGTTGCTGCTGCCTGGATATTTGAAATTAAAGCAGGCAAGGCATTACTGGCGAGATAATCAGAACTTGCGAGAAACTTCTGCTGGTCATCCCTATGAATGAGATCAGCATCCTCCTGTTAACATAATAACAATTATATTGCATTCAGAGAAGTTAAAGTAACATGTCAAAACCAATCGTATCGTCCAAAGTACACTTCATAGCATGCCTGATGTGAGTGGTATTGCAAATCAACACTAATGTCTATCAAGTGGCCTGGGGAAAATGAACAAAAGTAACAATACTTTTAGTGAGAAAACATCAATCACAGTGCCACCAAGCAGCAATCAGCTATAATATTAGTTTTTGACAAGCAGTGTTAACAGGAACTTGATCTCTCAAATATATAACCATGCACCCCTCCACCTGTTTCATTGATATCCAGCCTGCCTTACTGCCCAGAAACGGATCCCACCTCTTCAAATAGAACTATGTGTAGATTTCACTATACTTATTCTAATGAAGTATTCTCCCACAATATAACGATAACATCTCCCCAACAACGGTGAAGATGAGTTCACTCAACCACCACCCTAGTTATCATTTCAAAATACTAGGTATCCCTAATCCTGAACGAAGGCTTCTACAAGTGACATTCAAAACTGATGCCATATTTGATAAATGATAACTCTTAAAAAACTATAATTTGAATCACTTTTATATCATATACAATCCTTGAAACAAAATTTTTGGTGATAGGATAGCCTTCAAATGAACATAGAAGATACACATACTCTACATGTCAATATCCAAGTTTGGTAACACTCACAAGCATACGCACACTTTTGAGGTTACTTTTTCCAGCAATACATTCAGAAAGTAAGAGTTCAAAGTCATACTAATGAATTCAACCTTTAACGATTGCTTGACCAAATGTAAAACTCGGCAAGGATATTTCATACTACGTAATAAAGTAGGCACATCAATACATTGCAAACCAAATAAATCAACAATTTGCAAGTCCAAACCTTCAGCTGCATTGGACTACTTAAACTTAGAATAATGCTGTCTAGATTGGTATTGCAGTTAAGTAAACACAATTCCACCATCAATTCTGCTGAAATAACTATTTTGAGTAGAAATCATTGGCATACAGTGGAAAAGGAAATAGCTCTTACAATTAAAAGAGAGCTCCCAAGACCTCGTGCAGTATCAATATATAAATGTCTCCCTAATATATTGACTTGAACTCTAATATATAAGTTAAGGATCGTCATTGCCCACAGCGACAACACCATTCTCGTGAAACCTGCAAAAAATACAAGAACAGTAGTAGAAGGTGAGCGGACTATAAATCTCTTTATTTTAGTCAAATCAAGAGAACTCATAAACTATGGTCTTGAAACATGCTAAATATATAAATACCAAGGAATGACAGAAACATACTTAGAATTTTCAGTCTATCCCATAACTCAAGTTTCTCTTGAGATGTCGGTTGCCCCTTCACTTGCATTAACCTCTCAGTAAGGTGAGAAAGGTCCAACTCTTCCGCTATCCGACTACTTAAATAGTACATAGCATGCGGCAGTGTAGTTGTATCAGCAATTCTTTGTATGTTTTCAAAATGGGCCTGCATTCTATGACCGCGACCATAAAACAATATCGTTAGAACCCAACTAATAACCAGTTGAAGAATCGAAAACAAAATATACGACTACTCAAAAATGAAATGGGAATCTCTCTTAACTGAGCCTTGATGAGCTCATCGTTTTTCTCTCGCTCATGCTCGAGTTCAGTCTCCAGGTCAGCAAGCCTTTGCCTGTGAGCATTGTATAATTTGTACAGAAGATACCCACTTCCTAAAACACCAGTTGCAACCAAAACCTTCCTCTTATGCCTTCTCCAAAATCCCCTGGTATCAAACCGGCACACGAAATCAAAGGCAGGCAGTGGCCAAGTGGGTGAACATACAAGATTCAATTGCTACCAAATTGAAAATTTTAACAATTATTAAAGCAAAGTACAAGCTATTTAACTTACTAACATCGAAATATACCAACAAAACGTAAGAACCCACGAAAAAAAACAAAGAAAATCTCCAACAAACGAACAACTGAAGCAAGATTAGAGGAAAACAACAATTACCCAGATGAAAAAAAGTGGAAAATACGAAGAACTAACCTTAAAGAAAGCATCTTTTTGGTGCTATGATAGGCAAACCTCCATCAGCGTGCAGTGAAGCTCTTCCGAGGAAGATGATTCGGAGAAGATAATTCCGAGCGGAAACGGGCAACGATAGAAATTGGAAGCGGTGGTTTCTCGGGCGGAGCCGCAAGCGGTGCATTAAAAACAAAGTTTATTGTCCAATAAAAAAAGTTAAAAACAAATTTGAACTGCTGATTTTTATTTATTTACCTTTTTTGTTACCGGTGGGATACGATCATACGTAGAAGAAAATATTATATTTTAGCAGTCTCCTTCTCAATGCGATAATTTAAATACTTAAATTTTCTACGTAAAAAAATAATACGTTGACACGAAATAACCACTCTCTAGGTATTTTAGTTATGGGACATCAGTATTTTCTTATTAATGTATTTTAGTTATGGGACAACCAACACACTGTTGTACCTAGTTCCAATTTAATAGGGAAGAAAATTTTTATTTAAACTCGTCTAACTTCTTTTTACACATAATTTAAATTTTAAATGTTAATCGTTTATTTTATCCTATTGCATAATTACTATTATGTACAAAATTAAATTAATAATAAAAATCAAATTTATCAATAGACTCATATACTATAATTAAACCCTAGCATCACCTTTTGTTTATTCTACGTTAGCTTTGATAGAGAAAAATAAGTTTTTCTATTGATGAATGGTGATTTTGAAGTTTTTAATCCTCCAACTACGGTATGACTCGATTTATGGATATTTTGTTTGTTTGCTTCTTTTTTGGATTAAATTTCATATTTTTTATATGATATTGTATTTGCTTTTCTCTGCTGTCCGTATGCGCCCCAAAACACCAGTGCAAATACTTTTAATTAGTATTGCAAAGACATAAAACTTGATTCTTGATGCAAATAAAGATTGTACAACCTTAGTCACGAACTAGCAGGTGGCATGTCTTGCACCCTTTTTTATTCGAAATAGCTCCAATTTGTTTATTTGTTTATTAACATAGCAGCAAAACACACAGTCCTATATCACTTCAAAGTATCTTAAAAAACACATGAAAATGCTCGATTTAAAAAGGATTGAACTGGAGCTTGCATAACATTCTCTTGGCAAATTCAAGTATATGGAATGATCTCTTGTATCCTAAGTCCATGGATGGGTTGTGGTAGCATAAAGAAAAAAAGCAGCAATGGAAATGCTAGTCCTATATGGCATATGCAATTATAGAGGGCCAAATGACACCTCTTTGAAAAGAAAAAAAAATCAATTAGATATGTTATTTTATAAAGAGAATGAGTGTAAATATAATTTTACATTTTGAATTGGGGTTTGAGAGGGTAGTTTAGGTAATAAATTTGGGATTAAAGATATATTAAATCTTTAATAAAAAAAAAACAATATGGTTGAAGAGAGTAAATTGAATTTAAAAAAAATGTTAAATGGGTTCAAATAAAATTTTCCAGTAAAGAATATAAAGCCCCACCTTAGAATCTAATTGGTCTTCAAGACTAGATCCAAACTTTAGAATCTAATTGGGCCTCGTCTACACCGGGCCGGGTCACCAAACTAAAGCAACCCAAACCCACACGCCCACCCCTGTTTTTGGGTCTGGCTCATCTCTCTCAAAACCCTATCTCTCTCACCTATATATTCTTCTTTTCTCCCGTTTTTCCCTCTCCACGCTCTCGTACGCCTCCCGCTGCTCTGAAAACCCTAGCACACCCGCCGCCGCGCACCACCACCAGCAACCATGGGTGAGAATCTCGTTCTCCGCGGCACCATGAGGGCTCATACCGACATGGTCACGGCCATCGCCATTCCAATCGACAACTCCGAGATGATCGTCAGCGCCTCCCGCGACAAGTCCATCATCCTCTGGCACCTCAACAAAGACGAGAAGACCTACGGTGTCCCCCGCAGAAGGCTCACCGGGCACTCCCACTTCGTCCAGGACGTTGTTCTCTCTTCCGACGGCCAGTTTGCCCTCTCTGGATCCTGGGACGGCGAGCTCCGCCTCTGGGACTTGGCCCTCGGCGTCTCCGCCCGCCGATTTGTTGGTCACACTAAGGATGTGTTGTCTGTTGCTTTCTCCATTGACAACCGTCAGATCGTCTCGGCTTCCCGTGACCGCACGATCAAGCTTTGGAACACTCTCGGTGAGTGCAAGTTCACCATTCAGGACCAGGATGGGCACGGTGATTGGGTCAGCTGTGTGAGATTCAGCCCCAATACGATGCAGCCCACCATCGTCTCGGCCTCGTGGGACAAGACTGTGAAAGTTTGGAACTTGTCCAACTGCAAGCTAAGGAACACCCTTGAGGGCCACAATGGGTATGTGAACACCGTCGCGGTTTCTCCTGATGGTTCATTGTGCGCCAGCGGAGGCAAAGACGGAGTTATTCTGCTCTGGGATTTGGCGGAGGGCAAGAGGCTGTATCATCTCGAGGCCGGCTCCATCATCCACGCTCTCTGCTTCAGTCCCAACAGGTACTGGCTGTGTGCCGCAACCGAGCAAAGCATCAAGATTTGGGACTTGGAGAGTAAGTCCATTGTGGAGGAGTTGAAGGTCGATCTGAAGACTGAGGCTGAGAAGACTGAGGATACCCATGCTGCTACTTCATACAAGAAGAAGGTATACTTCTTTTTTTTTTTCGCTCTGTTCGATTTATTACTGGTTCTATATCTTGTTTTCATTTTTGTATTGTGATTTGCTTTTGTAATGTGATTTCGGGTTTCGATGAAATTGCTTATTGATTATATCGTCTATTTGTTGTTTCTCTAATCTTGTTATCACAAATGCGGTATGTAGCGATTGTGCGTAGATGTTATTTATCTTAACTGTTTTATTGATATTAGTAGTATGGTAGCTGACCGCGAAATAGTTGGTACAATGCTCCTATGTTTGTTGCAATTTGCATTTGATATGTGCTGTTATCGATTATAGGGTAGATTATCGTTTTTGTCTTGGCCATTTCTTCCCTATATACACATTGACTTTGCTCTACAGAGTTTCTGCTTTGCTTGGCTTTGAGTCTTTCGACAAATATTTTCTTTGAAGAAAAGTCACATTGCTCACTAATTGATGATGCTGTTTTGTTTGGAATTGCCTCTGAGCTTTGTGCGATGTCATATTTTCTTCCCCTGTTACAAACTCATAATATGGAACTTACGTTCTTTTGGTATTGTTGACTCTGGTGGTATTCGTTTTTGCTATATTTGTTTAGTGTTGGTGTTTTGCTCGAATCTTGCTATATTTGTTTAGCCTTACCTCTCCATAAATGGGGGTAAGGCTAGCCGACATTCACTTCTCCCAGACCCTGCCTAAAGTGGGAGCCTTGTGCACTGGGTACGACCTTTTATTCATTATTGCATTTAAAGTGCGGAAAGGAACTCCATTGCGTGAGTGCTTGACAATGTGTTCCGGCCTGTATTTACTTTGCGTCACTGCATTCATAGACATAATTAAGTTGTCAGTCGATAGTAGGTTTATGATTACTAGCGTTTTCATTTGGTGACTGGTTGTATTTGGTTCGTAATCTTTGTACATATTAGTAATGCTTGAACTTTAATTGTTTTGGTTTGTTTAACTTGTGATCTGAATTGCAGGTTATCTACTGTACGAGTTTGAACTGGAGCGCTGATGGCAGCACCTTGTTCAGTGGCTACACCGACGGAGTTATCAGAGTCTGGGGTATCGGTCGTTGAAACAGAAGTTTTGAGTGATAATTTGCCAGAAGTCATGTCTTCTCGAGGACAAATGAGTTACCTTCTTGAAATGTAGTTGGTCTAAATGTTTATTTAGGGTTTTTGCTATGTTGGATCTGGTGGATTTGAATCATTTTGTTTGACAATGTTGGCTTTGAGGCCAAGCTATTTTAGTTTCGGTTTCCAAATTAAGTTGTGATATTTACTTGATTACTGCCTTGGCTGAATGGCATGAATTATTGAATGTCGAATCTCCCGTCCATCCTCAACATCACTAGCTTTTGTGAATGAACTATGTTCTTAGAAATTGAATATTTCCTAATCGATGTTCAATAACGTTGCCATCACTTCATTGTTTAACTAAATAACTTGGTTCAACTATTTATTAGTGTTGACCCTAAAAACTACAAAGCCTACGTGGCGCGCAGGCCGAGTAATTAATGAGCTAACTACGTCATTCGGTGAATGCGGGGCGTGCCAACTCGTCGGCCGAGCTCGGCCGAGGAGTAAATTTGTTGATGTTGCGTTGGGTCGCGCTACTGACTTCTGCGTCTTGCGATTGCGGCCGAGAAAGGAACACGTCTCGGCCTCTTGGGTTCTCGAGCCTGAAGACAAGGCTGCTATTCTTACGAAGTTCACGAACTGAATTCGGCTTTCAACGTGCCGAATATAATAACTGTAACACCTCACTTCGCCGAAAAGGCTAATGAGATGACCTCGACCAATAAGGATTCAGAAACCCTTCTCGACCGAGACTTGGATAGGTAATCAATCGTTCTCGCCGCAGTGCTGTTGATGCCAACGGAAGATACTGCAAGACCGACTGACTCTACGGTGACAGAGCTATCTATGCCGACTTAAGATATCACCGATTGCTTCCACAGTGCTGTTGATGCCAACGGAAGATGTGTCAGCGAAAAAAGGAAAAAGAAAAGATCTCAAGTTGTGAGAGTTTGCGCAGGGCAATTTTGTATTGATTTGCAGGGGGCTTTCCTGATGCACAGCGTCCCCTATTTATAGTACTGAACCTTGAGTCCGAGTTTACATCCTACTCGGACTAGGTTTCCCTCTCCGGATCACCTCAACCAGTCCTACACCTACTAGGACTATGAACCTAGTCCTTAGCTAAGCTGGATTAGTTTCCTGGATATCCGATCCCGTCGAGACTCCCCATTGCACTAGGATTCGTCCTAACCGCCCTAGGTTTGGACTCCCACGGGTTGACTGATCCATGGTCCTTTTGCCGCCCGGCCTCCTGGGCCGAGAGTGATCCTACCCTCGGCCCAAACTATTATTTTGGGCCCAAACAATTAGATAGCAAGTTAGATGACTAATGGCTCGTTTGGATGTGTTTTTAAAATGATTGAAAGCGATTTTAGAAAAAAGATGTTTTTAAGTTTCAAAAGCATTTAAACTGTTTTATTATGTGTTTTTTTAAAGAAGCATTTTAAAGTGTTTTTTTCAGAATTTACTAGCATTATTATTAAGGATTGTTTTCAAAAATATTTATACCAAAAACGCTTTCAGTCATTTTGAAAGCACATTCAAACGAGTTCTAAATGATTTACAATTTAGTTAATCTTTTGCAAAGATGATCTTCATCAAACACTAGAGGATGATTTAGTTAATTTTACTAAATATCAACTTTTTTCTTTTGGAAAAAAAAGATATCATCCAACAATGAAGATCGAACACAAAAGTAAAAATCCAACGGAGAGAAAAAACAAAGAAAAAAAGACACCGTAAAAAGAATTAAACTAAAGAAAACGGATGATCAATGAAGATTGAGTAGTGGTCAGTCGACTACAACCAGGTTTTGGTACTCTTTTCCACATATTGCTGCTTCCATGGCATGATTAGGGCTGACATCTCCCTCCCTATCCAAGAACAATTTAAAGAAATCGTCGGTGTAGCCTGTGAAGGTGGTCATCCCCGATACTTGTGAAGATACGACCATGTCGCTGTCGCGGGAGTACATGTACCAGAACACTATGTGTGGCACTGCATAGCCTTTCTCTTCAAACTTGCTCCTCATTATCTGATAAGTGATCGGCCAGTGCTCGGCCTGGATAGACGACATATCAAAGTCCATGCGGACAAAAACTAGCACCCTTTTGATCATCTGCTCTGGCTTTAAATTGGCATTCATAGCCTCTTGAAGAATCAAATCAAGTACCTTTTGAGTTGTCGCGCTATTTCCGCTGATGCCCGTGCCTCTGAAGCAGGCGAGCTTGGACTTGAGATCATCGCCTTGTATGAGATGGAGCCGTTTGGGATTCCGAGTGAAAGGGATGACCTTTCCTTTCCAGGGCTCTTTATCATTCAGTTGAGACACCAATAGCCCCATAGCCTCGGGCACGCCAGCCTCGGACACGTCAGAAGGGTCCGTGAAGAATTCACATACAGCCAAGCAGTTCTTCCACTTGCCTTTGTTAGACAAATCGTCCACCATTGCCTTCCATTGAAGCTTAGCTACGTCCCCAACATCCGGACGATCAACCATTTAGGAATCATCCACATCGGAATAATATTTTACATCATGCATGTTATCTGCATGAGGATCATTCACATAGCGGATGATTTCATGCGGAAGCAGAGCATCTGCCGCAATCTTGGACTTGCTGGCTTTCACGTCCTCCAGATACTGCCTAACCTTACACACCGAAAAACGTGGACAATACTCCATGCTCCACACGGGATCCAAAACCTCCTTACTCAGCCGATTCAGGACTATGTGTGTGTAATGAGCCTCGTCCTTTTCCACGTCCAACTCACAAGGAAAAACCTTCCTCGCGATGCTTTCGCACAGAAAAGTAGTAGCGACCGCAACACTGGCGCCGTATTCGGTATTGTTGGCACCGTACGGTATGTACCTGGCTTGAGGTCCCAGGACGTCGGGCGCACTTGCCTATGTACCTGGCTTGAGGTCCCAGGACGTCGGGCGCACTTGCCTTGCTAAACTCATTATGATACATCTTCTCATTGGGCTTCTTTTTCTTCAACTTTTCAAAATCAGACCTAAAGTTGGCCGCAAAAACATCCGAAACACGATCGTGTAAAAACTGATAATTCGGGTCACTCTCGTACCTCTCAAGGACACCCTTCTTGTGGATGGAGACATCGATTGTGCTCCTGTACAAAATATCACCTCGGCTGGCTCCTTCAGGAAGAAGAAGCTGGTACAGAATCAGGACAAAGTCCTGCAAACAGCCGATAGAAGCATCGGAATGTTCGTGGCCGACGATAGCCTCAACGTTGCAGGCTAGGGTTTTGGGGTGGTTTTGGTGGAGCCAAAGCAACGCTGTGTGGAAAGATTCCCAGCCGCTGTCCAAGATAGTGATATAACGGCTGATTCCTAGGTTGCAGATGAGCTTGAGGGTAGTAAGGGGATCGTGGGACCAGGCTAGCGTGAGCAATATTGGGTCTAGATATCTCTTACAAGACTTTGGTGCCGTCGCGAGTTCGTGGTACAGATCAAGGCAGGGATTCTTACCAAAGGAGGAGGATGAGGCGGTGGCCGTGGCAGTGGATACTGATGATTCAGCAACAAGAGATGTATAAGGAGCTACTCTTCTTGTGAGATTTTTGTTATTTGCTCTGACCACGACTGGAGAGAGGATTTTGGCAACTTTCATTGCAACTCTCTTCATCATGATAACAATTGCCTCGTCGATCGCCTGTTAGCTTTAGGGTTGCCAGGAGGCGGTAAACAAATCCATATTTTACACTTTCGTAACCCTAGAGACGCGTACCACAATAATAATGAGGAAAGCAAAGAGTGGCGTTAGGGAAATTTTACACTTTCGTAGCCCTAAGTCCTCTCCCCTCTTCCTCTTTATTGGGTTTCTCAAATGTATAGAGGGTGGTTTTTTTTTTTTTTTTTTTTTCAGATTTTATTATTATTTAGTGAGGAGAAGTTTCGAATCCGGAACGCATGGGTGGATACCCAACATTTCAATCCACTAAGATATTATGCCGCATGCAACATGTATATTAATATATGTATATATACTTCGAATCAAGGGATACTCTTCTTTTGACACACGTTTTGTAGTTTGTAAGGCCTACTCGTAACCTTTTTACAAGGATCTGAACTATCTATATTTCATATCATCATTCATAGATCATTACAACAACAATAACAACAACAAAGCCTTTTCCCACTAAGTGGGGTCGGCTATATGAATCCTAGAACGCCATTGCACTCGGTTATGTGTCATGTCTTCCGTTAGATCCAAGTACTCTAAGTCTTTTTTTAGAGTTTCTTCCAAAGTCTTCCTAGGTTTTCCTCTGCCCCTTCGGTCCTGGACCTCTGTTTCGTAGTCGCATCTTCTAATAGGAGCATTAGTAGGTCATTGTTGCATATGTCTGAACCACCGTAACCAATTTTCTCTCATCTTTCTTTCAATTTCGGCTACTCCTACTTTACCTCGGATATCCTCATTCCTAATCTTATCCTTTCTCGTGTGCCCACATATCCAACGAAGCATCCTCATCTCCGCTACACCCATTTTATGTACGTGTTGATACTTCACCGCCCAACATTCCGTGCCATACATCATCGCCAGCCTTATTGTCGTCTTATAAAATTTTCCCTTGAGTTTCAGTGGCATATGACGGTCACACAACACGCCAGATGCACTCTTCCACTTCATCCATCCAGCTTGTATTATATGGTTGAGGTCTCCATCTAATTTTCCGTTCTTTTGCAAGATAAATCCTAGGTAGCTAAAGCAGTCGCTCTTTGGTACTTCCTGGTCTCCGATCCTCACCCCTAACTCATTTAGGCCTCCATTTGCACTAAACTTGCACTATATATATTCTGTCTTTGACCGACTTAGGCGAAGACCTTTAGATTCCAACACTTATCTCCAAAGGTTAAGCTTCGCATTTACCCATTCCTGAGTTTCATCTATCAACACTATATCGTCTGAGAAAAGCATACACTAAGGAATATCATCTTGAATATGTCCCGTTAACTCATCAATTACCAATGCAAAAAGGTAAGGACTTAAAGATGAGCCTTGATGTAACTCAATGACTCTCTCCCAGACCTTCATTGTATGACTCATTAGCTTAATACCCCTATAGTTCATGCAATTTTGTATGTCGCCCTTATTCTTGTAGATAGGCACCAAAGTGCTCTTTCGCCACTCATTTGGCATCTTCTTCGTTTTCAAAATCATATTGAAAAGGTCTGTGAGCCATGCTATAATTGTATCTCCCAAGACTTTCCACACTTCGATCTGTATATCATCTGGGCCCACTGCTTTTCTATGCTTCATTTTTTTCAGAGCTATAACCACTTCTTCATTCCTAATTTGGCAGTAAAAGGAGTAGTTTTTACACTTTTCTGTGTTACTCAATTCCCCTCACCCCCAAAGAAGTACTCATTTCACGTCCTTCATTGAAAAGATTATGAAAATAACCTCTCCATCTGTCTTTGACCGCGTTCTCTATAGCAAGAACTTTTCCATTCTCATCCTGGATGCACCTCACTTGGTTTAGGTCCCTTGTCTTATGTTCCCTTACTCTAGCTAGTTTATAGATATCCAACTCTCTTTCTTTGGTATCTAGTCGCTTATACATATCGTCAAAAGCCGCTAGCTTAGCTTCTCTCACAGCTTTCTTCGCCTCCTACTTCGCTATTCTATACCTTTCACCGTTTTCATCGGTCTTATCCTTGTATAAGGCTTTACAACATTCATTTTTAGCCTTAACCTTTGTTTGTACATCCTCATTCCACCACCAAGATTCTTTTTGGTGTGGAGCAAAGCCCTCAGACTCTCTTAATACCCCTTTTGCTACTTTTCGGATACAACTAGCCATGGAATCCCACATTTGGCTAGCTTCCCCCTCTCTATCCCACACCCATTTGGTGATTACTTTCTCTTTGAAAATGACTTGTTTTTCTTTTTTGTAGTGAAGAAAATAGACAAATACGGTTAAGAAAGAAATACAAAATGATTATCATTTAATCCAACGGTCATAAGGTTTCTGTTTTGGATGATTAGACATAATACTTGAGGGAAGACGCGATCAGATCGTTAAAATATATTACGGAGTGCTCTAATGTTGGTGGTCTTACATGTAATTATTAGCACTCTGAATTTGATTCGGAATGGCGGTAGCCTCGACTCCAGTGATTAGGGTTTTAGCTCTGCTTTAACTGGTTCGCTTTCCCTGCAATTTATTTTTGTTTTCTGTTTGATTTTGTTCCATGTCTTAGTGATTTTGGTTAATCTTCAATCTTCCCTGGGCTTCTGTTTCACCTTGATCTTCAGACTTTCTCTTAATTTTGTGCATTGCCAAATTTCAAAAATTGCAAACTTAATAGCCTATCCCCAAATTTTGCAACTTAGGTTGCAGTATAAATTATTGGTTGTTTACAATATAATCCTTTGGAACCGATCACCATCTTAACCTCCTCTGTGGTGAACGTAGTTATTAATGAAGTGTTTTCAGCCTAAATCATTTATTAACTAATGATTTAAAAACTTAATTAACCTTTTGTAGAAAAAATGGACATGTAGAGGATAAACGGGAGAAATGAGAAGGAACAAAAAAGAAAGGTTGCTAACATTCTCCGAAAATGTTATGTTTACTGTCATTTTTTCTTTTCGAAAACGAAAATAGTTATAAAAGCCATCATCCAACGATGAAGATCAAGCACAAAAGTTAAAAAAAGTGCCAACATACAGAGGTATAGAAGAACAAAGATTAAGAAAAAAGCCAACAGAGACCGAAGAAATGATAACTTAAAAGACTTGAACTAACTAAAAGAATGATCAATCACGATTGAGTAGTACTCAGTCGACTACAACCAGATTTTGGTACTCTTCTCTACATATTGCTGCTTCCATGACATGATCCAGATCGACATCCCCGTCCCTATCCAAGAACAACTTGAGGAAATCATCGGAGTAGCCACTATAGGTGGTCATCCCTGATAGTTGTGAACATTTGATCTTGTTGTCATGAGACAAGTCCCAGAACACTATGTGTGGCACCACATAGCCTTTCTCTTCAAACTTGCTCCTCATTGCCTGATAAGTAATCGGCCAGTGATCCGCGTGGCTGGAAGACATATCAAAGTCCAAGTGGGCAAAAACTAGCACCTTCTTGATCATATGTTCCGGCTTCAAATTAGCATTCAAGGCCTCCTGGAGAATCAAATTAAGCACCTTTTGAGTTGTAGTGCTATCTCCAAGGCCTTTCATGTCGCTCAAGAAGGCGCGCTTAGACTCGAGATCATTGCCTTGTATGAGATGGAGCTTATCAGGATTACGAGTGAAAGGGATGACCTTTCCTTTCCAGGGCTCGTGATCACTCAGTTGAGACACCAATAGCCCCATAGCCACCGACACCCAACTCAAGGTTCCCGTGACTTCACATACAGCCAAGCAATTCTTCAACTTGCCTTTGTTAGACAAGTCCTCCACCATTGCCTTCCATTGAAGTTCAGAGCAGATGATCTTATGGGGAAGAAGAACATCTGCCGAAGTATTGAACTTGCCGGCTTTCACGTTACCCCACCCAAAAATATGGACTATGCTCCCACACCGGCTCCAAAACCTCTTTACTTAGCCGATTCAGGACTCTATGTGTGTAATCAACCTCGTTCTCGCTCTCTTCCTCACCGCGAGGAAAAACCTTCCTCGCGATGCTTTCACACAGTGGAATAGTAGTGACAGCAATACAGCTGGCATTGTAATTGTAGGACGTGTAGCCGTTTCTGGCTATGGGTCCAAGGACAAAGGGCGCACTTGACTTGCTAAAATCATCACAATTTATTTTCTCATTGGGCTTCTTTTTCTTCAACTTTTCAAAATCAGACCTAAAGTCGGCCGCAAAAACATCCGAAACACGATTGTGTAAAAACTGATAATTGGGGTCACGCTCGTACCTTTCAAGAACACCCTTCTTGTGGATGGCAACATCAATGACACTATTGTGGCTGCCTCCTTCTGGAAGGAGAAGCCGGTACAGAATAATGACGAAGTCCCTTAAACTGCCAAAAGAAACCTGGGAACGTTCTCCGCCTGCAATAGCCTCGATGTTGCAGGCTAGGGTTTTGGGGTGGTTGTTGTGGAGCCAAACCAGCGTCGTGTGGAAGAATTCCCTTTCCCTTGTTCCATAGCGGTTTGCTAGGTTGCAAATGAGCTTGAGGGTAGTAAGGGAATCGTGGGACCAGGCCAGCGGGAGCAATGACTTCAGACATTTGTTAGGGTCACAGGAGCCAAAGGGATCCGTCAAGGAATCGGAATACATATCTTCATGGTCGTCAAAAGGTTCATTAAAGGACTCCAAATACAGATCAACGCAGGGGTTGTTACCAAAGGAGGAGGATGAGGTGGTGGCGGTGGCGGTGGCGGTGGAAAGAGAAGCAATTCTTGCTGTGAGGTTTTTGTTACTTGCTCTGACCACAACTGGGGAGAGGATTTTCCCAACTTTCACTGCGACTTTCATCATCATCATAAACGCACGCACGACAACAATTTGCCTTTTCGATCTTCTGTTTAGGGTTTAGGGTTACCGGGGGCGGTAAACAATATGTAAACAAATCCAACTTTACTTTCGGAAGCCCTATATAAATAAATAAAGGCTTTTTTTTAAGCTAAAATTGTCTTTGAGATTGACATAATTTTTTACTTTTGTCTTTTTGAGATTTGAAATCGATAAAAATAGTCTATGAATTTGTCTATCGTAAATCATTTTGGTCATTTCAAAAATCTATGTTAAATTAAGATCAAAATAACAAAAATATTCTTAATTTAATAAACAATGAGTCAAAATGATTTGACAAAATTGAGGGTATATTTTGTCATTTTTTTCTTACTCAAGGGATATTTTGGATAAAAAATCATAAATAAATAAATAATCCCCAAATGATGGAAATTCATGATTCTTACAATCTAAATTTCTGATATTTAGTGTCGAAGTGGCATAAAGTATGTAGGAAATAATCACATTGATTATACAGATCTTCTTTCTGTTTGGAGAATGGCATCAACAAGCACGACCATAATGTCCAAGACTCCAACCCTTACTACAATTCCATTAGGAAAAATATGGAGAGGGAAAAAAGCAAAGTCTGGCATCCACATATCCACTGAAGACTCAAAGAGTTCGAATGACTTCCAAATTTCCAAATCACAGGTTTTGCAAATGTCAAGCACACGTACAATGTCAACATCAAATTTTAAGATTTGTCAATCACAAGATATTCTTGGGATAGATAAGTGGATAGAAAAAAAAAGAAAAAAAAGATCAAGAGTGACTCCAAGCTACACCTCCTACAGGAGACAAGCAAGCGGTTTTGGTAGCATTTGTAGACGTTGAAATTTTGTTGGTCGAAATTCAAAGTTTGACCATGTAACTAGTCATAATTGACTAGAACGAGTCGTGTGCCTACACAAAATACACGTGGCACATGATTCACCAAGGTAAAATGGGCCACCAGACGTGACACATGTCTTCATGAGGAGTTCCATTCAAATTAATGAGGCCAAATTCCAAAAAAGAGCAATTTAATTATCATTTGGTCAAAATTCCACTATTCCAAAAACTAAGGGATTGAAATTGGATCTTCCAAACCAAAACTCACCACTTGATCTTGAACAAATTAAGATCATGAGGAGTTTCACGAGGTGGATGGTCTTCGGCTTTGATAGTAAAGGAATCGGCACATTTGTTTGTTGCGTTTGATGATTCTCCACAAAAGTGTTTGGGTGTTTGTATTAGTCATAGAGCTTTATGGGTTTCCTTTCTAAAATCCCTTCTAGGTCATAGTTGACTAGGTAGTGTCTCTATACCTTTATACTCGAATCCAACTCCTCTCATTTGGTAACCCCAGTTTAAATTCCCTCCCAAATAGATTAGAGCACATAGCTTATAGCCGAGTTCGAAGGTCCTCCCTCATAGATTAGAGTAGTTTATCACTCGAGTTTGAAGCAAATTATAGTAATTTTCCAGAAATATAGAGAATGTGAGATACCAAAATACTTGCTAGGTTTCTTGATCGAAATGGAGGTTACAGCTGCAGAGAACTCAAAAGGTTACATTTTTATTCTCCAAACTTGGACCCGAAGCAAGCTAATGCTTGTTTCTGGTAAGTAGCTTCTTGAACCAGTTTGCGGACATCTTTGGATATCTCTTGAGGGTTTTGAAATCTACGTAGACAATGCCAAATCTGGAAGTGTATCCCAGCCTCCATTCAAAGTTATCGAGCAACGACCAAGCGAAGTAGCCCATCACATTGGCTCCGTCATCTGCTGCCTTCTTCAGTTGAGTTATGTAACTCCTGTAGAAGTTGGCCCTTGTCGTGTCGCGCAATCCCTCCGCAAGTGTCACATTGCCAGGGTCGTCCATTCCTGCAAATCGAAGAACACCAACCGAATCACAACTAAAAAAAGGTCGTACCCAGTGCACAAGGCTCCAGCTTTACGCAGGGTCTGGGAGAGGTGAATGTCGGCTAGCCTTATCCCCATTTATGGAGAGGCTGCTCCCAAGTCTCGAACCCGAGACCTACCGCTCATGGGCGTAGGCACTTGCCATCGCACCAAGTCTTTCACAACTATGAAAGAAAAATGAAAACTAATCAGTAACTAGTTATAGTTTTCTTGTAGTGCTACCATTTTCAGATAAAATCACTGGGGGATTTCCATAATGCTCTTTTATGTACATAACAGCTTTGTACAAACCCCATGGCACTTGGTACAGCCAATAAGAATATGCCTGCAAAATGTTCAAATTATCTTCAATGAATAATGCTATAGTTTTGAAAATTTGAAGTGAAAGGAACTATTGTGATTGGATCATAATTAAGTTACCCTAGGACCAATAGGCACTCCATTCTTTGCATCTGCAAATTGCATGAAATACATACAAGTTAGAAGTGTTTTTGCGTTTATAGAAGTACTTTATGAGCTTGGTATTGCTTCTGGAAAGAGAGAACACTTGTTTGACAATCAAAAGCAATTCTGTATGCATTTGGCAGAAAAGAGTTAGAAGTGTTTTTGGGTTCATAGAAGCACTTTATGGAAAAACACTTGTTAGATGCTTCTTCATAAAGTACTTCAAATTGCTTTTGTGAAAACACTTGGATTTAAAAGAAAATTTCAACTGGTATCTAATGAAACCACTTCTAGCATAAGCGCGTATGAGCATAAGTACTCCTTATAAAAGCAACCTCAAACAAGCATCTAAGGTAGAGAGAGGAAAACATCTTACAAGCAAATCCTGCATTCCAATCCTGCTGGTACCCCAAGACATTTGATTTTGATGGTTTTGGGTGATACATGTAGTAAGTAGTATATTGGTTGATTCCAACATAATCCATTGAACCCTTCACCATCTTAACCTCCTCTTTGGTGAACTTAGGCAGCCTGTCACCAACAATTTCTTGGACTGTTTTCGGATACTCTCCATAAACAATCGGGTGGATGAACCTACGAAAATCCAATCCAACAATTTTTTTAGTTATGATTTCTCTGTTGTAAATTTTCAGAGAATAGAATTCATTTCGTATAGTTACCATCCAACATGAAAGTCTCTGGCCCTTTGAGCTGCAAGGTTGTCAGCCTTTGATCTTGTAAGAGGCTCATACCAAACAAAATCCAAGAGAATACCAATCCTTCCTTTTTGTATTTTCTGAAGAATGCACATTACTCATTTCATTTGAAGACTGCAAAGGAGAAATATAAAGCAGCATGTTAAGACAAAATAGTTTCTTTTACCTGATACTTTTCGCGGTATCTCTGAACGGCAGCTCCGTGTGACAAAATCAAATGATGAGCAGCAATATAAGGCTCGGTTGCTGAATTTCCAGCCGTGCAATTTCCAAATGCTTTGGAGCATCGTCCAGGAGCATGGAATCCGTTATCATATCCAAGAGCAGCAATCACTCTAGGCTCATTGAAGGTCATCCAGTTCTTCACTCTGTCTCCAAACGTCTTGAAACAAAAGTCTGCATAATCAGCAAAATCTTTCCTGCCAAAATTGAACCACATCTCAGATTCCAGTACTACTCTTGCTAGTTTGTCATAACATTTTTTTGTATAACAATTTATTCGAAAATACGATCTTGGATGACGATAAAGTTTGATAGAATTTTCACAGTACTTACACCACTTTGTCACTTAGCAATCCCAAGTACTTCTTCTCAAGAGCTAGGGGAAGATCATAATGATATAAATTTGCATATGGAGTAATGCCTACAGAACAACAAGACATAAAAATCAAAGACCATAGCTGCATAAATTGTAGTTCTTACTTCAAACCGCCATCTTAGCGTACAGAAAATTCTATCATACAGCAATGCATGTCATACATCAGCGCTTTTAACCACAAAAACGCGACATCTTCACTTTTTACCCTCAGGGCATAGAATGATAAAGACCACCATTTGATCAGCAATGTATGTCATACATTGCTAGATGATCAGAACTCTCCGTTCCAAAAGTTTCACGGCATTTACCTCTTTTGAGCAAGTAGTTAATTAACCGATTGTAGTATGCAACTCCCTTCCAATTTACATTCCCAGTGCCATCTACATAAATTAAGAAACAGAAGTTTAGAACAAAATAAATTTGAGAAATGAAAGAGGCATGAAAGAGATTAAGATCATTACTTGGAAAAATTCTGGACCATGATATTGAGAATCGATAGGCATCGAAATTTAGGCTTGCCATGAGATCAATATCGTCCTGTCGCAACAAAACCAGACTTTCATTTTCCTAACTTCAGACCTAAAAAAATCTACCACAATCAATATCTACTTTGAATTTGCTTTGGTTTTGTGTTTGAAACTTAAAACGGGCACTTTTGCTCTATGTCACAACAAGGACTTTCATTCAACTGAACAATTAATACTGCACCATTATCTTAAACTAATCACGCCCTATCACATAAGAAGTTAACACGCATGTAGTGCGTGATTAGATTGAGATATCACAAGTAATGTCTTGGTCGTGTTTTAAACCTATGCTTTTTTACACTTGTGAAGGTTGTTGTGAAACCGTAGAGGTTTGGTCATTAGATCTGTGCATGTTTGTCATGCATCCTCTGTTTTTTTTACAACTGCTTCAACATATGCAGGTTGAATACATCAAAAGGCAGATGAGTCTCTTTAATTTCTTTCTAATTTGTAAATAAATAAAAAATCAATTAAAGCGGAAAGAGAAAATAATAAAAGAATTATGAAAAATCCACCAGTTATACTGTAAATAATCTATTTTCTTATAAATTGTCGTACAAAATACTGTAGCTTTTATTTTTCGATAAAATTAAAATGGCAACCTTAAGTAAACAAAACTCCTTACTTTTGCGAAGTTCGCTAGAACATCTATCTTTATTTTGCAAAAAGTCTATTTTCACTACTCAAACCCTTAATGTTTCGGTCCAAAAAATACACCGTTTTTGTTGCGCCGCTTTTTTTTCGATAAATTTATGATGGGAGAAAAACAAACTTACTTTGTATCGGTGATACTGGTCCACAGCAACATCTGCTGTACCATTATTTGCAATAATTCCTATATCCAAATAAAAAATAAATATTCAACAAAAAAAATTAAAAAAATATAACTATTATTTTTCTGATAGTACTGTAAACTGAAATTAAATAAACAAATTTGTTCAATAAAACCGGTACATGTAATTACCGGGAATTTTAACAAATGCATCCCAAATGCTGGGCCCTCGACCCTCCTTGTTGGCCATGCCTTCAACTTGGTAAGCGGACGTCGCCGTTCCGAACACAAAATCCTTGCGGAAGCTGGCTCTGCTCAGCCCACCTGTGTCCAATTTCACACTCTCCGGCTCAAGAACTGAAGCTCCATTGTGCTCCGCCGCATGCGCGAAGCACTGTATCACAAGAAAACCTAGAAGCATGCACAAAGGAGTACTCATCTTCCAGCAGCACAGCTACAGAAGAAATTTAGAGAGAGAGAGAGAGTACGGTGTTGAGAGGAGAGTGTCGTTTTTATAGATAAGAAGAGTGAGTGAGAGTGAAGAATGAGTGATGAGCTGAATATAATTTTCATTTGCTTCCTAAAAGAAACGTTCAAAAACGGATATGGAGTGGAACTGTGGCCCCGGATCCACATCACACTTGTTCCTTGCATGGGGCTACATCTACATGCATTGGGACCATCCACATTTCAATAATGAAAAAGGTAATCTAGTGTCACGCTGGAATAAAGTAAATATGTTTTTATTTAAATATTTTAATTGCTATGTTTTTGTCCGATGTAGTTTTTATATTTTGGTTTATTACAATCATTAAATGTATATAATCTAAATTGATTTTTAATCTTATCTTTTGATAAGGAGTAATCTTCTTCACTAACTTTCTCACATTAAATAATTGGATTGAATTTCTTCTCTAAATAGAGAAGATGATCAGGTCCTCATTCATTTTTTTTGTTCCGTTTAGAATATTTACTTTTTTTATTTCGTCCGCTTTGATTCTTTAAGATTTTCAAGTCCATGATTCTGTCAAACTTGCAACGTATATTTTATCTTTTTGCATATATATATAGGTTCCCTGTATGGAAGAAAATATACAAAGAAACAATAGCATATATATTTTCTTAAAAATTGAGTTCTAAAGCAACATATAAAAAGAGTGTGAGTTCGAAAGTTCTTTCATTGTGCAAGAAAGAAATTATCAAAGGAAGAAGGTTATGAGCTGTTTTATCCTGGTGTCACATCCCGGACCCACTCCACCATCGTAGCACGATATTGTCCGTTTTGGGCTTACCATTCCCTCATGGTTTTATTTTTGGGAACTCACGAGTAACTTCCCAATGGGTCACCCATCCTGGGAGTGCTCTGGCCTCCTTCTTGCTTAACTTCGGAGTTTCTACGGAACCCGAAGCCAATGAGTTCCTAAAAGGCCTCGTACTAGGTAGGGATGGGAATATACATTTAAGGATCACTCCCCTGGGCGATGTGGGATGTTACAATCCACCCCTCTTAGGGGCCCGACGTCCTCGTTGGCACACTTCCGGCCAGGGATTAGCTCTGATACCAATTTGTCACATCCCGGCCCGGGTCCACCACATCTCAGGCCCGTTCCACCACCGTAGCACGATATTGTCCGCTTTAGGCTTACCATTCCCTCACGGTTTTGTTTTTGGGAACTCCCAAGCAACTTCCCAGTGGGGTCACCCATCCTGGGAGTGCTCTGGCCCCTTACTCGCTTAACTTCAGAGTTTTTGTCAAATCCCGGCCCGGGGCCGACCACTTCCCGGGCCCGCTCCACCACCGTAGCACGATATTGTACACTTTGGGCTTACCATTCCCTCACGGTTTTGTTTTTGAGAACTCACGAGCAACTTCCCAATGGGTCACCCATCTTGGGAGTGCTCTGGCCTTCTTCTCGCTTAACTTCGGAGTTCCTACGGAACCCGAAGCCAGTGAGCTCCCAAAATGTCTCGTGCTAGGTAGGGATGAGAATATACATTTAAGGGTCACTCCCCTGGGCGATGTGGGATGTTACAATCCACCCCCCCTTAAGGGCCCAACGTCCTCGTCGGTACACTTCCGGCCAGGGATTGACTCTAATACCATTTTGTCAACTTTGGGCTTACCATTCCCTCACGGTTTTGTTTAAGGGAGGAAGAATGTGAAATCCCGTTCTTGGATTTCACTGTTATAATCTATGTATTTGTATTATTGAGATTTTATATTATTTCTCGAGAACTTATTTTAATTTGTTTGAATTTAGATTTTAATTAAACCAGTTACGAAGTTTGAAGTTTGGAAATTAATTATTTAAAATTTGTAGACATTTTGAGGTCACAATTTATATTTTTTAATAGATCTTGAAACCACGAATGTTTAGGCGAAAACCGTTTGCGAGTCTGAATTATAACGGTATAGTTATGGACATTTTAGTAAATTCAAGTGGAACTTTCTGGAAGCCAAGGACTTCCTTTTTTCTTCTTTCCTGCGTGAAAAACCAGGAGGCCTGCTGATTTTTCTACCCTTTAATTCTCCTTCACTCCAAAAATTTCAGGGAATCATAACTTTCTCGTACGGCAATGAAATCACACACAGTCGAAGCCTATGTATTCGTAGCGAAGCGCTCTTCAAATTGATACCAAACCCATATGCTGGAATCAAACGTGCCCATATTTTGAAGCCTAGAAGCTTCGACGGCTTTTGTGGATTTTTCGCCAACTCCGGCTAACCTCGCTGGAGATAGGTCTTGACCCAAGAGGGAATAATACTCATCTCTTCATGCGCTTCCAGGATATGTAAGTGGATCTTTCGAATTTCAAGTTTTATTTTCCCACAAGTTTGAGATTTATGTGTTTAACTTGAATTTTTGGTGTTCTTGATGAGGAGTTATGGTGGTAACATTGATTCAAGAGCTTAATAGCTAAGTGGAGATTGATGAACGACTTTGGACGGCAGGACAAGAACAAGAAATGGTATATACTTTAATTTTATTGAATTGTTTGTAGACTTTGGCTAAAAGAGGAAGAATTAAGCATGTTATACGTAAGCTAACACATTGAAATAGAAGTTAAATATGATTCCTTGATAGTTTGGGAAGTGCTCTGAAATTGTAAATTTGATTAAACGAGTATGGATTCTAAATTACAGGAAACTTATTCATTTTGCGGAGAGAAACTATGTTTCATGTCGCCTACTTTGGCTCTTGATTTCCATGTCCTTGGGAGTTCCTTTTGATCTAATATTATGTGTTTTGGAAATAAACATGTCCATGATCAAAACCCATATGATTTCACTTAACTGCGTTGAGTCTTGATAGATTAAAATCATGTCCAAAAGTTGAGTCACAGGGCTGCCAGGCAGCAGCAAGTTCTGTAATTCCAGTTTTTGAACTCCATTTCATAGTTGGAATAACTTACCATTCAGAGTTTCTTTCGCTACCAATATTATATGATTTCAAAGTGCACAAAACAAGCCTCCAAAAACCATTTAAGTTTGTACCATTTCGTTTAGGTTTGTGCTTTCAAAGTGAGCCTAAACTTGGTTGATCGAAGCAGTTTTTATGCAACTTTTGTGGAGAAAGGGGGGAGGAAGAGAAAAAAAAAAAAGAATGGGGAAGACTCTAGAGCACTCTCTCCTCCCTCTGTATCTCATTTTTTTAGTGGGGGGTTGGAGAGGGAAGGAGGTCGTCACTTCCCACCACGTCTCCCAAATTCATCTCGCGGTTGATCACCATGACATCTTGCTTTCCTCCATCTATCAACCCCATCTCCCTATGGTATAAATCAACTCAAGTCAGTGAGCTCCCAAAATGTCTCATGCTAGGTAGGGATGATAATATACATTTAAGGATCACTCCTCTGGGTGATGTGGGATGTTACACCTGGGGACGACGTGGTGTTTGTGAACTGCCTGCGCACTTTGGGTAGAGCCGCGAAATATCTTAAAAAGAGCGACTTAATCCGCAACTCATCCCAATAATTATTCACCACTCAATGCTTCTACATTAAAGATGGCAAAGTTGATATTTGATACTTTTAAATTGTAATATCGATGGATATGACGCATTACCGTAGTGGTGAAAAATAATCATTATTTATCCACACATTAAAGTTGATATGATCCCCATTCTCCTCTTTCTAACAACATATCAGCTAGAGCTTCTTACTACCTTCGAATTTGATTGTGTACTTAAAATTTGATATTGCTCTAATATTCATCACACGCAATGTATTAAGTTAAGATTACTCTCAACTTTCTTCAAATTTAAAATAATTCAAGCCTAACATATGCTAATTGAAGATGGTTAAAGTAATCAGCATTTAGCAAAAGTATCAGTAGACAGCAGGGCGCTTCATCGAAAATTGCATCGTCCTTTAAAGAGGATAATATTATACTATCAGAAACAGATAAAATATTTAAGGATTGATTAGGACAAGTAACGTATGGAGTTGTAGACATGATTTGTCATTTACTAATGAAAGGCAGGGTAGATTAGTAAAGTTGGATTGTCTTTCTCATGCGTCGGCAGGCAACTTGACAATTTGGACCAGCAGTGTGCTTCTGTTTGTGATATCTAGGCATTGAATTTACCAGAAAGGACACTGTGGGGTTGTGGTTCTAATTTCTAAAACGTTTGATTAAGATCAAGAAATCTTTGACCAAAAAAAAAAAACAAAAAAAATCAAGAAATCTTATCGTAGGAGATTAAAGTAGCTTCATAGTATATACGCAAAA